>NC_091928.1:50130636-50730636 GCF_041260155.1 Ptychodera flava | reverse complement strand
CGCTGCTGAGTTTTGCATCAGCTGGACGGCGGTCATTTTGATTTTGGTAACATTCCTAAGGAACAGAAATGCAACGTCACAGGTGAAAACATTCACCTCTGTCAGTGTTCAATCTGGGATGTCAAAACAGGGGGTCACTGTAAACCCCTACTCCTGTCCCAAGGGGACCATTTTAGAAATTCGGGGGACATCAACACACATGTAAACCCTTGAATTTTCTGTGGAAAATTACTATATTCTGTCAACGTGGGATTTAAAGGGACATAAGCTGTAACTTGTTGCAAGTTTTTCAGTGTTCTGCTTCTGTATATCAACTACTGTGTCTGATCCTAAAAAGTTTGTCATACTGAAATTTCAAGTATTCTTTTTGTCAACACAGCTTGTATGTGTGTAGTGATCATTGTTTATTGTTTACAAATGAATTCTAGTCCAGGCTTGAATGCAATTTTCAACAATACCGTAATTTCGTAGATTATACTCATTTAGGTTGTGTTGATATGCTAAATACTTGGCTTTAAATTACGAATTAGGGATTCAATGCAGAAAGTGTAGGAAAACCACAAAACAAAAGTTCTGAAAAAATAGCCAAAAGATACAGCTTATGGAGCTTTAAATAAAGTATATATCAACTCTTAAACATACTGTTAACTTGTATGTATTTTGAAATTAATGATCATTGGTTCTGACCTAAGGGTTTTACATAGCGCTGTTTCTCTGGAAAATCAGATATGTCCGACCTAAAATATTGTTGTTCAAAACGATCATAGCTGGCCCTACGTGGATGCTTGCCTTGTAGTGTTCAACCTTTGTATGGGTGGTAGACGTTGCAGACGCTTCAATTTGAGGGCATGCCCCATCATCTTTGTCTAAAACAGGGGTGCATCAACTACTGGCATTAAAAATCCAAGTCGCAACTAGCCTATCGCCATTATGCACAGTCTATTTTGTCTTGTTTACATTCATTAGCCATGTCACATGCACACAGCTCTACCCTACATCAGTCCTTTCTACCCAGCTTCTTACGCACCACCTTATACATTCTCACAAACTTATTTCAACTTGAAAGTTAAGGCATAAAATAATGCTTAAAGATACTGCTAGTGGGGCTTTAAAGGGCTGTGAGCTGCAACACTGTGAAATTTGTCCAACCTCAAAGTACCTTCAATTTTTTCAGATATTCATTGCAATCTACAAATTGAACGATATAGTCATTAACTGTGCCTCAACAGCATTTGCTTGTGGCAGAATAGACAAGAAATTGAGCACATCTTTGTTAATTTTAAATTTCCCGCAATTTTCAAAATCTTGCCATAATAGGTGAAAACAAGAATATTTCCTCTAAGTGGATTGAACCCCTTCCCTTCCTTTCAGTGGGTTGCACCATGTTGTATTTGCAAAGATTTAAATGTGTACATCCACCATTTACGCTGTTTATCATGTAGTTGCATGTAGGTGACCATATTTGGGTGCGGCACCCATTTATTATTTGTCTTACAAGAATCTCCTTATGCAGTCCAACTCTGTGGATAATTACACTAGAGTAAACATCTCTGAGTATGTAGAAATTTGCTATGAACTGATTTTAATCTAAATATAAAAATCATAAAAATAATTTCAAAAGTTGCAACTCATCTGCCTTAAAGTAAACATGAGAATAATTCTGATCTTACCTAAACATGGTATGTCATTTTATTTTGCATCACTTCATTAATGATTTCCAACTTTCTAAATTAATGCAATTTCTGTATCAAATGAAATGTGGTCTTATTTTCAACATGAACATTTTGTATTATTGTATAACCATGGATGTAAAAAGAGTCAATCTTTCATCCATGCTTAGTGCAGTGGGAATCCGATGATGTCAAGCCTTTGTAGGCCATGGGAATGCTATTGTCTGATTCAAATGTGAATACCAATTGATAGTCAGATTAATATGATTATTCATTGTCATTATTGTCACATGAAATATGATGATTCATCATCTGTGTTTCAGATATTTTGATTTTTCACAGTAAGATTTTTAAAGGCAGGGGGAGCTATAAATACCCCATCTCCCTGAGCATTCATAATCCAACATGAGTGGCACATGGTAGCAGCGTCAACGAATGCTCCCGAAAATCTGGAGCTTTCAAGAACCATGGTGTAAATTAAAGCTCTGTTCCAACATATTACGTTTGTGAATACTTGTGGCATCACCTTGTTGGCTAAATTCTCTCATTTTTTCCATTTTAAGTTGAATTTTGATGCCAAAACTGCTTCGATCCTGTGTTTGAAGCGTCCAACAAACAATAGATGAAAGCATTCAAACAGCTGCCAATCACGAGGGGACGCGCAAAGGTGCAAAACGATCAAACATTTGTTGTGTATATCGGATCGATTACGATGTCAACAATGAATAAATGATTCTTACTACTGAGCAAAATACTTGACCAACGGCTACCGAACACGAGTCTCAGATGAGTTCAGACACAAACGGACTACTTCATGGTTGCAAGCAGATTGCCTCTTTCTGTTTGTTTGTTTGTTGGTATGTGTACCTGTAGGCCTATGAATGGGCGATGTGTATGTTGACGTGCAGTACGATATTTTACGATAGATCTCTTTTGGAAGTATGTTGTGGCTTAGCCCTGCGTACGATGCCGTGGTGTCCCGGCATTATACGGCCTCCCACCACAGCTCTGTTGATTGCCGTGAATAAAACCGGCAACATGCGGATCCAATTTGGACGGAGCACGAAAAACTACTTTCCTAACTGTTTTTGGCCGAAATCAACTCGATTCCGATCTATGCAGCCCACCCAAATCACTCAACCGCTCACAGACTGCGAAAAAATGCTCTCGTGACGTCCAAAACCGTTGTTTGCTGGCGATGCACGGTCATTGGCCCATGCAGTGGACGGCCATTGGATACGTTCACGCCACGATTATACAGGTGCCCATGAGCTGCATTATTTTCTGTCGGGTCGGGGCGATGAAACTAAATCGCGATTGCTTCATCTCTGTCAGATTTGACCAAAAAGGGACACTTGACATAGATTATAGCACCAAATGTTGACCGTTCAGACTGAAACATGATGAAAGGTCTGAAGATCGCCGTGATGTCGTTCTTCTCTATACGTTTTTCTGGGCTTGTTTTTTACTATCTGACGGGGTTTTTTTTGAAATTTTAATCAACTTTTCTTTCCCAACCAGGGCACAACATTACCTTTTCTACTTTCATAGTAACTTAGGATTCATTTAATTCGCAGATTTATAGACTCTTATGCTCTTCCTCGATTGTCTGTGACTGATTTTGCTATCCCGATATCGACATTGCGTTTGCACTCAGGTGTCTCGAAACTTACGTCATCCACTAACTCAAGAAATTCCACAACTACTAACGAATAGTCGGCAAAATTTACAGAGACTAGCAATAATAATTATGGTCATTTCACCTTTTTTAGCTAAGCGGACTGGCTTGGCGGAAGCAGTATATAACTATCTGAGTTCCCATTTTACCCTACCCTGTGAGTGTAGTATTCGAACGAGTAAGATCAAAATCTTACGCTGTTCCGAGTGGCCTGGAGATTTTTATAATATACAATAAATTGACCTTATCAAAATTACTTTGTTTTACAATGCTTGGATATTGATATGTTTTCTATACTTTTTGACTTTTGATTTGAAGTCTTTTGATTCTCCATTGGCGGCAGCACATGTACGGTTACAACCGTCATGTGATGACCGGAGTGTGATTGTAAAGTTGTCAGGAAGTTGTTCAGAAGAAAAAGCATTTTGTATTTAGAGGCTGCAGTTCGAGATTTTTCAAGATGAACAACAACACATTATACATTTCCTACATCTTTGAAACGGGGATTACGGTAATCTTTCATGTGATGAAAATTTTTTGAACGGCTTTTCCATGTGTTCCCACGATGAGCGTGAACTGATTCTTTGTTAGTAAAAATCGTCAGAAATGGTCCAGTGGCCGCGATATAAGATCAGCAAGCAGGTGTTCAGCGGTCAATTGCTTCTATCATAATGATCTTGATCGCAGCGATTTGGCGAGAAGACAGCGGGTACTTATAATCTCGCAATATTATTGACATCATGTCTTTGTGTTGAAAATTTTCGATCGGAGGCAGCTCAAATCAACAGCCGTAGTATATCGGGAATAGTGTTCTCACTGGACACCGAACTACCTGCTATCAACAGTACGTTATGTACCATCGGCGGTAACACATTGGTCGTAATCTTGTCTAATTCTGCCCCGCCTTTTGTACCGTCCAGAAATTTCAAAGCTATAATTTTTTTACCCTGACATATAATACAGCGACCTTGCACACTAATGATCATTCCACTGTTTCTGTTTGGATTTGTTGGTTTTTTTAATTTGTTCCGAGGCCCCGGTAAAATTTTTTCAATACGATACACAGTTTGAATTTTTTCAAGGTAAATTTAGTATATTCCCAGTTTGTAGGGTAAAGTTGTCTGGAGTGAAAGTTTGAGTTGACGCTGATAGAGTAGACGTCGAGCCCGGCACAGTTGACTGAGATCCGGTCGGTTTGGGGTCGTTTAGTCCAGAAACCTGCAGAGTTCTGTATGATCACCATTTGGGTGAATTTTTTTGGTCAAAGTAATTCAGTAACAATATACGCCAGATTCTATGTGTTTGTGTTGTCACCATCATACGCGTTGATTTAAAATGGTAAAAATATCCAGTGCTCGTAAATTATTCAGTGACTGTTTACGCAGCAGTCATAAATACGACTAGGATTTACCATCATGTAACAACTGTAAACACCGCATCAATAGTCCATACGAAAATTTTGTGCTGAATCGAGGGAGATAACAATTGCGGTAGGAAAGGTCAGTCCACCATCCGTAAAAGTTGTTGATCGGAAAAACCTGCACTGTGCACCAACTACATGAGTGGCTGTTATAATTGTACACGTAGTTCCATGGGCTTTCCACTGTCCCTTGTTACGAGCTATGTTCAAAGTGCGTCAAGCTACGAATATTTTCATGTATGGAGTTACAGACATCGGTGAAGTACCGGTACATTGATTTTGTTCAAAACCACTGCCTGTTTGCTCCTCGTTGTTTTTTGTGTCCCTAACGTCGACTGGCTCTATGTACGTACAAACATAGCAGTCGGGATTAAGATTTCCTGGATAAATAGATACACTCATAGTTTATTCCGCCTCTGACGCAAAGATACACATTATTTTACATGTGCCACTCCTAGGCCCTGGGATCGATTTCCATACCTTTAATTATTTTATTTATATCCTTGCAAGATGCAGCCCCTTGGAGATGTTTATTAGGCACTGAAAAAGTAGGGAAGGGTAGTGTCCCAAGGAAAGACAGAGTTACACAAAAAGGCATGCCAACAACAGGAGAATAAGAGAGTTTTGTACTACAAAGTCTGCACTGATAATTTTTTAGTCTAAACCAGTGAACTTTGAAGGACAAGGTAACCAAAGCACCAGTGTTGGTGAATTATAGTACATGGTAGAACCATCATGACACAAGTAAAATCAATTTTACTTAGTTGAGCTTTGATATTTGTTATACATTTGCAGAGCACCTAACAGCTTTAAGCGACAAAATCTGCCTTTTAGCTACGCTGTCAGAGACGCGGAGCTTATCCGATAGACTGATTGTCCGTCGTCCGTCCGTCCGTCCGTCAACAATGGTCTTCTTCTCTGAAACCGCAAGTCAGATTTCTTTGAAATTTGGTATGGAGCTTCATAGGAGTGACCTTACTCAAGTTGTTCAAATTGTGGTGAAATTTGCATAATTGTATTTTTGGGGCAATTTTCCTGTTTTTGGTCAAGAAATCTTCTTCTCTGAAACTTCAGATTATTTGAAACTTAGCATAGAGGTTCCTGGAGGTATAGTCGGGTCGGAAGGTAGGGTTCCCATGCACCCCATGGATGTATTTTTTTAACCTACATTTTTGTAATCCTTAGGGTCTATATTTAATGAATTTTGATGTTCCCAAAATCAAATCGTGTCCCATGGGGTTCATTTGGCGCCATCTTTGCCGCCATCTTGGCCGCCATCTTGGATTTCAACGATGGGGTAGGGGTCACGTATCTACCGCTCGACGGAAACAGAAACAATAAAATACTATAAACGTTACATTTTTAGAAAGCCAAGATCATGGCCTTTTCATTGATATATAACTTAATAGGGATTAATTAATATTCGAACGTCGATTAGACTTTATATCGGTCATTGGCCGTAAATCGTAAAATTTGCGAAATTTCACACCCAATAATTAAGTTCCCGTTCCTCCAAACAATTTTTCATAAGGTACTTATATATTTTTTGGAAGAACTCAGTGCAATAAACAAGAAAAACAACATTAAAAGTATGTGTCTTGAGATTTAGTGGGTGCATGAGCTTGTTTTCTATTACGCGGTATGCCACATATCCGTGTGTAACATAAGGGGTAGGGGTAATGTTTCCCTTTCTGTTTCGAATCATGAATGATAAAACCATAAAAATGTTACATTTTTTGAAAGTGCTGCATCAGACCTTTCTAAAAATATATAGATTCATGGGGAAAATTGCATATTTACAAGTTACAAGCTTAAACCTTTCAGTTTGTGTCGATTTTAAGTGATTTTTTAAGAATGAAATTACAACATATGGGGTAGGGTAATGTTTCCCTTTCTGCCACGAACCATGAATTACGAAACCATATAAATGTAACACTGTTTGAAAGCTCTGAAATGGGCCTTTCCAAACATGTATAGTTTTATTGGGAAAAGTTCATATTTTAAAGTTACAAAGCTTATGCCTTTCAGTTTGTGTAAATTTTAAGTGATTTTTTAAGGACGAAATTACAACATATGGGGTAGGGGTAATGTTTCCCTTTCTGCCTCGAACCATGAATTATGAAACCATATAAATGTTATACTGTTTGAAAGCTCTGAAATGGGCCTTTCCAAACATGTATAGTTTTATTGGGAAAAGTCCATATTTTAAAGTTACAAAGCTTAAACCTTTCAGTTTGTGTCAATTTTAAGTCATTTTTTTAAACAAAATTTTAATATAAGGGGTAGGGGTAATGTTCCCGTTCTGCCTTGAACCATGAATTATGAAACCATATAAATGTTATACCGTT
Source organism: Ptychodera flava (assembly GCF_041260155.1). Classification (NCBI taxonomy): domain Eukaryota; kingdom Metazoa; phylum Hemichordata; class Enteropneusta; family Ptychoderidae; genus Ptychodera; species Ptychodera flava. The sequence goes on along the minus strand of NC_091928.1, from coordinate 50,723,520 downwards.
TGAAAGCTCTGAAATGGGCATTTCCAAACATGTATAGTCTTATTGGGAAAAGTCCATATTTTAAAGTTACAAAGCTTATGCCTTTCAGTTTGTGTCAATTTTAAGTGATTTTTAAACAAAATTATAATATAAGGGGTAGGGGTAATGTTTCCCGTTCTGCCTTGAACCATGAATTATGAAACCATATAAATGTTATACTGTTTGAAAGCTCTGAAATGGGCCTTTCCAAACATGTATAGTTTTATTGGAGAAAGTTGCATATTTGAAAGTTACAAAGCTTAAGCCGTTCAGTTTGTGTCAATTTTAAGTGATTTTTTGAACAATATGCACAAAACAGTTAGTCCGTTGGCCAGGTATCGAAATCATCCCCTCTAAGGCATTTTACCCACTATGATTTTCTGTTAGCTAGTATTCTCAGCTGTCATAATCTGCTTATTTTCCATTTAACTGGTGGTGTGTGAGAGTGTAACGACTTGTTTGTGAAGGGCTGTCACGCCCTCAGTAGTAAAATAGGAATGGGTTAGGGGTAACATATTTACCGCTAGTCGGAAACAAAAACAAAAAAGCACCATAAACAATACATTCTTAGAAAGCCCAGATATAAGCTTTTACTTTTTTGATAATTATTCTACTTTAGATGGCGCCAATATGTACATGGCGGTCAGCAGCTGAATCATTCACATAACGAACGTTGATATGGCCTGAAACTTCGGTAAATTCATTCATGCAAACTCTTGTTTGATTAAGTTGATAGTTTTCCTTTCTTTTTATTTCGAGTATTTGCCATGGCATGACTGAAACGAACCTTGAAACGAAGGCTGTACGTATCTATATTAGTCTGAGCCTGAGCGTGATCTGAGAGCAAACAGATCCGCAGATAATGCGAACGATCGCAACCGTTACCAACAGACTCATTATGCAGAGCCATGCCCCAAAACGCCAACCAAACTTGGCACTAATCATGATCCCTGTCCATTTCGAGCCGGGCTTAAGGGAAGTGCGGTGGCCTTTGAAAGACCCTTTGGTTTGGTTTTGTATCATAGTATAGGAAGAAACCCGACCTGTCGTCGTTGCTGTGAATGTTTGTGTTGTTTTAGCCTCTTTTTTGCCTATTTGAAGAATCGTCTTTGCAGCCTTCCATCCTGCGTTCTGTGTAGCGAGTGTCTTCGATCGCTCTCTTAAGTTTGTGATGTACAACTGTCTTGAGTCCCGGTGCTTTATTGGGTGTAGAGGTAAATAGTTAGAGATCAGGGTGATAAATTGGTTGCCGCAGTGTCTTTCCAGGTGTTGCCACTTTTGAAGGAATTCAACACTCGGTATTTTGGCCTGGTAAGTATTCTTTAAGGTGTACCTGTAGGCTACGTGGTACTGAATACGGGCCACTTAGGTTTCAACACATTCGATACTCTTGGCTTTCGCTTATACCCCGTTGTATGAGTAACTGGGATCGGAAATGGGAAAGGCTTAATTAATATCCATCTTTGCTAATATTAATTCTCGTTTGGCTTACAGATGGCCACCTCTACTTGTTTCGGTTATTTCACTTTCAATTGGACAAAACATTGAGTATGACTTTCTTCTGTGTGTTATTTAGGCCTATGAAAAATATGAAAATTGCATATATATTGTTGTCAAATATCTCAAATCTTAGATTGTAAGAGATAGGCTTAGGCTTCCCTGTAATCATACAAATGAGTTAAATGGGAATTTACTGGAGTAGATTACAGTAATCGAAGAGAATGGTTGACACTATAGAAAGACTTATCTCGGATAGCGGGGACCTAACTATAAAAGAACAGCACAGAATACTTGCCGGATGTATTGACTGTTCATGTATAGTACAGGCTAGTACAACATGGAATGTAAAACATACAAATCAAAGAAGTGGCAAATTTTCTCAACTTTTCACAAAGTTTATATTCCATCATTACTATCAGGATTAGGATTTTCCCAATCTATAAATAAGCTATTACTTGATTACACCTTGATTCAGCATGACTAACATTTTGCATTTGCCACGCAACCAGCCATGCCCGTCCCTGGGATCGCGAACAATGCCTTTAACGAAGATTTTGAACGCTTTTTGTGAATTGTGTAAGAATGTCCTCTCTGTGGAGTATAATGTGTGAAGCCGTTGTCTAGCTCGCTTGACTCTGATGATTATGTTGACTTATTTTTTCTCAGCTGCTGGTGGCTGATCTAGCTCGAAAGTTAGATCAATCTAGTCTCTCTGATTCGATCATGCTGGTGGGAATGGTATCTTCAAGCATTGACCCTAAAACGTCCGTTTGTAGGGTCTTTGCTTCAAAGACGTCAGGGTCTAACATTGGTTAAATGTCATCCATGATAAGAAACTAATGATAGATTCACTCACAAAGCATTTTAAACATTTAGGTGTCAATGGAAATATAAGCCTTTTTCGTCATTTTCTGAGGTTTGTCTCGCCTTCTTATTGCTTGGTGTAGAGAGTGTTTGTTCGCCTTCTGTTTACTATTTAGTTGCGTAATTTGAATGCGTTCTGTGACATTTGGCTTTTCGGGTTTTAGTTCCAGAATTATTTTGCTATTGAATTTTAGCACCCAGTCGAAAATGTAATCCTCATTGGGAGTATATAGTGTTCTGCGTTGTAAAATAATTTCGAAAAATTGGTTATGATCTCTTGTTTTCTGGTAAGGAAGGTAAAGTGTTGTCGATCCATCTTATCTTATTATGGAAAAGCTATATTGTGGATTAATGGTGATTGGTTTTCAGCGATAAAAGATTCTCTCGTGTTCCCGTGTGGTATTAAAAGTAACACTATTAATAGTGAGCTCTGATTTGCCCAGACGGTCACGTGACTGTGCATGTATTTACGATATACTGTAATGAAGTTTCAATATACTGATATAATATAGCGATAAACAACCCCTATAAGTTGGGTACACCACTCGAGCTCGGTTTTGACCATTTCACTCCTTATACACACGACTGAAGTTCGTGCGTATATGTTGTTTACCGGTCGAAACCGTGTGGAAACCGTGTGGTATCCTTTCAAAGTGGTGCTTTATTGCTTATATATCTCTCGCGATACAATTAAAGGGATTGAGTGTTGCTGCTGTCATATCAACTTTGCATGACGACTATGACATCCAATTTAGTGTTTGTGGGTTTGGAATATATAATTTTTGACATATTATAGCTGTTAACATTTCTTTCCCTAATTTGAGTTATTGAAATGAGTAAAACGTCTTTTATTAACCACCATTTTAGCTTTTTAGTGCTATTTAATGCCTATAGAGTATTTTCTATGTTCCTTTTAACAAGTAAATGTCAGTAAAGTAACACAAACTTTTGAGTTTAGGCATTGTCACTGCATAATTTTGAGTTTACCCCATCAAGCCATATCTTGTTGGAAAAACAACTGCGTTAGTGTTTCAGAGATATGATATTTATGTGGCTTCCTTATTCGCTGCGTTTGGTAGGAGAGGAAACATTACCCATACCCTATCCCTTAAATGTATATTATAGAGGGATGTACGGCATACCATATATTAGGTAAACAATCGACGCACCCCTAAGTCTCAAGAAGATACACTCTTTTAATGTTTTTACTTCTCTATTGCATTAAGTTCTTTCAAATGATATATAAATACCTTGTAAAAATTGTTTGGAGGAACATGAACTTAATTATTGGGTTTGAAATTAAGCAAATTTTACAATTTACATTTCATGTTCGATATAAAATCTAATCGATGTTTGAATATCGATTTATCCCCATTTAGTTGTATACCAATGGTAAGGGGATTATCTGGGCTTTCTAAGAATGTATTGTTTATGGTACTTGTTGTTTTTGTTTCCGACTAGCGGTAAATATGTTACCCCTAACCCATTCCTATTTTACTACTGAGGGCGTGACAGCCCTTCACAAACAAGTCGTTACACTCTCACACACCATCAGTTAAATGGAAAATAAGCAGATTATGACAGCTGAGAATAATAGCTAACAGAAAATCATAGTGGGTAAAATGCCTTAGAGGGGATGATTTCGATACCTGGCCAACAGACTAACTGTTTTGTGCATATTGTTCAAAAAATCACTTAAAATTGACACAAACTGAACGGCTTAAGCTTTGTAACTTTCAAATATGCAACTTTCCCCAATGAAACTATACATGTTTGGAAAGGCCCATTTCAGAGCTTTCAAACAGTATAACATTTATATGGTTTCATAATTCATGGTTCAAGGCAGAACGGGAACATTACCCCTACCCCTTATATTATAATTTTGTTTAAAAAATCACTTAAAATTGACACAAACTGAAAGGCATAAGCTTTGTAACTTTAAATATGGACTTTCCCCAATAAGACTATACATGTTTGGAAAGGCCCATTTCAGAGCTTTCAAACAGTATAACATTTATATGGTTTCATAATTCATAATTCGAGGCAGAAAGGGAAACATTACCCCTACCCCATATGTTGTAATTTCGTTCTTAAAAATGTCTTCAAATTGACATAAACTGAAAGGTTTAAGCTTTGTAACTTTAAAATATGGACTTTTCCCAATAAAACTATACATGTTTAGAAAGGCCCATTTCAGAGCTTTCAAACAGTGTAACATTTATATGGTTTCGTAATTCATGGTTCGAGGCAGAAAGGGAAACATTACCCCTACCCCATATGTTGTAATTTCGTTCTTAAAAAATCACTTAAAATCGACACAAACCGAAAGGTTTAAGCTTGTAACTTTCAAAAATGCAACTTTCCCCAATGGAACTATACACTTTTGGAAAGGCCCATTTCAGAGCTTTCAAACAGTATAACATTTATATGGTTTCATAATTCATGGTTCAAGGCAGAAAGGGAAACATTACCCCTACCCCTTATATTATAATTTTGTTTAAAAAATCACTTAAATTGACACAAACTGAAAGGCATAAGCTTTGTAACTTTAAAATATGGACTTTTCCCAATAAGACTATACATGTTTGGAAAGGCCCATTTCAGAGCTTTCAAACAGCATAACATTTATATGGTTTCATAATTCATAATTCGAGGCAGAACGGGAAACATTATCCCTACCCCATATGTTGTAATTTCGTTCTTAAAAATGACTTAAAATTGACACAAACTGAAAGACATAAGCTTTGTAACTTTAAAATATGGACTTTTCCCAATAAAACTATACATGTTTGGAAAGGCCATTTCAGAGCTTTAAAGCAGTGTAACATTTATATGGTTTCGTAATTCATGGTTCGAGGCAGAAAGGGAAACATTTTTCCCCATAAATCTATATATTTTTAGAAAGGTCTGATGCAGTACTTTCAAAAAATGTAACATTTTTATGGTTTTATCATTCATGATTCGAAACAGAAAGGGAAACATTACCCCTACCCCTTATGTTACACACGGATATGTGGCATACCGCGTAATAAGAAAACAAGCTCATGCACCCACTAAATCTCAAGACACATACTTTAATGTTGTTTTTCTTGTTTATTGCACTGAGTTCTTCCAAAAATATATAAATACCTTATGAAAAATTGTTTGGAGGAACGGGAACTTAATTATTGGGTGTGAAATTTCGCAAATTTTACGATTTACGGCCAATGACCGATATAAAGTCTCATCGACGGTCGAATATTAATTAATCCCCATTAAGTTATATATCAATGAAAAGGCCATGATCTTGGCTTTCTAAAAATGTAACGTTTATAGTATTTTATTGTTTCTGTTTCCGTCGAGCGGTAGATACGTGACCCCTACCCCATTGTTGAAATCCAAGATGGCGGCCAAGATGGCGGCAAAGATGGCGCCAAATGAACCCCATGGGACACGATTTGATTTTGGGAACATCAAAATTCATTAAATATAGACCCTAAGGATTACAAAAATGTAGGTTAAAAAAATACATCCATGGGGTGCATGGGAACCCTACCTTCCGACTAGACTAGTAACCCCAGTCAAGGTTGTTCAAATTGTGGTGAAATTTGCATAATTGTATTTTTGCGGCAATTTTTCCTGTTTTTGGTAAAAAAGTCATGTTCTATGAAACCGATCGTCCGATTGCTTTGAAATTTGATGTACAGTTTACATAGGGTATCTATAGTCAGATTTGTTCAAATCATGGTGAAATTTGCATATTTGTATTTTCAAGGCAATTTTTGTCGTTTTTGGTAAAAAAAATCTGTAAAAATCTTCTTCTTCAAAACTACCAGTCAGATAGCTTTGATATTTGGTACATAGGTCCCTAGGGATGATCTATTTCAGATTTGTTCAAATTGTGCAGAAATATGCAAATTTGCATTTTTAAGTCAATTTTGCCATTTTGGGTCAAAAAATGTATTTTTCAAAAAGTACTGGTCTGATAGCTTTGAAATTTGGTATACAGGTTTGTATAGATGAACTAAGTAATATATATGAATTTCTGATGAAATGTGTAATTTTCTGTTTTGGGGGCAATTTTTGCCATTTTTGGTCAAAAAATGTGTATTTCCAAAACTACTCATCTGATAGCTTTGCAATTTGGTATACAGGTTCCTACCGATGAACTTAATGATATTTATTGAAATTATGATGAAATCTGCAATTTTGTTATTTATGGGTAATTTTTGCCATTTTTGGTCGAAAAATGTGTTTCTCAAAAAGTACTGGTCTGATAGCTTTGAAATTCGATATGCAGGTTCCTACAGATTAACTAAATTTGATATTTTGACATTATGATGAAATCTGCAATTTTGTATATTTTGGGGCAATTTTTGCCATTTCTGTTAAAAAAATTTGTTTCTCAAAAACTGCAAGTGGATAGCTTTGATATTTGGTATACAGGTTCCAAGGGATTATTGTAATATGTGATATACTGAAATTATGGTGAAATCTGCAATTTTTATTTTGGGGACAATTATTGCCATTTTTGGTCAGAAAATTTTATTCTCTAAAAACTACTCGTCAGATAGCTTTAGTGGACGTGTTCTTTGGAATGATCCGATGTAAAAATTCAAATTATGATGAAATCTTCAATTGTATATTTTTGCAGATAATTTCAGCCTCTTTTTTCTGGCCATTGAAATGAGCTATCAAAGATTTCACCTTCTTCACCAACATGTGTCAAAAATAGTTATTCTCTACATAAACACAGCGGAGCTATATCGGCCGCTAGGTCGCTTGTTAACCTTCCTTGAAGATACAGATGTAATCGATAGTTATGCATCTTATTCAATGTCAAATTTGAGATCACAATGAAATGTGTAAACCCTGCAAATTATTTTAGAGAAACATACAGATAAAGTATCGCCCAAAGCTTCGCTTTTTTAGCCTCATTATCGTTTCCGTATCGTTTCCGCATCGCCCAACCCCAAATCCAACATCGCTCACTCGGTTGTTTGGTATCGTTTCCGTATCGTTTCACTAGCGCATCGCCTCATTCACGGAACTCAAAGACATCGGATATGAGATATCGGGCATGAAAAGTCGATGTCATTTCGTCAAAAGTCATCGAAAATTGAGAATATAGACAAGATTTCATCTAGTTGAAGGTAAATGATCGGTTAATAATCATGAATTCGAACGTCTTGGACGATGTGGGTACGTGATTTAGAGTGATTGGCGCGGCGTGACATATGTAGGCCTACTCAGATTTATACCGTATGCGCACGGTGCGATAGTTTGCCTAAAATTAATTTTATTTTTGATGGATAACTGGTTGCGGAGTGTAACTCTATAGTATGAATTGCGTAGCAATTATTGAAACACTTGGAAGTTCCCGCTATCAGATTGTTATCAATGTGTTGTGACTAAAGGTCACGGACTTCCTCTACATCATAATTATTCACGTCAATCGGGTTTAAAGGTCACTGTGTAAAGCGTTAGGAGAATTCATGGCGGCATCACTATATGTGTTAACCTAGTATATGATACACTGCAGTTATTATTTTAGCAATTCTCCTTACTTTGTACGGCCAGTTTTTCTTGTGCGCTTTCAAGGACGTACATGTATTTAAGCTTAAAAATAAACACAATTGGAACTATTTTGTGATTATAAGACGAACAGTAAAAGTCACAGAATGTGCTCGCTAAGAGAGGGTTTACTCAAAGCATTTAGTAATTGTCAATTTTTCTAGTGAAAACATCAAATCTGTAATTATTGAATTAAATGTTAAAGTAGTATTTAAAAAATTGTAGTATTTAAAGCCATCTGCTTTTCAAAAATTGTAAATTTATCCTTTTTGACAATTTTTTAAGGATAATTCATCTCATTGATACACATTCTTGAAAATGTCAAGATTAGAGGTCAAAACTTGATGATTGCTGTATTGTTTAGAGGACCTGGATGCATTTGAAGGTTTCGGGATCATATCTGATTGGTTCTTTACTATTTCAAAGTGCCTCTTTAGGCCAGTCCTTAAAAATGTTTACGGTCATATCTGAGTGGTCCCTTAAAAAGATTAAGGGACACATCAGGGTGGTCCCCGAAAGTTTCAAGGACTCATCTGGGTTGTCCCTGAAAGTTTCAAGGACTCATCCGGGTGGTCCCTGGAAGTTTCAAGGTCACATCAGAGTGGTCTATAAAGATCCAGGGACACATCAGGGTGGTCCTTGAATGTTTCAAAGACTCGTCTTGCAATGGCGGTATTTGAAAGATTCAAAGTCACATTAGGATAGTCCTTGAAAAATTCGGGGACACCTCAGGTTGGTCTCTGAAAGTTTCAAGGACTCATAGTCTTAGTCGTGTTCACGCTACAATCACAGTTGCTGACATCATTGTCGAGATCGGGAACAGCCGTAGTGTCACTCCACAAAGGACCGTGGTAACAGACATCAAATTCGTCGGAGATATCCAGTATTCCGTTGCTTTCCATGTAGTCCTGTCATTAAATAATTAAGGTAATGGACGTCCTACATTCAGAATCGGCAACATTTCCCGACGAAGGAATTAGTGCAGTAGTCAAAATCCATTCGACATCACGCTGTTTACACACTCGACTTGAAACAATGCAGAGCCTCACAACAATGTGACCCGTGACTTTACTATGTAAATTAGCAGGGACCATATTAGTTTGTGTACGATTCAGTGTCTCGCTTAATGAGCAAAGTATCATCGACTATATCTCCAAATTAATCATGAAGTCTGTAAGATACAACCATAGATTTTTAAATAGTGGGGAAACTTTACAGCATAAAAGAGCAACATGTACCTTACCCGGGACCTTACTCAATCGCACAATCCTAGATGCCCCTGTAGGTTAAAATGGAATGTGCCATTATGAATGATTGTTTGCGAATAATTAATTGTTTACTGTTCAGACCATCGGCGCGTCGGCTAGTAACAGCATACTTCAACCAGCTAGTAAATTACCATTAATCGTCAAGGCTTGCTCGTCTAAGTCGACTGAAGGTTCAGCCACTGCCCAGTTTATCACATTTATGCCAGGAAGAACATGCCTTGTAGATCTCGTCGCGTGATAAATATGCAAAGACGTGTTTTGGAGCCGGCCGACCAGTCACACATGGGAGCGATGAGGACGCTGTGTTAAGCCATTACATAATCTTAGCTTCGACCGTCATGAATATTGACGCTGTATGTGCAGGAAGTTGGACCAAATCTTTTCAGTGATTCGTCTGCCTGTCAGCTTTACCAAGTAATGCTTGTGAATGCACAAGCTGACGAGCGAAGGTCACATCAGGATAGTCCTTGAAAGGTTAAGGGTCTCATCTCGGTCGTCCCTGAAAGTTTCAAGGACTCATCCGGGTGGTCCCTGAAAGTTTCGAGGTCACACTAGGATAGTCCTTGAACGATTCAGGGTCACACCTGGGTGGTCCCTGAAAGTTTCAAGGACTCATCTGGGTGGTCCCTGAAAGTTTCAAGGACTCATCCGGGAAGTCCCTGAAAGTTTCGAGGTCACACCAGGATAGTCCTTGAACGATTCAGGGTCACATCTGGGTGGCTCCTTAAAGTTCCAAGGACTCATCTGGGTGGTCCCTGAAAGTTTCAAGGACTCATCCGGGAGGTCCCTGAAAGTTTCGAGGTCACTCCAGGATAGTCCTTGAACGATTCAGGGTCACATCTGGGTGGTCCCTGAAAGTTTCAAGGACTCATCTGGGTGGTCCCTGAAAGTTTTAAGGACTCATCTGGGTGGTCCCTGAAAGTTTCAAGGTCATGTCAGTGTGGTCTCTAAAAGATTTAGAGTCTCCTCGGAAAGCTGCAAAGACATCTCTGCACAGTCCCTAAAGATTCCAGACAAAAACTGTTGGTTTTTGCCGTTATATTTTAAGGTTTCAACAGACAGATGATATTGATTACATTTCTTTGCATCTACCAAAAAGAGTTCATTTTTAATAGCAGGGCTGAAATAATTCAGTGATTTTTTAAAATTTTTCAGCATTAATTAGCACAAGCACAAGAAAAGGGTAGTTTTATCAAATTTACCAGGTCTCATTTCTTTGTATATGAAATAAATAAATGTACAAGTCATTTTCTTAACATCTACCACATCATTTCAAAGAGAGATCTCCAAAAAAACATACACTACAGCAGAACTGATTTGGGTAGAGGTAGAAGGCCATTTTACCATCGAAAATTTAAAATTTTATCATGCATCGTTCGGTGAGAAAAGCAAATGCCTACAAATCAGCCTTGGAAAGGAAATTTGTATTTTCACTTAAACATAAACAAAATTGACAAATCAGTTACATTTAATGGGTTCTCCTTTCCTGAGAGTGCGAAAAGCTAGACCAAAATGTATAATTTGTCATAGATGTATTTGATGATTGTGCAATTATCAATAATTTATAAAATTTGCCCTCATCTCCACACAAAAACACTGTTAGATTCGTGATTTTTAAATAGATTACAACAAAATGCTCAAGATCTTATAATCACAAAATAGTTCCAATTGTGTTAATACTAATTTCAGCATTTAAAATGGTCATCCGCCACACAGTACCACACATTTCTGGGTTTCTAGTCAATGGAAAAGTTGTCCCACGTCATTTTTTGACACTTGTCTCATCGGGCAACCGGTACTCGTGTTTCAGTTGCAGTTGCCCAAACGCGACTTTCACTTGCAACCGTTAAAGTCTGTCCCTGGTAGAGTGCTATCTTGTTACAAAATGTTCGCAAATAAAACGGTATACAAACTTCATATCAAATAAAAGCAATTCGTAAAAGAAGCGCATTATAATCACAATATGTTTCAACTTTGTTCCCATTTTTGTGTGTTGAAGCAACATTTCATGAATGGATAATGTCGCACATATGGGGTCGGACACATGTATTTGATCTTTCATTTTGTATACCTTTACTCTCAAAAACATCGGCAATGCCAGGCGGCGAAATTTCGAAGGCGGCAACTTTGCTGTTGCATTTTTGAGTGAATAATATGCCGTGTCCAATTGGGACCATGAAATTGACTTGATACGATGCAGCGGCGATGTTTAGGCTGATACAGAGGCGGTAATGAAACGATATAAAAAATAAACAAACTGAGGCGACAGCAATGTTGGAAACGATACAGAGGCGATCTGAGGCGAAGTTTATGCCATACTTTATCTGTAGTGTTGAAACAACTTAAGGGGCTCTTAGATTGAGTTCAAAACACAAATGTACATAACATAACATAACATACAATAATAGCATAGTCAAACTCAGGATGAGCTTTTAACACTTTTAACAGCTTTTAACTGGCCAAAAATATTGTTGAAGGAATCCATGAAGTGTATTTTATGAACCTTGCCTGGGAACACAACTTTGAAACAATATCACAAGACAAACTCATGTCAAAGAGTTTGTTGCAAATTTAATATTGAAAGATGAAACAAGCTTATGCTCTGATAACATGTTCCAGATTACACAATGTGCTAAAAAACCATAGTTTTATCTTTTATTAACATTATACGAAACTGTTTTTGGAACAACCAACTGTGTGCAAGAAACTCTTGCCTTATTTCACAAAATGTAACTTAATATACATTTTTTGATAAAAACATTTTGCATAGTCAAAACAGCTTCAGTGTTGCACCCGCTGGGAACAAGGATATAGTTTTGAACTAGTATTTACTTAGTGGCTGGACTGACAGTTATTGAACAGTATTCAACAACAGTCAGTCCATGCTTCAAGTATCTCTATTATACTTCAAACTTTTCTGTATGGCTGTCTATATAATTTCTTGAAAATTATATAAAATGTATATAACACGATTGGAACTAATTTGGGATAATTGGATTTTCATATTTTTCAAATTTCTCAAAGATGTTAGGTGCCCTATAGTTGAATGTTGCAATATTACAAAATACTCATAAAAACAAGTGCGTAACGTAAAAAGAAAAGTAGATGAGGTTACATTTGTAGATGAAATCGACATTACTTCACCATCCAATTATCCCAAATTAGTTCCCATCGTGTTATATGTACTCTAAATAATGCATGATATTGAAAAATCATTTGAAATGGTAATTGACAATGAGTTTTAGTAGTCTACAGTTTTCTCTACACATGTGAGCTATGCCTGGCTTGACTAGGGAATCTCTGTTGGTACAAATCAGAATGAATCATGGGATATTTGTAGTATGGGTTGGGGTCTTTGCATAGTTAGCACTATTAGATATACAGAGTCAACAATTTTGTCACAATAATTGTACAAATGTACTAATGGGTTCAAATAAAATTTAACAAAGCAAAACTTACTTTAGTTGAGGGTTATGTAAATTGACAGTTCCATTCTGATGTGCTCAAAGGTCTTTGGTCAAGGATGCCAATGTTAAAATGATACATGAATTTCCTTATGTTCCTAAGCATAGGTGGAATGGAAGGCAACATAATGATGTTCAAATCAGAAGTAAGTCATGATACCAGAGTTGATCTTAAAATATCAAATGTACCATATTGTTAATTATGACAGTGACCTATAAGTATTATACCATCATAATTTATTTCACGCTTTGCATTATTTTAAATAACCATCATTTATCATTTCTACCTACAGATTTTAAAGAGGAGAAGTGCAGTGATCAATGCAGATGAGAAGGGGTTCTTGAATGATGTAACTGCAGACCTGATGTCTGATGAGGAGGTTCCAAAAGATAGAAGGATAACTGCCTCCAGGCCTTTTTGGCAATCTGACAAACTAAACGATTTGATAGGATAGACACACTCAATCAGCGAATGCTTAATGACTCTAATTCAAGACACTACATACTGCAGAGGAAGTATGGCAGAGCCAGTGAGAGACCACCTAATAAAAACAGTTCAGTGACAATTGTGTGAGACAGAACAGTGATGCATAGCTTTTCTGAGTAATTATCCATCATCCCTCTGTTGGTCAACAACTGATTTGTTCTCAATTTTAATTGCTTTACTTGAAAAGTAGTACACAGAGCTGGTGTTGTAAGTTCAGTGAAATATAAAGTCATTAGCTGGCACAGGTCAGTTGACACCAAGAAAAGTTTAGTATAACCAAGGCATAACTTACAAATACTTCACAAGTACATCTTTGAAGTACTGCTGAAATTTGTCACTTTGACGTATCTGGATTTGTGCCCTCAAGAATTTATCAAGGTGCAGTTACAGTGTTTAAACATGCTGAAACAAATGTGAGCCACACCGTGTTACTGATGGTATTTTTCTATTTCTTGTCCAAAATTTCTCTGAAATTGCTTGTCAGATTGCTTTGAAAATTTAAATGCAGGTCTCATAGGATAATATAATTGAAGCAGTAATCAGTTTGTTCTGAGATATGCAATATTGTGTTTTTCAGAGCAATTTTTCCTAGTTTTGAGATTTGATTAACTGAACAAAAGCTACGATTTAACAGTGCACATACATGTATGTGATAAGTAAGAGTTAATTAAACATACACTACAAAAAAAATTCACCCCTGTGACAGTTCCTGCACAGGCCCTGATACAAACTGTGTTACAGGTCTGTGTCAGCAAATACAGAAGGAGTTCTATCAGGGGCTGATGCACATGTCTGTATCAAGTACTGTAAACACATGGCTGTATTTCTACCAATTACAGCACCTGTACACAGTGCTGTGAACACTGATCTCTAACAGGGTCTGAATTTTTTCAGTGTTCAAACAATAACATTTCTTTCTGCTTCTATCATCAAAATTTGCCAATTTTTACAACAAATTTACACCCTGAAATCCATCCAAATTTTCAGGCCCTGTAGCTGACACACCACTGTACGCACACCGGTGGTTCAGTGCTGCAATTATAGGTCTTGATACAGTCAGAATTGACAGCATTGTATAAATCCTGTACCACAATGAATCAGAATTTACACAACCCTAAAATCTGACAGGTTTTTACTGGTCTTGCAAAAAAGGTTATTTCTCTGGGCCTGTTACAGGTAATGATTATCCTCTGTTACAGGCATGTGTCTGCCTTTTTTGCTGTGTAGATAGCTTGAGTGCTTCATATTCAATCAAGAAACTCTTGAAATGATTTTTTATTCCTATATTTAAAGGTACACATAGTTGATCTTGTAATTTGGTGAATTACACAGTCATTAGCTGACACATCTCAATTGACACAAATAAAATGTACAAAACTTAGGAATACTACACATGTATATCTTTTAACATATGCCAAAATTTACAGCATACTGTAGAGAGCATTAATTTTCACCTGGATTTAATTTCACTATTTTGCTGTTTGGGACACAATGATTCACTGGGTTTTATTTTCACAGATCAGGCCGTGAAACAATGAATTCTATTATAATTTAAAATTGTCATATGGGTTCAATTAAGCAGATGTTTAGTTGCTTGTTGTATTTTGGGTTATTTTCCTGTTTTTGTTTAAAATAATTTCTCTGAAACAGGTCAACAGATTGCTTCAAAATTTTGTATACAGGTCAATAGGGATGATAATGGTAAGATATCAAATTGTTCTGATGAACCATATTTCTCCCTGTTAGGCTCAGGCATATTTAAAAGTGACTGCATTAATTGATATTAGAGTTATCAAGGCTATGGAATTCTTTTTTTACAGTATTGAAGATAACTTTGAATGTGTCTCAGGAAAATTGTTCTGAATGTTTTTTGTCTGTATTTTTAATCAGTGTAGTTTACATAATGCTTTATATTGCCTTTTATTTATTTTACTAACATTTACACATTCCTTTGGAATAAAGAAGAATCATTTACAGTGATCTTGGATTTGTGTATCTAATTGCAATATAGTTTTCAGATGCAATCTGTACTCTATTTGCTGTAGAAAGCATCATTACATTGGTGTCTTCACTTGTAAAAAGAGTACTCATTGCGTATACACACACACACACACACACACACACACACACACACACACATATATATATATATATATATATATATATATATATATATATATATATATATATATATATATATATATAGGTGTATGTGATGCCTGTATGAGTAGAAATACATGAGTCAAAAGCTACAAAGCATTACTGTTATTTGAGGACCCACCCCCACACCCCAGTTCCCCCGAAGCCAGTGTTGGATAATTATGTAAAAATTGGTGAATAATAAGTATGGATATATGCGGCAACTGTCCCTCCCATTATTATGTAATCAATCAAGCCAAAAGTACTGGTCCCTTGATTCTCTATAAATTAGAGAATCCAGTAGTATCCTGAAATACATATATAATGGATAACACGTGAATCCAGCAGAATCCTGCAATGGATTAAGCAATGGATTCTGTTCCGTGTCCGACAGAATCCATTGACCACCAGAATCCACTGGCATACATAATGTATATTGTAGTATTCTGGTGGATTCTTGAAGTATCCAGAACAATATACAGAAGAATTCTCAATGGATTCGTCACTTTTGGCACAGTGTACCGGTTAGATAAGTAGCCCCTAATTGACTAATCTGTTGACACCAGTTAGTGTTTGACAAGCCTGCAGCTACTGTTCCCAGGCCCTGGGACGGCTAACCAACCAGATCAACACAAACCAAACCCATGGTAAAATAGTAAAGTAAACAAAATTGTGTCACAGATCATGAGTTTGGTTCTATTACCCTCTCACCGTCCCCTCTAAAGATGCCCAAATTAACGCAATTCAACTATAGACAGTAGAGGGAGCCCACTCTACTGTTTATGATAACAAATCGCGGTTTAGTAGTTGTTAGAACATCTATCATGTGATAAAGATTTCAGGAGCCATCGACGTCGTGGCCATTTCATAGCTAGTTTCGTTTGTCGGACCACGCGGATGTTCACTTTCCTGTCTCAAGGCTGAAATTTATGCATGTGCGTCACTGGACAAACTTATTCACTTTATTGCCAAATTGGGGGTTAAAAACCCAGCGTACTCAGTGTGTACTGACCCAATATTACTGTTGAACGCTATATGATTGTATCACAAAATACGATTAAAATTTGAAATCGTCGAAGTAAATAGGAAAATAACGCCACCGATATAAAATAGAGAGGACAATCACGAAATTTTACAAGAGACATCTTTAATATGTGCATGGCGGTAGAAGAGACTGCTTCAAAGGATGGTCACCCATTATTAGAGTATTATTTTGAGGTCCCGACATCGACAAATTCGTCATCAGGTATTTCTATGCCGTAAATCACAAATTAAAACATATTGAATATGGGAATCATGTAAAAAATCAACAAGGTCGCAGTTACAAGCTACCTGTGAAAGGTCGCGATCGACTACTATCGATGGACGAAGCGTGTCGCCCTTGAACAGAAATATTACTTTTGTGAAAGGCATGTAAAAAATTAAGAGAAAATAGCTTCAGGTCATAAGGACCTGCACCAAGCCAAAGCTTCAGGTCCTTACAGAAAACTGCCGGTCCTCAATAAATGCAGTTGTTAACGACCATTAAAGTCAACTTCTCCACCGATACTATGCTTTTGAATGTTGTAATATTTAATTTTTCATATCCTTTTATCAATAGAGTCAGTAAGTATTCACTCCAAAGGACTATTTTTCACATAGATTGCAGAATAGTGTAAATGAATGATCATGAAATATTCATCTACATGATCAGGAATCTGAAAAAGATCACAGCCCTCATCTTCCTCAAGGTCATGCGCACACATTTATCAATGTTTTCCATCACCGGGGGGGAGACAACGGGACTAACAGGAGAATTTGACATTTTTCCTAGCCATGTCAAATCCCCTACTCTCGGACTATAAAATGATGTCAAACACCCAGGGGCCGGGGAATACAGGCTCATGCACTGGCTACATGTGGCTGATGATAGCGAGAAATTTTTTTCTATCGTAACTTTCTATGGGGAATGGTGTTCTCTACATTGCTGTGTACAATAGCGCTGTTCACGGTTACACGTTTGTTCCTAAATATAGCTGTACGCGCGCGACATCGGACACACAGCTTGAAATGCGGACAAATTTTATCAATGTTGCACACATGGCCGTTTTTGCAGGTTGTACTCTGAGTCCTGAATATGCCTTTTATTATTCATTGTTACACTAGCAGTCGCCTACTAAGATTTGTTTTCGTCGATTTTGCATGCGCAATTTCAATTTCTAAAAATGCGGACAAATATTAATTTTTGCATATTAATAAGAACAGTGACGTAAAGTTATTAAAATGACTCTGAAAAGTTTGACAGACCTCGATACTGCTGAAAACCATCGACACAATCAGTTAATGATACCGTAAAATCTTAAAAGACGTAATTTTTGCGACATTTAGGCCTACAGTCCATGATGACGTAGTCTGGTTCCCTGACCCATTTCCCCGGTAGAGGGCGTGGGGAAATATAGGGTCAGGTACAGGGTAGCCATCTTGAACAGAATTTTGTTCAAGATGGCGGAGGTTAGTCACCTGACAGAACATGCTACAACAAATATGGCTGCTTCTATGAAAACGCCGGTCAAAATTCGACTGGATCAGAATTATGTTCGAACACTGGTATCCGAACCAAAAACATTGGCACACGAGACAGGAAACATAAACTGAAAGGATTAATCCAGAAGTACGGGGAAATAGAGGTGATTGAAGGCTGGCTGTGATATGATATCGCAGCAGTACTTGTGGCGTGTATCGAACGCGCTAGGGTCATTGAGGTCATCGCCGACTGTGGCATGACCCCGATGACCAGAGCACGTTCGATACACGCCACAAGTACTGCTGCGATATCACAGCTAATTGAAAGCAAACTTTGTTGGAACTGTGAACGACGATTGATTTCGATGGATAGAATGGTGTCCGAATTTCGTGAAAAATGCCAGGCATCATGTCGACGTTCTAAAAGTATCAGAGGTGTGCTAAATCACAGTGGCTAAATCATGGAGGTAAAAAGTCTTTCTTTCTACCTCCACGGCTTTGTTGTACAAACAAGAAGTTGGTGTCAAGTGAGCCTGAAAGTGCGAAACCAAGAAACATGAGAAAAAGTTACAAGTGTTACTTTCATCCAATCACAGCTTGTTTTATTTTAACCCAATAGCGTCCATGTTTACATTAGCCGGTACCTGACCCTATATTTCCCCACGCCCTCTACCGGGGAAATGGGTCAGGGAACCAGACTAATGATGACGCTGAGTTTTGCCTGCCTGTCGTAAAACGGTATACATCGAAACAATTTGAAGCCCTACTCTCGGCCTCTGAGAGTATACACGACAGACAGTGCAACTCGACAAAACTGTTAATGAATAAGGTCGCTCTGTTTTATAAAATGCACACTTGTTATCACGATATGTCGTGGTAAGAGTCGGCCTTGTGAACTTTGGTTAAAGACCAACGAGCGAGCAAGATGTTCTAGCGGTCCACAAACAAACGCAGCGAAACATGAACTTGACTGTCGACTGCAGGTAGTGCAATTGGGCTGTCGTGTAACATCTAGTCCTTGTTCAAAACTTGAGGTAAACAAATACCTCCATGTTCAAAACCAAATATGTTTAGTCAACAGCACTGTTCTCGTAGTAGGTTTTTGTCTTAAACTCTTCTGTGAACCGTTTATGTTTTTAATGCTTCAATGAAAAATCAAAGCAAAGAAAATAGAGTCAGTTTGATAAAACGAAGGGCTGTATTATGTACATTTGTGTACATGTAAATTCCGAACACTTAAAGTTGGAACTAGTGAAGTAGTACTGGGTGTTGTTATCATATGACACAGATATGCTAACATTACCAGTGTTACACTCTCTAGACGAGTATTATTATAATATTGTGTCACATTGTTGCACCAAAATCAATCCATTCCATCATTGCTAGAATCTGCATGCACGGACGTAATTCATACTGATCTGAATGTAATCAGTTGCACCGTGCTATGCGCGTCGATCGGAGGGGTTAGACTTTTTGTAAATGTAAAAAGTCGCAAGACAAAAAATTACTATGTTGCGACATTGTCATCTCCCACACCCCCGGTCTGGTGTACCATAGAGATCAAATTCCCCACTACCAGGACACGAAGTGAGATCAATATCCCCTGTGCCCCGCACTCCCACGGTGAAAAACATTGATAGGTGCATGACATTCAAGTCTGAATCGCATGATTCAGAGTCAGTCATCATCTGCATCTGTTACAGGTCTTGACGGACAAATTTTCATCATTTATTCCAAATTTCAGTCGGTCATAAGGACCGACATGTTGCCAAAAACCTTCGGCCCGACGGGAAATCTGTCGGTCTCGGACCGTCGGACCGACGTTAATTTCGCACACTGCTTATAACTGAATGCGTCATTCTAAAATCGTGAGGTTCGAGTCTTGTACAAGTAAAGAAATACGTGAACTTCAGTCAAACAGTTGAATATCGCGTTTTCTGATATGTTGAATCGAGCATTCGTCGTTCTTCGGTGGCGACTGGCCGTTGAACTACTATAATAACGATGATAGACAACCCAGCAGCACGCTGTTTGTCCGCGTGATTGAGTTTATAAACAGGAAAAAGCAGTTGGTGATTCGAAAAAAGCACTTTCGTGGTTGTTTAAGTTTTTCAAGTCCATGGAAATAATTCTATTATTTTCTATTTTGGTTTCTTTAAATTTATTGCATAAGTGTATAATTACCTTATTCCATCTCAATCGTTTTCAAGCTATACTGACATGAATTTGTGCTGTGAAATATCGCATACTTTTCAATCGAGATTTACTTCGACCCTGGACTTCGACTCATTTCATTAGCAGTCCGCCAATGACAAATTATGTCTTCTCTATATAACTGTCGTGATAGAGGGACCGTGGTCTGCTCTATAAGAGCGCCGGTACAGATTGAAAAACAAATGCTAGGTCAACATTGTGTTTACATTGTAAATCACAGCATCATTCTAATGTAATATAGCAAAACTTTACGTGCGTTACCCGTATCACGTTCCCTCTTTACCCGCATAGAATTTACATAACGATAAGCTTTTCCAAACCGGGCAGAGCAGACACCGGTGCGATATTTTGTCGCTTTAAAAGTTCGAACTATTGGCATATTATTTCTAATTTCTACTGAGAGGCATGTTGCTCGCTCAACTGTCGAAACAAAAAGACGTCGCAACCATTCTCACAAAAAAGGCAGAAAACTTTTGGTGACGTACAGGAACGTAATGTTCATTGCATGCTTTAAACCGTACAGTATAAAGCGGGAACAGTTTTGATTGCCAGACTTCACTGGGCATATGCAGACATAAAAGTCATCTGACATTTTTATCGTCAGTCGCAATTAGTTCGGAGCGGGATCGATTTTGAATGTCGGACTTCATTAGGTGCAGACGAACATGTAAAGTGTTATCAGAAAAGACGTAATTTTTGGATTTTCGGAGTAGGCCTAGTTTGATTGAGACGGGGTCAGTTTGAATGTCAGACTATACTTTGCATAGAGACCACGTCAATTCGAGAAAAAACGCAAAAAACCTGTTTTGTTACTTCGACGCGACGGTATTTGATAATTAAACGTGCATTAACCTAAACGCAGGCATATTTTATTACCTAGTGATAATGTCGATCGGGAATGACAATTGTTCAAAGAAAAGTTCCGAGAAAAATAAAATAAATAAATAAAATAAATCACGGAAAACTACCGATTTTTGGAGCCTTCGTTTCGGCACGTCGCCAGAGCTAATGGCTTTACCAGGCAAAAAAAAAATGACGATGAGTCATTACTGAGATCGGACGTGTCCTAATTCATAATATAAGCTTGCCTACGTTCCCCCAGATACATCGGACTAATGTTTATTGTTCACAAGTTGTGAGAAGTAATCTAATAAATGACTAGAACCGTCAAGCACCGCAAAGCGGCTAGTTCATCCTCCAACCACAACTATCGGTATTTTCGAGGTATAGCCTAAACTTACTTGTATAATTAGGGTTATCATACGAAGTTTGGAGGGTACCGACGATGTTTCCGTATTTTGGCAAGTAGCGCAGCAACTTTATCGTGCCTTCAACAAACAGGTTTTTGAATTGCTCTGAGCTCCGGTCAGAGGGTGGAGATTCCAAACCAAAGCAAGGTCATTCGAACGTAATGTAAAACAATCGACGAATACCCTGGCAACGTTTGCCGATAGGGTCCGAGGAGCGGTCGGCATATTTTTTCGCGTACAATCCGGGGAGTTCAAGAGAGTTCGTGGGGGATATCGCCCGATCGACTGTCAAATTGTATGACATCGCAACCATTTCCAAAATAAAACGACACTGAAACCCTTGGTGAGGTACGTGAACGTAATCTTTATTCACTGTGATTACGTTCAGATGCTATGAGGAAGGTGCATAAGCTTACAACGCGAACTTTACCGAGTTTGACCATGGTTGACCGATGTGTAAAACACAATCACTTTATCAGAAAAAGATGTTCGTTTTTTTCGGCTCAAATTAGTCCGGAGTAGGTACAATTTTGGATGTCGGACTTGAGCAGATATGCGGAATATAATCAGAAACGGACATAGAAATTTGGCGTTCTGCATCATAGGTTGGGATTCTGGGAACAGTTTTTGAATGTCGGACATTGTATTGACCGACATTATATACCAGAAAAGTCGTGGTTTTTGGTAGTTTTTCATACCCTAATTTCATTCAGAGCAGGATCGAAGAATTTTGAGTGTGGAACTTTGTTGCATGTCGACTCACGTGTAAAATGTTAACATAATTGGACGTTTGGGGTTTTGAGGTCGTAATATTAAGTTGGATGGAGAACAGTTGTCTCTTATCCGGTATGGATAAGCTTAGACGTGAAACATACCCATAAACAGGTAGTTTTTGGCCGAAATGCGTTTTGAGCGGAAACACTTCCGTATGTCGAAAACTGACTTATTGGACTAGGCTTCAACCACCGTCCCTCCTGGGTGGAGGGACGGTGCTTCAACAAACATTATTGTTACGGTTTATTGTTGACAGGTGGGAGTGATCATGGGTTTTGCAGAAGCCCAACAACGTCACTATGTAAATTACGCAACGCTGTGTCATTCAAGGGGAATTATGCAAATAGGAATGCAAATGTGTCCACAATGTTTACAAAAGCTCCCCGATTTGACCGGGATAGCCACGTGCATATGTTTTGAATTTTAAAAATCGTGTATTACACGGAAACCATTACTTATTATGAATGAGCGACACAGCTCAATGATGGGCTTGATTTCAAGGCGTATTCTCTGACAATTTTGAAATTTGACAGATAAATGACCAATTTGGTATTTATCTACCTTAAGACATAAGATAAACGATTGGCACGCGAACTGGCCCACAATGTTCATTTTTGTTAAAATCTAACACATTTCCGAGTATGTTATGGTTTCAAACTTATCGTCCACTCAAAGGCTATATATTACACGGATTCAAAATTTATCATAAAACAAAAAATGACCAAAATCACTCAAGGAAGGTGGGTGTACCCCTTAAAACTACTTTTGTGCCCTTATCAGTTAGGATTCCTATCCAAATTTCTACGAGGTGAAAATCGCATTGCGGAGACGGCTAATATCACAATTATTTCAAATTTCATGAAAATGATCCTCGTTAATTGGGATTAGCTGATAAACAAAGGCTTGTTCCAGATCGATTATTCTCTTTTGTTCACTCGCCAGTTCCTTTCCATGATGGGTAGACTGGGAAACTACTCAGAGATTCGTAAATGTAGCGATTTTGTCGGGTGGTAATACGTGTTTTAACAAACGGCCCGGTACTTCTTTACAGTGTAAATGTTTTGCCTGTTTTAGATTAGCCAAGATACGAAGCCCTCCTACTGATTCCG
Source organism: Ptychodera flava (assembly GCF_041260155.1). NCBI lineage: Eukaryota > Metazoa > Hemichordata > Enteropneusta > Ptychoderidae > Ptychodera > Ptychodera flava. The sequence goes on along the minus strand of NC_091928.1, from coordinate 50,700,378 downwards.
GCAGTACGTATGTAGTGTTCACTCAAAGGGTTTGTTAGCGTATCGAGCCCGATACCGTTTTCATGTGCCGATATCTGATTAATCAACTCGACAACATATCCGATAGCCAAAAAATCTTCACTTACTCAAGTTTTCACGTCCGTCGTTGTTTCTTTATCCGCACGTCAGTGTCTCTTTGTACTGAACAATGCAATATCGTATCGCGCAGTTACCTCCATGATCATATTTTAATTTTGCAGTCAGTGTTTGCATTTTCAAAGCTTGCTCTACTTGAACGATTGACACAGTGACAATGCCATTTCCAAAATGTGAATGAGAGATCGACCAATGCAAAATAGATGACTCGGAGCAAAGCCAGCGCGAAAAGAAACTGACAACGTCCGGTGCGGCAAGCTTATGATTAGCTGACCACAAGTAAAATTGACAGTTATGGCTACTTATTAATTTGACCGCAGTTTGGGCTGTTTCACCTTTGTGAATTGAAATATCTTCCGATGCCGTCATTGATGCAAGCGACGATGACGATGTCACGATATCCATCCGATTTCCCCGACGGTTGAATCGTGTCTATCCGACTATGAATGATACCCTGTAGCTATGGGTAACCGACCATTGCCGAACAATGCCGAAGATCAACCGAGTAAACGTTCCCGGAATGGCAAGGCTTGGTTATCACGGGTAAATGAAAAAGCTGGCGTTGAAAACGTTGTTTTCGTGCAGCTTTGTCGGACTAGGTCAGGTTCGTAGGCAAGCCATAGGGTTTTGAGCAAAGGCATTTGCGGTTATTTTAATAATTTGAGTCATGACGTCGCCATCGTTGCAAAATTTCAACATGATCTTGTAGTAGCTCATCCCACAATTACGTTGTCACACGTGCCCTTGAAGAAGCAGGAATCAGCAAGTCGAAAGAAACAATTGCAAGTTCTGCAGTTTAAGACTATATCTCGGGCGACTGAATGGCTATGTCGCTTTCGGTAAAGTTAATGGCACCGACCTTGGCAAAATGCAACTATATTCTATAGGACTACCAAAACAAAATAAAGAATCGGCAGTTCCGATTGCAAATATGTCTGCATGCTCCACCTCCTATGTTTATCTGAAACCGAGTAAATGGCCATTACAGGGCAATCACCTCCTCCAAAAAGAGAACTACCGTAAACGCATGTCTTCATGCTTATCCGATTCATTTCCCAATCATAACGTCAACCCAAACTTTGATGAATAGTCGCAAATCTGAAACAGGGATTTGTAAAAAACTCCACGTTTACAAAAGACTGAACACAATTTTACAAAGCGTTGTGAATTACGAAATAAAGTTGCATTTAGAGAACTTAAATGGGTTGCTTCGGTACGGTGTGTCGTTTTATCTTGTTTGCTGTGCAATCAATGTGTTTTAATATTGACAGCACAAGTAGGGAGAGAAATTTGGCGTCAGTTTTTCGAAAATTTTACATCCGAGCGAAAAATGCTTTGATACGAAATAACCGGATTGCTTCGGTTTAGAGATGTGTTGCGCTCATCCTTATTTGTTGTGTAATCAATGTGTTTTTTGTTGACAGAATTAGTAAAGAGATAAATTTTGCGTCAGTCCCTGCAATATGGTTCTTGAGATTTTGTGCTGCGGACCAGTTTATATACCTAACTCATGCACATTTGTTGCGTACCTGGCATTTTCCCAGCATTTAAAATTGGATCTGTGGTGTGATCATCTGAAAGTTTTGTGTTTTGTGCGTGCCAGCACTTGATAGCTAAGGCTAATCAGACACACATTTAATCACCTTCGACAGATCAAGCTGATGAGGCTGCACGTGTGGACAACGAACCATGTGGCCATACTGTATATTACGCTTGTCACTGATACTTGTCTTCGCATCGAAGCATAGACCCTCTAAAACACGTCTATGATCGAAGTAAATAATCACTCATATGAAATAAACTGGTTACCGGTTGCCTCCTGGTAGCGTTGCTTGCTTTTTTGCTTTTTCACATTGATCCTGTTAGTCTGAAGTGATAAGTCGACTACATTTGTGGTCATAAAGCTTCCCCCCAGATTGAGCGCTCTATATAAGACTGCGCTCGATTCCCGATAGTTTCGAAACCGACGTTTGGTATGCAGTGTAAGATTTCTTTTACAGACTGCCTGACTGACAAACATTAAATGTTGTAATTTATGAAACGTGTGTGTTTCACGGCATATAGCCATTCCGTTGGTTGAAGGATACTCGAAACGTAGGCCTACACACTGTCCCTCCACAAACTGGCCTACATCATGGATGTAAAAAATAGACATCCATGCCTAGATAAGCTCACTCTATTAGCGAATATAGGCTACAGTAGAAGTCAGGTCTCGCTGCCACTCTCTACATTAATGCAGCGTGGAGGTAGCATGGAGGTAGCATACCTCATTGATAAAGCAATCATGAACTATGTCCTGTAAATCCCAGAAAAAATCACACGCGCAGATACGGATACCTAGCTTATGTTACACAACTGGTAAATGACGTTATGCTAGCAAGTACTGTGGTTTTACAAATACAAAGTTTCGGCAGAATTTTGAGGTTGTGAACGGGTTACGAGTATTTGATTCAACGTTACCGACGTGGCCCTAACCGATGTATAAGTTGGGCTTAACCATGCCGGTTAAAGGACATTTAAGCCATGTCGTATACGTCGGCCTACGAAGCGGATAAGCTGACGGTTAAGTAACGTATCGCTAAGTAAACAACCGACGGTTCTCTTCCGGTCCAGTCGGATCAGCCATTGAACCGGTGACGAACCGCTGACAAACCGTTGCTAAACCGGAAGTGTAAAGGCTATTTTCAACAGTGCGTTGCGCCTACAGTCCTACTTTTGGCTGGAAAGTTTGTCAGATCGATGAGGCATGTGTACTTGCTTTAAGACAGTGGAAGCAAATGTATCTGCGTAGCTGTAATTAAATCTGTATCATTTTAATTAATTTACCAAGAAGTTTCTTGAACTTTTTGCAGAGAGTCTTAAGAAAGATAGAGGACGATCTTCTGAATATCTTGTTCGGGTCATGAAGGAGCAAGCCAACGTACTCCCCGTCTAAAAATGCGCGGTAAGCTTATTATTTTACAAATCATAAGTTTCAAATAGAATAAATGCCTACTCATATTTTAGATCTAAGTAAATTCTAAAAGGTAGGAGTTTATACGTAAGGGTTCATACTGAGAGTCCGTATATAGTGTTCATCGAATTCAATCACAGAGTTCAAGTTGTGCTTTCAATCAAAACTAATTCGCTAATAGGTCAAAGTTAGATTCGATGTTCACCATCTTTGTAGATCATGACGTCCACTTTGCGTACTTTGTTGTTTTTGCTGGTGTAAACTTCTACTAAGCGAGTGAGGGGCCTGCTGTTTCTTGCGTCGTTTTCTCTCTCAAAAGAACAACGTCTCCTTCTTTGACATTGATTGTAGATTTGTTCAATTTTGGTCATTGCTGACGGTTTTGTAGATATTGTTTTCTGCATCGTATCCATAATTGACCAGCTAGATGCTGTACGCATCGCCAAAGTTTTCTAATGTAGAGGTCTTGTTGGACGTATGAGCCTGGTGTCGGGGTCGGCGATTGAGTCTTCATGGTGAGTAGCATGTTTGGGGTGAGAGCTTGGGGATCATTTGCATCTGACTATACTGTTGTTATAGGTCTGGAGCTGACGATGGCGCTTGCTTCTACAATGAGAATTGTCAGCAAGTCACATATGTATTGTTGTATGCCTAGTTGATAGTGCATGGAGTCAAGAACGTGTCTGATGGTACCTATTTGTCGTTCCCATATACCGCTGAAGTGGGATTCATGAGATGGGTTGAAAATCCACTCACAGTCTCTTGTTGTAAGGAATTTCTTGATGCGGTCTTGATCCGATTCTTTGGCTGCTGCCTGAAGTTCGTTCTTTGTGCAGATACAGTTCGTGCCCTGGTCATATCTGAATTTCTTGATGTTGCCGCGTATTGCAATGAATCGACATGCGGCGTTGATGAAGGCTGAAGTGTCAATGGAGTCTATTACTTCTATGTTCACAGCTGTTGTGTCTACAGAGACAGACAAAGATCACTGCCAATCTCTTGGCTTCAGACGTACCAGCTCTGGTTTGTGGGAAGCTATAGCCAAGGGGCTGAATACGTCCATACTGATGTTGGTGAATGGTGGGTTTTTCTCTGTTCTGTCCGAAGGTTAGCTGGCCACAAGTTGAGTGAGTTGTTTTGCTCTCATTCTTCTACATATATTACATTTGTATAATACACTTCTTACCGTGTCATATACACCAATGATCCAATAGCCATTAGCTCTGAGGTTCGATAGCGTGAGTTGGCTGCCTTGATGTTGTAATTGTCGATGTACATGATCATTGATAAGTTGTGAAATGTGGTTGTCCTGTGGGAGGATGATCGGGTGCTGGCCAAAGAGGTCAAGGTCAGATTGGCGAAGTCTTCCCCAACGCGGACGAGTCCTTTTTCATCGATGAATGGGTTCATCCGACTGATGGGGTGTGTAGTTTATTGTTGTCAATGTCTCCCTACTTTGCTGCAGATAGTATCTCATATATTCTTTATGAAATGCCTTTTTCTGTACTGAGCGCAGGATGATGATTTCTGCTTGCGCCATCATTTCAATTTTCACTTGTTCCGGAAACTTCTCTTTCTCCTTTTTGTCCGTCTTTTCGGGTGCTTTTCTTTGTCCGATTTTGCCTATTAAGTTGGCAATACTTCTCTTCAAGGATCTCCATGATGAGTATCGTTGAAACAGCGAGCACCTAACTCGTCTTGTTCTACTTCATTCATTGATGTGTTAAGGACAGTAAATTGTTTGCGGACCTCAGGGTCTTCGTCACTTACTGTGCAGTGATGTTCTGTTTTTTCATGGTTGTCTTGCTCGTCTCGCTGCCACAGGAATGCTGGTCCTGATAGCCAGATAGTAGAGTTTTTGGGATGGTATCCTGCGTGATGCGATGTCAGCTGTATTGTCTTTTGTAGACACGTGTCGACACTGGTGAGGTGATGAGATGTTGTGGATCTTTTCTACTCTGTTTTCTACGTATACGTGGATACATTGCAAGCTGCTGTTATATGTCCAAGGTAGATTTTGCTGCATGTATGATATATGACGTTGTCAAAGTTCAGGCCGATTTCTGATGAAATCTTCTTTGCGAGTTCTGAGGCTAGGGCGGCTACACACAGTTCTAGGCGAGGCATGGAGACTGCATGAGTCGGGTTTATCTTGCTTTGCCAAGTATGAATGATACATTCACGTTGTCTTCACGGTTGATCAACTGCAAGCACACTACGACACCTATGGTTTCATTGCTGGCGTCAGAGACAATGTGAGACTCAGTTTTTTATGGGTCCGAAGGTGGGTGGAGTGTACCATCACTGTAACTGTACCTTTTGTGATGTAATTCAGGTCGTTGCACCAGCGTGTCCATCTGGCAAGTATTTCTCTGGTAATGTTTCGTCCCATCCAAGGTTTGATGAGTTGCGTCCTTTAGTCTCTGTCATGAGGCCTCGTAGTATAAGTTTTCCTTACTGGTGCAAGTATACTGAGTGGATCGTATAGATTCAGTTTACGATCGCCAGTACTCCCCGCCATGACAATGGTTTCTCCTTTAAGTCTATTTTCAATTTGAATCCATACGCCTCTAGAGACAACTTGAACCCTAACGATCTCTGTATCTGTTAGGTGTCTTCATTGAAATCCAAACTCTCTAGATCTTTGGCTCGTACTTCGTTTAGGAGTGCGGTCATGACTTCTTCATCATTAGAAACGATCTGTGAAAGTTGATGTTTCTGTTCGCCAGTAAGTCTCTTGTTCTATTGACGAGACTGATAGCTTTCTGTGCGTCTGGTGCTGAGGTTCGTCCGTCGTCGACGTAAAAGTTCTAAGTCTATGAACTATTTTACGTCTTATTCATATATAGATACGCCGTCTTCAGCGATCTTTCCAAGTCCGAAGGGAGCAATGCATGGCTGGTGAGGAGATATTGCCAAACAGGTGTACGTTCATTCTGTACTGAATTACTGGTTCCGTGGGGTCATTGTCTTTGAACCAAAAGAAGCTCATATAGTATCTGTTTTCTTTATTGACATGGAAGCTGTGAAATATTTGTTCTATGTTGCTCATCACTGCTGTTGCTCGCATCGAAATCGCAGCAGAGTAACGAGCAAGCTGTTCATTTGGTCAGGTCCCTGAAGCAATGCGTTGTTCGCGGAGACTCCGTTGCACCTTGCACTGGAGTCAAATACTACTCTGATCTGTTGTTTCTTGGGATGATAGACACCGAAGTGTGGTAGGTACCATGTGTTGTCAGCATCTATTTTTATCTTCTAGAACAGGACTTGCGTGGTTGCGTTCCATTATTTTCTTCATAAACTGAGAGTATTCTTCCATCATTTGCGGTTTATGCTGAAGCTGATTCTGTAGATTGCAGAATCTGTTCGGAGCTGATTGTCGGTTGTTCAGTAACTTCTTCTGGTCTTGCCTGAAGGGGAGAGAAAGTTCTAGATTGCCTTCCCCATTTACGTTGAAGAAGGTAGTGCCAAAGTTGACGGGTTTTGGGCCTATTATGTCCTTGATGCGGATGTGATGATTACATTCGAGCGTTGATTCGTCGTAGCCGTTAAGGGTTGAAGTATTACGGTGTCCTGAAGTGCGGATTACACCTCTTGCTGTCTCTAGGCACAGTTCGCCTTCAATTGTCCACCCTAAGTCGGTGCATTGAATCCAAGGCGAGTTTTCAGGTCCGTTCCTTGTTTAATTACTTTCAATGGTTCTCGGCAATTTCTGCCAACGTCTTTGTTCGGTTCTGGAAAGTAATCGATGATGGGCTTCAGATGTTTGAAGGCCTTGCAAATGTCTGGTGCCGGGTATTTTGTTCTTTTCGCTCGGTATGTTGTTGTTTTCTAGCAGGAGAGGAACAGAGAATTTCTTCTTTCCATCGATTGATTCTATGATGACGTGGTTGCTATGTTGTCCCTTTATGAGTTCTCTTTTGCCGCTGAATGTCGACAGTTCGTATTCAAGGTGTGGGACATGTATCTTCAGTGAGTCGAAGAGATGGCTGTTACCCATACAGGCATTGGACTGGTCGTCTAGGATTACGTAAGTTTCTATGTAGTATGCTGGCCGGTCTTGTGTACACACCTTTGTGAGGACTATCTTCCCTTACGAACGTTCGGCTGGACATATCGTGAGTCTGGTGCATTTTGTTATAGCTCCTTGGGTTTCCTTTTCTTTATCTTCTGGTTTGGCTTCAGTTCCTTTCTGCTTAGATCTGTCACTGGGTGATGTGTTCTTGATCTTGCATATAGCACATTCGATGGTCGATGTGTAGTCCTTGGCGAGATGTTTCTCAGTGCATTTAAAGCACAAGCTTTTCTTCTTACATAGTTCAATTCCGTCAGCAGCTGGTGCTTTGCAAATGCTTTGCAATCTTTCAGGTCATGTTCTGTAGCTTCGTGGGAGAGACATTGTTTTTCGTCCTTTGATCATTTTGTTGCACGTACACGCGCTCTAGTCTTCGTTTGTTGAGCGGATTATGACCTACTTGTTCCAAGGTGTGTTGTCTGGTCTTGGAATATCAGGATCGCAAGCTGCTTTCACTGTGTCTTTCAGGAAGTCTGTGAAGAACTTGAATGGAGGAAAGGTTTGTATGATGCCACATTATCTCTCCACTTGTTGTGGACAAATTTGGTAATTTCTCCATAACGAGCTTGAATCCTTGTCTTATCCCTTACCGAAATGACAAAGTGAAAACTTGTTTCTAGCATGCCAGATTCATACACAGTGCATGATAGTTGGAAATCAATATGCACAAAAGGTGTTTACAAATAGCTACTGAAGTGTTTATGCCAAGGACACTTCTGTTGGTGCTGTTTATACATATATCAAACATGTTATTTGTTTTGCATTCATGTTTGAAGCAGGTAAGTCTGAGAGCAGATTCCAGGTCATGCACTGTTTACATGAGATTAACATCTGTAATATATTCGTATTTCTGACTTTGTTTTTTTTCCTGAAGGGCAGTTTTATAAAATACATCACATCTTATCTGTAAAGTGACCAACATGCCAAATGTCATAGCTATCAGACTCCTAAGTTTTGAGAAACTCATTTTTTGAACAAAAAATTGTAAAAAATGCCCAAAATTACAATATTGTAGATGTCATCATCGTTTGAAAGCATAACATTTTTATTATCCCTATGAACCTGTATACCAAATATCAAAGCTATCAAAGCTATAAGGCAAGTTGTTTTGGCGAAAACAATAGTTTGACCAAAATTGACAAAAATTATCTTGAAAATAGAAATTTATGTATTTCTGCACAATATGAACATATCTGGAAAAGCTCCTTATTGACCTATCTATCAAATATCAAAGCTATGTGACTTGTAGGTTTTGAAGATTTTAATATTTTTGAGCAAAAATGACAAAAATTGCCCTAAAGTACAGATATAAAAATGTCACCTTGATTTGAACAAACCTAACTGTGAGGTCACCCAAGTGAACTGCATATCAAATTTCAAAGCAATCGGACATGGGGTTTTAGAGAAGATTTTTTTACAAAAAAACCGCGGAGCTAAATAAAGAAGCGATTAATGTATGCAGTTGCTCAACTTATGGATGTAAATCTATTTTTTACATCCATGCTCAACTGTGCTAACTTTGACATATTTGTTAAAAAAAAACCAATGTCATCTTTGTTTGTAAACATTCATTGTTTAAATTGACGACACATAATCACGAGCACTGGACCAATAAGATCTTCATGTATTTTGTTTTCGTTTTCAGCATCGAGTGAATTGAAAGCAGTTACTGTCGAAGTCGAAAAACCATGTGGTTAATTGTCAGCCCCATGACACAAACACATTGAGTTTCAGTAATGGAAAAAAATATTTAGTCGAGATAAAACCTTTGCTAAATTCACGGTCATTCTACGTTATAGCATGGAGGTAGCAGAGGTACCTCCATGGTTATAGCAACCTCCATGGCGCTTACTTCGCTGCAAAACTAAAGCTTAACGAAGTATTAGTTTCCGGTAGACTTTAAAAGCATCTTGAGTAACTTTCACGAAATATTTTAAGGATGGACGCACGAAATAAGTTAGGTTTGTACTTACTCTACGCTCATAGTACTCTAGGCTCTGTCACGGTGGCTCTGTGCAATCAATGAAGGTACACAGCTGACTCCGTGTCAAAGGTTAGTCATGTGATGTCAGAGGTCATTAAACGAACGCCTTAAAAACGCTTGTTTTTGTTCTAAACAAAGAATAGTAACCGTAATTGTCGTATAAATTTTGTGCACAGAAATTTCAATTAGTTGCCGAAAAATTCCAGCGAATCGAATCTTCTGATCGCAAGTGAGACGGGGTCGACGCTTGACTTCCGTTATGAACCAGAACGAGGCTTGATCAGTTTGAACGTCGGTTTGAACTGGTTCATTTTCCACGTTAGCTGTCTCCGTTGCTGTGAAATCGCTGTCATTTTTACACAAGAAATCATGACTTTGGTGTTTTGTGAGAACGATTCAGACGTCAGAAAATGAGTTGAGTCTGTAAAATACCATTGTAGCGGATTCCTCTGCATGTCCACGAAGACTGGGCGATTCGAATCTCGAGACGGCGTCACTGTACAGTCTACAGATGTGTGCCACCGGTGGTTGACACGAATTCAAATTTTGCGATGTAATGGTAGCAGAATGGTGACAAAAACCATCCTTGATGCCATCTACATTACTCAAGGTAAGTGTAGCTGTAGCCCTGCGTACAGGTCTGTGTGTTCCTGGCGTTTTACGGCCTCCACCACAGCCCTGCAACGGTCTATTGAGATAACTGGGGTCTTGCAGCGCTAGCGAGATTCAAAATGGCGACCTCCATGGGTAAAGTCGTAAACAACCTGTCGAGTACGTTATGTTTCAGAAAACGAACGGTTTTGGACGTTAGGAGAAATTAATCGCACCTTTTCTTGGGTCGGTTAGGAGGTAAAGGTAGGCAGGGAAAGGATTTTGCCTCGATAGAGCAGAATTTCGTCAAAAAAAGACCGTTTTTTCGTTGTAGTCCGGATCCGGACCGCAGAGCCCCAGTGATTTCCATAGACCGTTGCAAGGCTTTGGTGGAGGCCGTATAACACCGAGAACACACAGACCTTTACGCGGGGCTAGTGTAGCTAAATCATTTGTATATCTGTATTGTTATAAATGCATTGGCAAAATTCAATTCAGTCAAACAGCCAAGCCAAAAATAGCCGAATTGTGGTTAATTTTTATGGTTGTAATTTGGGGGCAATTTTAGGGTTTGTGGTCAAAAAATCATTTTGTTTTGAAAATTTATATGCATGATCCTTGGGTTGACCCCTGTTAGATTTATTAGAATTGTGGTGAAATTTACTAATCTGTATTTTTTTGCAATTTTCTCATATATTTTTGCTCTACTGTCAAGGACTCAGAGCTTATCAAATAGGCTACTTTCTCGGTTGTCGTCTGTCCATCTGTCGTCAGTCAACAATTGCCTTCTCCTCTGAAACCGTAAAGCCGATTGCTTTGAAATTCGATAATTATTCACTTGGGGTGACTTCACTGCTCATGTAGGCACAAGTCAAATTCCAAAGCTGGCTATCACTACAGTAGAGGGGCTGTGCTATCACCATGTGTCGATCAAAGGCTGATGATAGGGGCAGAGTAGTTTTTGAAAGATGAGATATGACAGAGTGTTTCCCGAGAATTCATTATCTTAACAGAAAATCAGGCCACAAAACTGTAAATGGCCGATCATGCATTTACTTTTTTCCGTAAATTTTCATATTTGTTCTTAATTTATGAACGTAATGAGGGACAGCGAGAGCACAGATACATGATAGCTTTTTTTGTAAACTAAATAGAGCAAGCAAATTATTTCAGTATACTAATGTATAACTGGACAGATTTCATTTATCAACAGTAACAATAGTTATTACACTTGTGAAGGACATGTTTTCAAACAATGCACTGTACTTTTAAGGATTCTGTGGGGAGCAGAATATAAACATCAAATGGCATTATTACTAATCATAATGTGTTTATAATTATGATATTGTCTTTCACTTTTTTTTCTCAACAGAGTTTTGTTTCACAAAAGAAAACAACTACGAGCTGGATATCAAAGACTTACCCATAACCTCGAAACATTAAATGGTAAGTAAAATTCAACCTTAAGATTCCTAAATGAATAGTACTCTCAGTGAGTCTCTGCAATTCGAGCTTGGCTTAAAGAGGAAGTTTGCCAAGGGTGATATTTACATATGTTCTAGCTTTAAGGTAAATTATTCCGAAAAAGTAATTTTCGCCATTTATAACTGGTGCCGTTTTTACAAATAAGATAAAATCTGTGGCAAAAGTTGCATTATAGGGCTTCATCAGGGGAAAAGGTGCCAAGATTGGTGCTTTCATCAGGTCATATGGCAGGGACCATCTTCTGATGGGTATGGCATTGTCATTCATGTTCACACCAGGCTTTATGTATTTGCTTAACTATTGTGTATGTTATGCAAATGCTCACAGCCTAGCATGAATGTGAGAGAGTGGACAATGCCATACCAATCAGAAGATGTACCCTGCCATATCATGTGATGAAAGCGCCAAGCTTGGTCTATTTTTACCATCATTCAAAATAAATTTAGTTTATGAAGCCCAAAAATGCAACTTCTGCCACTATTTTTATCCATTTTTGTAAAAATTATCAAGTTATAAATGGCAAAAATGGCAATTCTTGAATAAGTGACCAAAAACAAATGTTAAAAATCTTCTTTGGTGAACTCCCCTTTAATACAAAGACCTACCTTTTTCCCATGCAGCATTCCAATTTGACTTGAGAATGTTCATGTAGATATGCATTGAAGTGTACTCAAACCAAATGAGTGGACGTTACGTAGTAGACTTTGTACAATTTTAATTGAATTATACCAATAAACATTTACTTCACTTGAACCTTTGCAAATCATATATAATTGCTAAAGGTGGGGGCGCCATAAAACTGTTTATCACGACGACTGGAAGAAAAATGCTGTCATTCACCCAGTTTCCGTTTTCATTTTAAACTGAAACTTTGCAAATAGGTGCCGATTAGGTGACTTTTTTCTCGTTCTTTTCTACGTTGGTAGAAAACCCGATCAATTTCAGTTTACGGTGGAAGCTCTGCCTATGAACTTTCCATGGCCTTTGGTTTCTTCGCTCACCACCATTGCATTCAATTGTGAAGTTCAGCTTCCATCACATACTTTCCAGTGTTGTATTCAGTGTTAAACAGACGTGGTAAATATAGTGATAGTGGTGGGTTCAACAAAAATGCGACCTCCACACCAGACGAATCGCCATTATTCAGGAAATGCAGAGCAACGCAAAAGGAGGTCTCGTCACCAGTTGATGATTCGAGTGTAGAGGAGCAGCTCCAGAAAATCGCCTCGCAAGTCAAATGTTTACCAAAGCTCTCAGAAACCTTGCATGAAGCCGAGGCATCTCAAGATAATGTCACCAAGTCGCTGGAATAATTCAATTCCATGTTTGAAGAAATGCGTACCCGAATAGATGTTATCGAACGTGAGAACAAAGAACTGAAAGCAGAAAACAGCATGCTGCTGAAGAGACTAACCCAGGTAGAAAGAGAGCAGGAAGAACAGAACCAGTATAGTCGACGAGAAAATATTGAGATACATGGTATTCCGAAGATGGCAAACGAAAAGACGGACGAAATAGCAGTAAAAATGATAAAGATAGTCAATGCGGACATAAAAGCTGACGACATTGAAGTGACACACAGAATAGGGAATCCTTCGAAGACAAACAGAACAATCATTGTCAAATTTAGCGGCAGAAAGAAACGTGACACGGTCTATCGGGACAGAAAAAAGATCACTCAACTAAAACAGACGCGCTCGGATACAAGAACAGTAACTTTATTTATATCAATGAGAATTTAGCGCCGTTGAAACGCAACCTGATGGGGAAAGCTAACGAAATACGAAAGTCACTGAAGTACAGATTCCTGTGGACATTTAACGAACGAATATATGTGCGGAAGCAAGAAGGATCGCCTCCTGTTGTCATCAATAATGAAATCGACTTGCAGAAAATTGTGTAGTGAACATTATTTATGAATTGCCTTCTTTTTCCTTCTGTACCCCTGTATCTTCCACATTCGAAACCAGTCCAGTTCATAACAGTAAGCTTTTCTATTTTTAATGATCTTTGACCGTGACGAAAATGATGTAGATGATATAATCGCAATTAATAATTATGCTTTAAGACCCTCCGCCTTAAATGATAAATTCAGCTCTACATTCGGCCGCTCCTTTTCTGTATCGCATGTAAATGCTCGATCTCTTGGTAATAGCATAGATGATGTACGTCTGTTGTATAATCACTGTATTTCTGGTACGTTCGATGTTATCAGTGTGTCGGAAACTTGAAGAATTGATAATCCAAGTTTATTTCATATGCCAAATTATTCTCTTGAACTTAAGTGTAGAAACACAGGTCGGGGCGATGGAGTAGGTGCGTATGTGCACTCCTCCCTCGATTATAAATTGTTGAATTACATGTAATGCATTCGGAATCATTATGGCTCGAAATCTGTGGTACTAAAAATCGTATTATTGTTGGTGTTTTGTATCGCAAACCAGGTTCTAATATTGAGGAATTTGAAAACACCCTTTCTGATGTTCTTTCTACCGTTAAATTAACAAAAATATTGTATCCTTATGGGCGATTTTAATCTCGATGTTACAAAATCAGACCACAATGTTAGAAGCTTCATATCTAGAATGCAATGTTTTCACCTTGAGCAGTTAATTTCATTACCTACTCGGTTTACAAGTACATCTAGGTCAACAATTGACCACATCTATACAAATATTAGCTCTTGTCAGATAAATGCTGGTACAATTATTGTAGATATCTCAGACCATCTCCCAGTATTCTGTATTTTTGATAATTTAAACATTCATTCACCAATTGTAAAGTCATTTTATAAGAGAGTTTCAGGCGTTATAATCGTGACAGTTTTGTTTTTGACCTACGTAATGTTGACTGGGATAGCGTTTTTATCGCCGGTGATAGCAGTGTCGACATTTCTTTTGATTTGTTTAACAATCTTTTTACTCAGGTATGCGATCGCCATGCTCCCTTGAAAGTCAGAACTGTTAAAACAAAAATGAAAAATAATCCTTGGATCACTAAGGCTGTAAAGAAATCTATTAACACCAAGCGTAAATTGTACGCCCAAGTTATCTCCAGTCACAATGATCCCAGGGCAGTTTCTCGTTTTAAATCGTACAGAAATATTCTCACAACCGTTCTAAGGAATGCAAAAAAGAACTACTATGCTAATTTATTCAGCGTAAATAATGGTAACAATATGTGGAGTGTTGTTAATGAATTGCTTGGTAAGAAAACCAGCCCTGATAAAATACCAGACCGCCTACAGGTTGAGGCAAATGGTGTTGAACACATTTTGACTAACCCGGCTGATATTGTACGGGGTTTTAACGACTTTTTTGTAAATGTTGGTGAAAATTTGGCAAAAATAATCCACATTTTGCAACCGATTATAGGAAATCCTTAGTCAGCCAATAACACACTCATTTTTTCTCCAACCAGTAACAGAGTATAAGGTTCACCAATTTTTAGTAAATTTAGATGGCAAAAAAGCAAGTAGATGGGACAATTTGCCCCTGAAACTTCTCATTGATGCAGCCATTGTCATTTCAAAACCTATGGCCTATATTATAAATAATTCCTTTTCAACAGGTGTGTTCCCCACCGCTTTGAAAATTGCCAAAGTTATGCCCATCTTTAAAAAGGGAGAACGAGAACTTGTTGGGAATTACAGACCAGTGTCTATTCTATCATTGTTCAGTAAAGTCATCGAAAAAGTAGTTAACAAGCAGCTCACCTCATACCTTAATAAGTTTAACATACTGTACAAACATCAGTATGGTTTTAGAAAGAAGCACAGCACAAAGTTATCTTTGATTAACTTAGTAAATTATTTGTTGCATGAAATTGACAAAGGAAATTCTACTTTAGGGGTATTTATCGACTTGAGTAAAGTTTTCGACACCATAAACCATGACATTTTGTTGTCAAAACTTGATCATTATGGGTTTAGGGGCCCTGTCTACACTGGATACAAAGTTATTTATCAAACCGTTCTCAATTTGTTCAATTAAATGACAATGTGTCAGAGAAATTTAGCATTCATCATGGTGTACCCCAAGGATCAGTGTTGGGTCCGACTTTTTTTTAATATATATAAATGATCTTCCAAATGCTTGTCCTTTTTTTGATTTCCGTAAATTTATTTGCTGATGATTCCAATCTTTTCCATACTTACTCTGGTTCAGATTGTATTGACCTTACTGCTGTATCATCTTACTTAAACGATATGCAATTGTGGTGTGATTCCAACAAATTGACAATAAATAGGAGTAAGACAAATATATTTAGAGGCCGACGTAAGAAATGAATGTGTCGGGTTCTGTGTACATCCGTGACGAGCAAATCAGAGAGGTTGATGTTGCCCCTTTTTTGGGTATTTTGTTGGATAAGCATCTCTCTTGGTCTGAACATATTGATAAGATAAATACGATTATTCGGAAGAAATGTGTAATTTTGTACAGACTCAGATCCATTTTACCTTTAAACATTTGTTACTTTTGTACAATGCATTTATACTTCCTAACATCAGCTACGGCCTAGAAGTCTGGGGAAGTACGTACTCTACACGCTTAAACTGTATCTTAGCAGCCCAGAAAATGATTGTTCGCACGATGATGTTCAAATCAGCTACAGACCACTCAGCTCCTTGTTTCACTCAACTTAATATTCTCGATGTTTTTAAACTCCATAAATTCCTTCTAGGTACCTTCGTTTACAGCTTGATTCACAAGCATTCACCACATACATCATCAGATTACTTCAGTGTCAGTTGTCATGACTATAATACTAGAAATTGTCAACTTCAAAACCTACGTCCATATTATGCAATGTCAAATTCAGGCCAGTTTGCTGTTTCTTTTTCTGGAGCAAGAGTTTGGAATGACATACCTTTCCATATAAAGTCCACAAACTCTCTACATAACTTCAAACACACTTTAGACAATATTTGATCAATCAGTAACAGATCTCACTTTTGCCATGTAGTAATTTAGTGATCTTCTACGATATTGTAATTATTTCTGAGCACTTTTCTTTTATTTACTTAAAGAACTATTTGTTATTGTTATCATGAGCCCCCTTTGCTAACTGTTTTTTCAGACAAGCTACCATGACGGGGTTTGGGCTAGACTAGCTGTAAGCTATTTCCCGACTCCCCATTTACCCTCTACTTTGTTATTTTCTCCCTCTCGAGTTCATGTGTCATGTAATTGACTTTTTTTTCAAATCGGGTAAATAAACCAATTAAAAAAAATGACTGATGAAGTTTAAATTAAATAATAACATACTTGGATAAAATGTTTTGGTATATATACTTTAAGATAAAGTACAGATCAATTTTGTGGCAACGTTTCTGTCTTATTCCGTACATGAATAATTTTAAAAATTCATTGACTTAATAAAGAGGGAATCAACATTTTTTCCTGCGGGATAAATCATCTGAAAAAAATATATTTGTTTCATGCCATTGATTCCACTGTCTATTGATATACTAGTTTGAAGCTATTTTCAATATGAACAGATTGATACTTGTACAACAAATCACATCGGGTCATTCGCAAATTGAGGGTACATTTCCTGAGTACATGCGAATTTCATTCTTCAATGTTTGATGGCTGTGGAAGAGACAAAATTGTCAGCTTTTAGCAAGGATTCTAACACACTTGCTCTTAACATTACATATTTTTGTTATAAGCTTTATATCTAACTTGATGTTTTTTATGTTTTCCAGCATATGCACAGGACAACCTCAAGATAACAGGTCAAGCAATAACTAAAACCATAACAGACAATCACAGGTCTTTAAAAAGAGCTCATGGCCATGACAATATCAAGTTCTGGACTTTATGGACACTTGAACATTTTTTCAACTTAACAGTTTGATGTAGATTATGTTGATTGGCTTTTAAAGTCTGGTGGATTACATTTTATTCCTACCAAATGTTTTAGCTCTCGCATTATTTTTGTCTGCGCAGCAGAGTGTTCTGAAGTGGTAAGGTGATGGCAGTTTCTCAGCAGCACTGATAAAAAAGTTTCAAGTTGTTGGGGTGACTATAATTCAGAGTGCAGAAGGTAGGTTGATTTTATAAAGCACATCAGTAGGAAATCTACTAGCAGAGAGGCAGCTAATTGCCAGGCAGAGTGGCAGCTAACCTGTTAATCTTTCTAGAAGAGATCCAGAAAATCTAATTCTGGGCTCTCCGGAAAGATATTCCACAATCTCTTGTACCCCTGGGAGGGACCTTCATGTAAGAGGATAGATTCTTGATTGCCAACATGTCAAAGGGGTGTTATGTCCATGTGACAAACATGTTTCATTGAGGAGCGCAGATTCGGGTGCAACTGCCTGGATTTCAAGCCATACATGTTTCCAACATGTATTGTCCATGTTGTCAATACATAACGAAAAGTTAAAATCAATATGGTCAGACACATGTTTTGAAACCTGTAGGTAACATGCATATGACACATGTTTGTTACCAGTAGGAAACACAATGTAAATGGGTATCATTTCGGTAAGGGTTGTATTGACGGATGAAAGGTCAGGAAGTTTCTCATGTGTGCCTCTTGTTAGAACATAAGTCTGATAGTTCATGTAGCTTTTTGCATTATCTGGTTTAAGTTTCGGCAAAGAATTCGGTCTTTCCAGGATTACTATGGTGATAACTATAGGGTTGCCGAAAACGCCATTTGCCAGATTACAGCCAAAGGTGAGAACGAGTTGATCAACACAATGTTAATGAACCTCCCGGGGAGAATTTTGTCATGTACACACTGATACCGTAAGGGAGCCTTCAGTAATACAAGGGGTTGGCAGAAGGAATTTCGTGCACACCTGTACCGTAAAATGAGACCCGGCCCATCCTCCTTTCTATAATGTGACCCTCCCCCTTGTTCGATATTCTAAAACTTGACCCTCCCCCAACCACTGCAGTATTCTCCACAGGAATAACTGAAACAGTATCAGGTAATTTACATAACAATTGGTTCAATTGTTATGTTAGCGAAAAATTACAGAGGGGAGGTCTGGTGTTTTTGGAGGGACAGTGGCAATTTATCACGCAAGAATTTTTGAAGAGATATGGTATCTCATACACTTGAGGGAGCATCACCATCACTTACAAAAATGAGGTCCTGGCAGGAGAGCGACAGGAGAGCTGCAGGAGAGCGACAGGAATGTTCTGGGACTAAAGCTGCAGAGTTCCAGGGCATATTTCTGGCCCGCAGAATCTGCCTCGCTAGCTGGGCAGATCACTTTATTACAAATCTGTCCGGCAGATGGTGCACTGGTGCAGCATCTCTGCAGGGACATTAGTGGCCTAATAATTGTGGCTGATCAGATATATCTAACAACAAATCTTGCCCGTAGAGCGACACAAAATGATAGGAGTGGAGCAGCATCTCCGCACTTGATGTATTTTGACTATCAGACCATGGAGGTAACAGAGGACAGATCGACTTGTACAAACATGTATTCATAGTTGCACAGAGGCGATCAGTAAGCTTAATATTTGCTGTGGTATTGTCTATAACAAATATAAAAAAATAAAATGAAAATAAATGAAGTTTGCAGATGGTATACAGAAGCCACAGCGAGTACATATGAACGTGAGCGTGGGTTTGCAGTGCTAACAGTTCATTTACTGTGTGAAAATAGACAGTAATGCTATGATGTGATTGAGGCGATCGAGCTACAAACTGCTAAAACGGGAATTCTGATGATTAACAATGCTGTTTCATGAGTACACTATATAGGCAGCCACAAGAGATTCTTATGAAAATGTTTTCCCTGCCTATAAGGTTACTTTTTGAGCCAATGAAATATTAATCCGTAAGAAAATTGAAAATTAAATTCATGGCAGCAACGAAAGTCTCTCGGAAATTGGCCGTAGTCCACGGAAAGAAATAGTAATGATAACAATAACATTTCATTGCTTGCTTTTAATATAGGATTTACATAACGTCTGTGACAATATTTGACCTTACAAATTATCTCATCGACATTATTTCCAAAAACACATCGTTTTAATTTGATCAGTGCAGTTGCTAAATCGCCGACTTTTGAAGTTTTTAAGACAAGGGAAAAAAATTTGTAAATCCATTTTCCTTCTCAGCCCATGGATGCGTGTACGTGCACGTAAAACGTGTAACCTCAACTCTCCAGAGAAACACACGCGAACACAAGTTTACACAGTTGAACTGATGCGTTGGTTTTCGTATCTCAATCAGTCGCAAAGAATACAATATGCATTAAAACTTGGGTCACTATAGTTCTAGTAGTACCGTACCTTAGGTTTTGTACGGTACACAGTTAGCACGGCGGCATATGGGAATGCCACTATATTCCTGCTATATTCTGACATCGTGTCGCGACTTAGTCATGGCCACAGAGCTCTCAATGTACTGTTGCTTGGATAGTCGATCGAACGCTGTAGGTTTTTTCAATGCATTTTCCGTCAGTGTACTTTTAAAACGCTTTTGAAGTCCGCTGTACTTCATGCTAGTTACAATGCAGCGATCGTGGGACTTTGTACCGGAAGTAATAGTATCACGCATGATGTCATCATAGATCATGTGAAGACTTAGTTATGTTTGGTCAGATTGGTAAAACAATCACAGGTCAAATCTCAGCGGCACATTTTGGACAGTTACGACCTTTGAATTACTGAGTAAATCGTCGCTGACAAAATTTCGCTTAAATTTGCTGCTTGACATCATCTTGACCAGTCCGGGTTATGTCCATAGAGAGGATATTACGATTGACCAATCAGCGAACCTGCCGCCGCCAACGTCATGAATAATTAACCCTGCAATCCTTGGCTCGCAGATTGTAATGAGTTCGGAACTTTCGGCCAGATTTCACCCTTTATTTTTAGCACAAGGTAGTTTTTAGATGTCGACGTTATGCACAATGTTCAGTACGGTCGAGATGGCGACTGACACTGGTGGTTATTATATCGAATATTACTTCTTTGGATGGTTTTCCTGGCTAGGTACCGCTCCTAGAAATCAGGATTTGACCCTTGTAAATTTACAGCAAGTTATTTGTCGCCAAATATCGCCTATTTTGGTCAAATTTAATTTAACCTTTCCATCTGTAGCATGGAGAATGTTTCAAGCTTTGCAACGATGGGTCAACTGTTCTTGTCAATGATCGGAGCACGATGGAGCACGATTTTTTCTATCACCATGCATTTCCCGGTTCGATTGACCCTTCGCTCAGAAAAACGCGTGCAGAATCAATCGCCGAGAAGTTAACCAGAAGCTGGTAAAGAGTACGAAAAACGTCCAATAACTCTTTGTCGAACATGGTCTAGCATAAAGAAACTCAGAAAACTATTCCTGAAGAAATCCTTACAATTTTTAACACGGTAGAACGTTGCAAATTGACTCGACACCTCCGGGTAGCCAACATTCTCACTCGATCGGTCACGGTGGATCTGTCAGGTCATATCGCGATCTCAGCATAACATTTCAAAGTGAACCCACTTAACCTTTAACCTCATTACATATACTGTATGTGATTGGTTCTTGCCTTAACCTCATTACATATACGGTACGCCATTGGCTTTAACCTACTATCCTCTATATGGACATAACCCGGACTGTTGACGATTTCATACACGCTAACTATGTATGTAAAACTATAGGCAATGTTTACGACGCGTAAAAAGTCATCGTCGTCATGATCAACTTGTGGAGATCGATCGGCTAGTCGTTTTGAACAATGATCACCATAAAATCTCCGTGGATCTAGACGATCGTTTAAAATTCGGTAAGTAAATTTTCGATCTGCCTTCTCTGCGACGTGAAGACGAAGTTTTATACTGTTTTTGTTCGGCGCAATTTTCGAGTAATACTCTTCAATTGTATGAATTATAATAAATTGGTATAACTCGTGAGGTTGAACGTAGAGTGTACAACGATCGAGGGACCGTGGTAGAGTGTACACAAAAATGGAGAACTTCTCTCGTGCATTGGCAAAGGTAAAACTTTTGCTCATGTACACAAATTTCCCTCAATGTACGATATAAAACAAAGAAAGAACAATACAAGTAGGAATCGTTGGATACGAATTAAGTTCTCAAACTCTTGACCGAGTCTGGTATCTGCTACGTGTATTCCAAAACTTATTTCTCTATGACATCAATCATGCATCGATATACATCTGTCTGCTTATAAGATCATTCTGAACGTCTGTGTCCTTAAAATTGAAGTTTATTTTAAAATTTTTATTAACGTATTTTGACATTTGTTTATATGTAACCTGTAGATATTTTGCTGGCATATTGTAAGGGGAATCAATGATTAATTTACAATATTTCATTACAATATTTCATTGAAGTTCTTACATCAAAAAATATGCATACAATATTCTATTGCATTTAATGCTGCAACCTTTTGATAAGCAACTTAGATATAAGCTCAGTACAAAGACCTACCTTTTTCCTAACTATGTTTCAATTTGGCTTTAGAAAGTTCATGTAGATATGCAATGAAGTTTACTCAAACCAAGCGAGTTTTACATAGTGAACTCTATAATTTTAACGGAATTACTGCAGGGGATAAATCATCTGCAAATTAAATTTTGTTTTATGCCAATGATTCAACTACTTTCTAGTTTGAAGCAAATTGCAAGATGAACAGATTGATACTAGACTACTGCTATAAATCACATTTTGTCATTTACAAGTTGAGGGAAAATTTTCTTTATTCTATGAATACATGCAAATTTCACAGTCTTCAATGTTTGATGGCTGTTGAACGAGTCAAAATTTTCAACCACAACGAGGATTCTAACTTGCATAACATGTATGTAGCTCTTAACATTACATAATTTTGTCATAAGCTTTATAAACTTTATATCTGACTTGAACTTTTTTTTATATTTTTTTCCAGCTTACATATAGGACAACTTCAAGATGACAAGGCAAGCAATAACCAAAGCTGTAACAGACAAGTACAAGTCTTTCAAAATAGCCCGTCGTTGTGACAATATGAAGTTAGGACTTTACGGACACTTGACTTGAATTTTTTTGAACGTTAAGTATTATATCGGTCATGTTGATTGGCTTTAAAAATATGGTTGATTAATTTTATTCCTACCAAATTTTTAGCCCTTGCATTCTTTTTTTTTGGCAGGAGAGTGGTGTAAAGTTGTAAGGTGATGGCTGGGTGATGGCTGATTTTCAGCAGCAGTGATAAGATTCAGGTTGTTGGAGTAAATGTTAGTCAGAGTGCAGAAGGTAGGTTGATTTTTGTATGGTAGAGCAGCAGCTAGCCTGCCTTGCAGAGCATAGTTAGCCTGCCGGGCAGAGCAGCAGCTAATCTACCCAGCAGAGCGGCAACTAACCTGCCCGGTAGAGCGACACCTAACCAGCCGGCAGAGCAGCAGCTATAACCGTCCAGCAGAGCGACAACTAACCTGTCCTGCAGAGCGACATTAATCTTTCCGGGAGGGATCCAGCAAACCTAATTTTGTTAGCAATGTCACGCTTTCCCGGAAATATGGTCCTGGAAAGCTCCTGGACCATTGCGGGTCCTTTTTTGAGAGCTCCCGAAAATCTTGTCGGGAAGGCTAAAATTTTCATAAGGGATATTTTGTGCAACTATTAGAAGGCAAGATGTGGCTGATTTAGTATGTCATCCAAAAATGCAAAATCATAATACATGGAGTCTATCAGGCAAATTATTGAAAATTTCCCCCCACAAAACATGCTATATCGGTATAGTATATATGTTTGATAATGTATTTAATTGTACTTTGCTTTAATTGGGAAGTAAAATGTGCATTTGTTTACAAGAAATTGATTTCTTAATTTCATCTAAAAAGTTGGTTCACGGTCCATGGTGTCAATGATGAAACTGAATATTTTTTTTTCCAATACAAAAATAGGTAAATCTTTGCCTTTGTTTACTCTAGATTATTGATATTAATGTGCTTCATTCGACTAGAGTGGTTACAAGTCTATGGTTGTGTAAGAAATTTGATTTTGAATTTCTCTGAAATGTTGATTCACTATGCATGGCAGTCTATGATGAAACTGTGAATAATATTTTTCCAATACAAAAATAGGTTGATCTGTGCATGAATGCTCACTTGGTTATTTATAATACTGTTTTTGATTGAACTAGAGTGGTTATAAGTCCATGGTTGTGCAAGAAATTTGATTTTGGAATTTCACCAAAATGTTGATTCACTGTGCATGACGGTCATGATGAAACTATGAATAATATTTTTCCAATACAAAAATAGGTAGACCTGTGCATGGATGTGCGTTGATTATTTATATTAATGTTTTTGATTAAACTAGAGTGGTTATAAGTCCATGGTTGTGCAAGAAATTTGATTTTGGAATTTCACTAAAAAGTTGATTTACAGTACATGGTAGTCTATGAGAGAACTATGCACAATTTTTTCCAATCTAAAACTGACAATATCTTTGCTGTTATGTGCATTTGATAATTGAAATACACTTTTTCAATTGTTGCATATGTTTTTTTCTCTGTCTTTTATCAGTTTTAACTGTTCAAGGTGTTAAATGTAGAATACCACTGCATCTTCTTTGCTTGTGAAATTTGTGGATAATTAGTACGTCTTTTGTTTGTGATTTCCTATTCAGGAAATGTCACATGGACAATCAAAGTTCTGGCAATAAAATCAGCTTCCGTCAAAAGTGACCCCCCCCCCGATAGGTTTATAAAAAGTGACCCTCCCCTTAAACTGTATTCTAAAAAGTGACCCTCCCCCAAATTCCCCCGGCCCACCCCACAGATGTGGTATATTCCACGCGTGCCACAAAAGGGAAAAACGACACAAGAATGAACGATTCTCATGAATGCATACAATTCTGTTGCAATCAAATGGCCGCGAAAAAATCATCAACAAATCCATACAACTCTCCGTATTACATCTTTCGCACATCGTCTGCTTCTGTGTGATATTAAACACCTATCGCCTGGTCATGAGGGCTATAGCACCCGTCTATTACCCCGAGGGGCCGTGCGTTACCAGAAACACTTCGCTATTCCCCGAGGCCGTAGGCCGAGGGGTATAGCGATGTGTTTCTGGTAACACACGGCCACGAGGGGTAATAGACGAGCGCTATAGCCCGAATAAAGACCAGGCTATAGGTGTTTTATAACACACCACATGCTCATGTTGTATTGTTATATAGTTTTTAATGTGTTTTGATATTTTGCACGGCAACAATCCATTGTGACAAGTTTACCGGGCGATGTTTCCACAGCGGTTTCAGTTGTACGTGGTACCACTATCTTTCAAAAAATATTCTAAGCATACCTAGCGACATCCTTAGTTGCACTTTAATCTTTTCCGTCGAAGAGCTGTTCAAGTTCCTACGCTGTTGGAATGTTGGAAAACGTTGGAAAATCTGTTTCAGAGAATGTGTCGTCACCTATCCCGGACGCACATCACGTTCTAGTCATCCGCCATTGTTGCAAAGCTGCAGACGACGCTATGGTCACGTGACCTGGCACTTTTCCAAATTTGGTCAGAACTATTTCCCTAGGGATATAGCTTTTCAAAAAATACCCTCTGACGTCACTTTTGTCGATCCAATGGGGACTAGACGTATCTATTTTCTCGTCACGTGACGTATTCTGGCGAATCTCGACATGGAATGAGCATGTGGTGTGTTATAAAGCGAATTACTTCGCAGTTGCTTGCTCTCCGATACACGCTAGCCGGCCGTGCTGCAGTTAACACCGTCATACACGCTGGCCAGCCGGCGACAGTAATATTGTAAATACAGTGTTTACTTAAGCACAGCCGACCAGTTTCGCATAAATATTGACTTAGGTACTTTATAACTGTCTGAGCGTATCATTACTTTATCATTTGGTAAATTTAAGTACGTTATTAATTGTCATCAGGCAGTTTTTACACTGCTTTCCAAATCAGACATTCACCTTGTAACAGAATGGATTCGGGTAATGCATCCCCGTTTTAAAATCAGCAGGAACCGGGTGATTCTCCCTTGCAGGTTCCACCCCGGCCAAAGCCAGTGCCTTCACAATGTTGCCTGGCTAGCCTTGCATCTCGTTTGCTGGCAGTGCAATGGATATATTCATGACCAAAGGAACTCAGTTCCTATTTAGTAACATAGTAGTGCGAAGCGTTTATTTGGGCATTCCTTGATAATGTTAACTCCAGAGGAAACGCCTGATAAATTTACATAATTTTTGACAGCTAGATGAATACATAGAACTTCACTTTAAATTGGACATGAGGGTACGGTGGTTTCGTTGAGGTTCATCTGAAAGTGTTAATTACGTGGTAGATCCGGCAGACGGCCGGCATAAAGTATAACCAGATATGAACTGATTGTGCCTACCTGTTTCACAGCAGGTTCATTAATAGTCAGTAAACAGACTAGAAAATTTTAGCATTTACTCAACAGAACAATTTGACCTATTAATTTGACCCCTGGATGTAAGGAATGACTTTGAGTTTGACAAAATTACAAACTTAGTTATCAAGAATTGAAATTGGCTGATGACTCGACATGTATTGACATTTATCAGACACTAACGCACGCATGATATAATACAGTATGACATGAATTACTTTATACTTTTTGACTGTTACGAAGTTGTGTAAAACAATGTACCTTCGACCTATCTCATATTTAAGTGACAAATCAACGAGCAAGGAGATCTTACGCAACATTTACAGACCTCAGGATAATCACTAACAAAAACACAAGAAGAAAGACAGATATTGTATATTCTGACAGCAGTTCAATTGAGCACATGACTCGGAGTGGAAGAAAGACTTCTGTATGACTAGACGTGTATACGGTCCACTGCCAGAGTAACTATCTCTGACGAAGATTTATTGTATTATGTTTTTCTGAATATTCCTGTCAATAAACCAAATTCATACTAATAAAATCGACACCCGCGTGAGGCGTGTAATAATGACAATCAGATATCTGTTATATCACTATATGTAGCAGGTTCCATCAATTTTCGCACACTACTTTCAGGGTTAAATCACTAATAACAAACCTGTATTTAATATGTAAATGAGCTAATTATTAACTTGATACGCCAAATGCTTCTCAGAGCAATTAATTATTTATCAGATCGATATCTGTAGCAAGTTTCATATAATGTAATGCTGTTATTTTGAAGTAATATCACTAATTACAAAGTTCATTAAATATGCAAATGAACCCTTACATGACTCCACACAACTAAATACTTTACACTAGAGTTAGCTATCTGTCGAATCAGTATCTGCAACAGATTTCATCACATTTGGTCCAGCTATTCGGAGTTGTATGACTAATTACTAAACTTCATAAAATATGCAAATGAGCTATTTGTTAACTTGACACTGCCAAACTCTTATCAGTACAATTAGATATTTATCATATCAATATCTGTACCAGATTTCATGATTTAGGTGCCGTAATTTCAGAGTTATATTCCTAATTACAAAGTTCATTAAATATGCAAATGATTCATAAATTAACTTTGACACTAGTAAGTGCTTTACACCACAGTCAGATATCAGTCAGATCAATATCTGCAGCAGAATTCATCAAATTTGGTGCAGTTATATCGGAGGTATATGTCTTATTATAACACTTCATAAAATATGCAAATTAGCTACTTGACACTGCCTAATGTTTCTAAGTGTAATTAGATATATATCAGATTAATATTTGTTGCCCAATAGAAACAGGATTGTAGCAAATTGGGTGATTTCTTGACCTAAACAGTGTTATGAATGTCTAGCAACAGGGTTTGTGCTAAGGGGTTTGCTCATGCGATCGTAGATTATCAATCATTCTATTAATAGGTCAGTCAATCAATCAAATCAATTCATTCAATCATACAGTCGATAGCAAGGTCAATCGATTGATAGATCAATCCATCAATTGATCAATCAGTGTATCTATCGATTGATCAATGGAACGATCGATTGATCGAAGATAGATGTTCCAATGAAGTTTATTCCATGAATCACTTGATCCAATACGTTATCGGTTGATTTGATATGTTATTGGTAAATTTGTTGATACTTTATCGGTAAGGAAAAATTACTATGTTACTGGTAAATTTTTACTACATTATCGGTTAAAAAGGTATTAAATTATCGGTTCGTTACTACGTTATTGGTTGGTTTTCGTATGTTATCAGTAAAATTTTAATACGTTATTGGGTTCGATACATTATCGGTTAGGTACTATGTTTTCGGTTGTAACAAGGCCTAACCATTATTTCATAAATTACGCTGGATTGTCTTTATAATTACAATAATCACATGTTTGCTTTCTTAACACTGGACTAAATGTTTGATATGCGCCAAGCATATTTACGTTTATTGACGTATATAAAACACAAAATTAATTGCATACGCAACGTATATCTTTGTATATGGAACATTCAAATACGTTGATATGCATAGCGTAATTCTATGCATATCATGAGTATACCGTAATGCAGATCTTTGCACACTTAGTGTACACTGTAGTTTTGCATTTTAGTATACGTACATGTATACTAAACGTATTTGACATATGAACAGAATAGTATATGTGTATATATTGTTGTATATCAAGCATTTTGCCATCGGGAAAGCTACGCTATTTGCCATTCTCCAACAGCTCAAGTGTCTGCAGGGCCTCTGATCAACTTATATCTATTTCAAAGAACATGTAGACTGGTAACAGGTATGAACAGTTGAGCCAAATGGAGTCTACGGGGGGTCCAGTGCTCAAGGTTCAATGACAGTGTTTATTTTGTTATTGCACATATACCGAGAGTGATTGCATGAAACGATGTATCCTGTGGAAAGCATCATGGTTGATTTTAATCTGAAACAAAATTAGTTCTAGCTAACACCAACGAGTACAGCTTTTACGATGAACTCCGCTACGCCTTTGAAATGATATCATCGGTCAGCAAGATCACGACAAGAAAACACTGCGCACACTGTACACAAAATGACTCAATCTGATTGTAGAGGCACCAACTAATAATCAACACTTAGGAGTAAACAGACATGATTAATGTGGCATATCTTTTTATTTCTCTGCTTTACATAAACAAACACCGAAAGATCTTGTAAATAAATCACAAACGTACTACTAATCTTAACACGTGATACTGAACGTACAGTATATTACTATTCATAACGTCTCAACTTTAGAGGCTCAATCATTGCAAATTAGCGCATTCTCTTTCAATCTCTATCCGATAGCATCCAATGAGATTTCTACAGTCTGCTTGCAGTGATAGTGAAATTGTCCGCGTACACTGCACACTCTGGAAAACGATTCCGTATCACATCAATAAATGCTTTGAACTGGTTTGTTATTCAATAAACGTCTCTTAAAAACTCATGCAATACAAACAATGTAAACTACCTCGTGGGCGTATTTAGGTCATATATATATCGACGGAACTTGTCTTACTGTCTTGGTTCAATCAAAACACAGAAAAAGATGGCTACCACTGAATCATGGGAACAACAAATGGGCGGGTAATCACTAGTAATTACTAAAGTTTAATGTACTAATTTGAAACATCTATACAGTGAATTGCTTTGAAGCATTGGCATTAGACGAACAAGACATATTGTCTAAATCGAGGTGTTGCCAACACTGTCAGGTGCAATTAACACATAAACGGTAACATGAGTAAATCATTAAAAATCAACCATGCAAAAGTTGAAACATTGTCCACCTGGAGGTCAGACGTAGTCAAATAAACAACACTCATATATATTAAATATTCAAAAGTTCAAAAGTTGTAAATCCAAAGAGCAATACAACACAATACAATACAATACAATACAATACAATACAATACAATACAACACAATACAATTCAATACAATACAGTACAATACAATGCAATGCAATACAATGCAATGCAATACAATACAATACAATACAATACAATTCAATACATTCATACAATACAACACAAAACACACAATACAATACAATACAATACAATAAAATACAATATAATACAATACAATTCAATACAATACAATGCAATGCAATGCAATGCAATGCAATGCAATGCAATGCAATACAATACAATACAATACAATACAATACGATACGATACGATACAATACAATACAATACAATACAATACAATACAATACAATACAATACAATACAATAGCTGTTTATTATTCAAGAAATGTGGGTAATTGTTTGTACGACAGCGGTCAGGTTAAAAACTTAAAAAGATGTAGAAGAAAAAAAAGGCAACGAAAAACAACCGTATATAACAATATTAAAGATATCACTAGAAACATCACATACACAAAACTGAGATATTGAAAAATTATAGAGAAATATATTAAAAACAAATGGGCTGAAAACCCAAAAAGCAGAATCACTTTAAAAGCCGAAACGAAAAACATTGGTCGATACAGCACATTAAAAACAAAGGTGGCTAGTCGTTTCTCTTTTTGTTCAGTACTGAAATTGCAGTGGGAATTAACGAATGTTTTGATCTGTTTGTTCTAGTTCTTGGGACCCTATAACATCGACGAAATGGTATAATATAAAAGTCCTGGTTAAGTGGGAGGTGATGGTTTCTGACAATAGAACTGGCTTTGTTTAAAACTTGTTTTTAGTACAATGTACTAAGATTTTACGTCTGGTTTGTTGTGCTCCGATAATTTTACTACAAATGATAACTATTCTGCCAAGTTTGTTCTTGCAATGTTCAGTATGATTTCCAAACCAGCATACAAATGAAGAACTCAAGACACTTTCAATACAAGATCTGTAAAAACGCACCAGCATCATTGTTATGTAGGTCATTTCCCCCACACTCATCATGACCTGAGTTCAATTAGTCTAGAACATTCTCAAGGTCACTGCCCTTAATGACCTCACAACCTTGAATTCAATTAGTCATGTTTGGAATGTTCTAGAAATTTAATTAGTTGTGTAAGAGAGATAATTTTAGAACAGTAATTAGCATGTCAATAAAAGTTCTAGATTGTTCTTATATGCCCTTATGTAAGCACATGTGTATAAAAGGGACGTGCACAGCTTCCAGTCAGACTTTTGGGATCGTGTCTCTTGTGTGTTACTATAAGTGTTTCGAAACTCCAGCAGTAAGTCATTCTCAAGACTTTTCAAGACCTTCACTGCCAACGCTGGATTTACACTGTGGACTTTGTGCAACTTCAAGCCTGCAAGCCACAGGACTGTTCATTCATCCGACAGACCGTTACAACTCTGAGACTGGAGCTTTGCTGTCCCAGCTGAGATAAGTAGTATGTACACTTTTAAAGCTTGTACTCTATCCCTGACTTAGCAATTAGTTTTATTTTCGTAATAAATTTTGTTTAAACGTTAACTGCTGAGTTCACCCTTTTGTTCGTTTTCTCTGCACGTAACAAAATTGGGGGCTCGTCCGGGATACGAATATTTTGAGCCGTTTGACAACATTTTGACAGCCTTTTCAAAACTACTGTATACTGTGAACTCAGCGAAATTCAATCATGACGGAATTCAAGCCAGACGAATTTATGGATGACCTTGATCAGGACACATTTAATTCCCTCAGAAAAGACAACCTCATTGCACTGGCCGATTTCCTTAAAGTAGAAGTCAAGAGATCTATGCGCAAGAAGGAAATTCAGTTCAATATTGTCAAATATTTAGTCAGTGTAGGCAAATTTGAGGGATCCGTCTTGCATGATTATGAGCCTGAGTCTTCCTCTGAACTCAGAAAATTAGAATTAGAATTGCAGACAAATTTGGAGATTAAGAAACTAGAATTACAAATGGAAGAAAGACAGAAAGAGAGAGAATTACAAATGAAAGAAAAAGAATTACAAATGGAAAAAGAGAGACAGGCATTAGAAAAAGAAAAAATACAAATGCAGTTAGAAATGGAAGAAAGACAGAAAGAAAAAGAAAGGCAGGAAAGATTAGAAATGGAAGAAAGACAGAGAGAAAAAGAATTGCGATTAGAAGAACAGCGACTACAGGTAGAAATAAAACGTTTAGAGCTTGGACAGTCAGGAAAATTCTTCCCTTCAGACAAGTTTGACATCACTAAGCATTTCAGGTTAGTTCCCCCTTTCCAAGAAAAGGATGTTGATAAATATTTCCTTCATTTTGAGAAAATTGCTCAGAGTCTGAATTGGCCTAAGGAGTCCTGGTCTATGCTTTTGCAGAGTGCTTTGGTGGGTAAAGCCAGAGAAATTTACATTCAGTTGTCAGTAGAGCAGGCTTCAGATTATGATTCTGTGAAGGAATTAATTCTCAAGGGCCATGAATTGGTGCCTAAAGCTTACCATCAGAAATTTAGGGATTGTGAGAAGGTGAAGGATCAAACTTATGTTGAATTCGCTCGGACAAAAGAACAACTGTTTGATCGTTGGTGTTCTTCTGAAAAGTTCAGTCAGAATTATGAAAAATTACGACAACTTGTTTTGATTGAGGAATTTAAAAGGTGCATCCGGAGTGACATCAAGACGTTTATCAATGAACAAAAGGCAGATACATTGGAGATTGCTGCACGTTTGGCCGATGATTATTCGTTGACCCACAAATCTTCCTTTCTCAGCAAACCATCCCAGTCCTTTTCATACAGAAACAATGCAGGTAAATTTAACTCGTCCTTTTCATCCAGAATTTTTCAAAGGAGAGTAGGAAATCAAACGACAACAGTTCACAAAGTTCAAGTAACACTCCCACATCATCAGATCCCAAGTCTCAATCTCCTTTGACAAACAGTTTGGTACACTTTCTTGTAATTATTGTGAGAAAGACGGCCATTTAATGTCAGATTGTTTCAAATTGAAAAGAAAACGTGAAGGTCAAAGTGGTCAAAGTGGATCTAAGCCCACCGGCTTTATTTCTTCATCAACTCCATTAGAGTCTAATAATGTGTGCAACACATTTTCTGAGGTTAAACCCCTCTTATCCCAAATTAATGAGGTCAAGGTCAATTCTTCTCAAGATAGCATTATGGGTATTTTCGAACCATTTATTCATGATGGTTTATATCACTTTCTAGTGATTTCTTTCTGCTACCCCTGTCAAAATTTTAAAAAATACCGGGGCTTCCAAGTCTCTTTTGTTTGCAGATACCCTGCCGTTTTCTGAAAAGTCATTTTCAGGTTCTAAAGTTCTTATTAAAGGGGTAGATTGTAATGACTACATTCCTGTTCCTCTCCATAATGTATATTTGTCTTTGGACTTTGTTTCTGGACCTGTGACTTTAGGTATTAGGCCTTTTTTGCCTTTTGAAGGGATTCACCTTCTTCTTGGAAACGACCTTGCTGGGGACAAGGTCATTACTAATCCACTTGTGACTGATAATCCTAGTTTAGATCAGAATCCAGAGCCAATAGAGGAAGAAATTCCCGTCCTTTTCCCTTCATGTGCTATTACTCGAGCCATGTCAAAGAAAACTTCTGAGAATCAAAATACTCTCAAAAATAATGTCACAGATGTTGACTTAAATGACACCTTTCTCTGTCAGGTGTTTGACACGGATCATTCCGTTATCCCTCATGGATTTGAAACTTCCAGTAAAACTTCTGCTGACAAAAGTCGGACATTTCTAGATCAAATCTCATTGCAGAACAACACAAGACCCAGATATTTTGTCTTTGTTTGACAGGGTAGATGATGAAGGTAAAACTTCAGATAGCTCTGTTTCCAATTATATAAAATCTGGTATTTTCATGCGTAAATGGAGACCTCCAGATGTTTTGGTTGATGACGATTGGGCTATAAAACATCAAATTGTGGTTCCAAAGCCCTACCGTGCTGAAATATTGCGCCTGGCCCATGAAACCCCTGGGCTGGTCACTTAGGAGTCAGGAAAACTTATCATAAAATTCTCAGTCACTTTTATTGGCCTAATCTCAGGCAGGATGTAGCACATTTCTGTAAAACTTGTCACACATGTCAAATGGTAGGAAAGCCAAATCAGACCATTCCAAAGGCCCCTTTACAGCCAATTCCTGCATTTCAAGAACCATTTAGTAGGATACTAATAGACTGTGTTGGGCCCCTACCAAAAACAAGATTAGGAAATGAGTACATGTTGACAATAATGTGTACATCTACTCGATTCCCAGAAGCCATACCACTGAGAAATATAAAGGCAAAGACTATAGTGAGAGCTTTAGTCAAATTTTTCACTTTATTCGGCCTCCCTAAATGTGTCCAGTCCGATCAAGGCTCCAACTTTATGTCTGGTATTTTTCAACAAGTAATGGATCAGCTAGGCATTAAACGGTATAGGTCATCCGCCTATCATCCAAAAAGTCAGGGTGCTCTTGAGCGATTTCATCAAACTTTGAAAAACATGGTTAGGACCTACTGTTTTGACACACAGAAGCAGTGGGATGAAGGAATTCATTTTCTGCTCTTTGCTGTCAGAGAGTCAATTCAAGAGTCTCTTGGTTTTAGCCCATTTGAGCTTGTATTTGGACATACAGTCAGTGGCCCACTTAAACTCGTTAAAGAGAAATTCCTATCAGACAATGATGATTGTCTGAATATTTTGCAATATGTGTCAGATTTTCGTACAAAACTCTCTAAAGCATGTAAAATAGCCAGAGAAAATCTTGAGTCATCTCAGCAGTCAATGAAAATCAGATATGATAAAAGCACCTCAAAACGGAAGTTTGAACCAGGTCAAAAGTTCTTGTTCTACTTCCGGTTCCTGGCAAACCACTCCATGCTCGTTACTTTGCGCCATACCTAATTGATGAAAAATTGAGCGATTTAAATTACATCATAATAAACACCTGACAGGCGAAAACAAAAAACAGCTATGTCACATAAATATGCTTAAACCATATTTGGATAGGGATAATCCTACTAAAACAAAGCCTGTCAGTGCAGTCATTTCAACCATTATGAAGATAGTGATACTGAAACTGACTTGAGTGAAAATACTCTAAACTCAAAGCTGGGCTCGGTCAAGCTTCAGAACTCAGAAATCCTGGAGAAGCTGGAGTCTACAAAGTTGGCACACCTCCACCAGAACAACAACAACAGGTGAAAGAGCTGCTCCATGAATGTAAACACCTGTTTCAAGATGTTCCAACGAGGACAAACGTCATCTATCACGACGTTAATGTTGGGGACAGTAAGCCTGTAAAACAACATCCATACAGACTGAATCCAACAAAAGCGAAATATCTCCAGGAAGAAGTCAAATACCTGCTGGACAATGACTTTATTGAACCCAGTAAAAGTAACTGGAGTTCGCCGTGCATACTTGTTCCCTAATCAGATCACAGTTATCGTATGTGCATTGAATTTAGGAAAGTCAACACTTTAACAAAGCCAGACCTTTCCCAATCCCGAGGATTGATGACTGCATCGACCGAGTGGGGAAAGCCAAGTATGTGACGAAATTTGACCTACTGAAGGGATTTTGGCAAGTCCCTCTGACGGATCGTGCTCGTGAAATATCCGCCTTTGTTACACCAGACGGATTGTTCAAGTACAAGGTGATGCCATTCGGAATGAAGAACTCTCCGGCAACGTTCCAACGGATGATCAACGACATCATATCCAGGCTAGACAGATGTGCAGCTTATGTTGACGACGTCGTCCTGTATAGTGATACCCGGGAGGAACACATCAAGCTCATGCGGAAGTTCTTTGAGAGACTGAGCAAAGCAATGTTGACTGTCAACCTTGCCAAATCTGAGTTTGGTTGGGCGAGGGTGACTTACCTCGGACATACTGTAGGACAGGGTGAGGTAAAACCTGTTGATGCCAAAATCAGTGCCATTTCAAGTTTTCCCATACCAAACTGCAAACGACAACTGATGCGCTTTCTTGGTATGGCTGGTTACTACAGAAAATTCTGTCCAAATTTCTCCACAATTACTGAGCCTTTGACTAACTTACTTAAAAAGAAAGTAAAGTTTGTTTGGTCAGAGCAATGCCAACAGGCATTGATACACTTAAAGCCATACTGCAAAGTGCTCCAGTGTTTTGCACCAGATTTCACTTTGCCATTCAAATTAGCTGTAGATGCTAGTGATACGGCTGCTGGTGCTGTTTTATTGCAAGAGGATAGTCATGGTGTAGATCATCCTGTTTGCTATTTTTCACGCAAATTTAACGAATCCCAGAGAAATTCTCTACAATTGAAAAAAGAGTGTTTATCTTTGATATTAGCTTTACAGCATTTTGAAGTTTATGTTACTTCTTCAAATCAGCCAATAGTGGTTTATATTGATCACAACCCTCTTGTTTTCTGCAGAAATTTAAAGGCAAAAATCAGAGATTATTAAGATGGAGTTTAATGTTACAGGAGTTTAATCTTGATATTAGACATATCAAAGGCAGAGACAATTTAATTGCAGACTGTCTCTCTCGTATTTAGACTTCATTGTTGTTCACTTTCAAGAAATTTTACTTTAGAGTAAAAAAAAAATTAGTACTTAAATCTTTTTCAAGATTACATTTGCAAAAAAAACACATTTTTCTTTGAAAAATTTTCTTTTTGGAAGAGGGGATGTGTTATGTAGGTCATTTCCCCCCACACTCATCATGACCTGAGTTCAATTAGTCTAGAACATTCTCAAGGTCACTGCCCTTAATGACCTCACAACCTTGAATTCAATTAGTCATGTTCGGAATGTTCTAGAAATTTAATTAGTTGTGTAAGAGAGATAATTTTAGAACAGTAATTAGCATGTCAATAAAAGTTCTAGATTGTTCTTATATGCCCTTATGTAAGCACATGTGTATAAAAGGGACGTGCACAGCTTCCAGTCAGACTTTTGGGGATCGTGTCTCTTGTGTGTTACTATAAGTGTTTCGAAACTCCAGCAGCAAGTCATTCTCAAGACTTTTCAAGACCTTCACTGCCAACGCTGGATTTACACTGTGGACTTTGTGCAACTTCAAGCCTGCAAGCCACAGGACTGTTTATTCATCCGACAGACCGTTACAACTCTGAGACTGGAGCTTTGCCGTCCCAGCTGAGATAAGTAGTCTGTACACTTTTAAAGCTTATACTCTACTCTGACTTAGCAATTAGTTTTATTTTCGTAATAAATTTTGTTTACACGTTAACTGCTGAGTTCACCCTTTTGTTCGTTTTCTCTGCACGTAACATCTTTCTTTCAACTTTGAAAAATTCAACTTCCTCAAGAAGAACAAACGCTGTTGGCATTCACTTAGAATCATATTCATGTTCTCCTCCAATCTCAACTTATTGTGCATCGTAGAACACAGATATTTGCATTTCTTAAGAGTTTTCACTTACTATTTATAATTTACATCAACTTGTGGTGCATCTCTCCTAACATCTATGCACATATCCTGAGTATTATCAATGATCAGTTCGAGAAAACAACTTTTGCAACACTTCACAAAATCATCAACCACTGGCCCATGATTTCTTTCATGATATTTGAGTAAATCAAAATCATCTGCAAACTTAATTTTAAATCAGTCATCAAGATAACTTATGCAATCAGTATACATCAGTATACAAAATATACAGAAGTGGTGACAGCACACAACCTTTTGGTGAGCCAGTAGATGAAATACGTATATCAGAAAACTACCATTTACTCGAACGTGTTGCGATCTTCCAGCTAAAAAATCCTAAACCCAGCCAACAACCTCAGGATGAATGTTAAAATGAGACAATAGATTACCAGTTAAGACATGCGGCTGAATACTATTGAATGCGATGAAAAATCAACAGATAGAAGCCGGGTATTGTGTTTTGCTACCTTCAATGTGTAAAATTTATAAATTAAGTTAAGGAGGGTAAGAGTGGCACCCTCCACTCCCCTGCCTGCTGTGTAAGCAAACTGCAAAGGATCTGACACATTCTGGGGTTTGTCAAAAATATAATGCTTGATGATTTTTTCAAAGGATTTTATTACGAGTGATGTAAGAACCACGGGTCTAAAATCATTTAAAACTTACGGTGTCGCTTTCTTTGCAATTGGTACTACAGTAGCCTGTTTCCACAAGTTTGATATTTTTTAAAGATCAATTGACCGTTTAAAATGAAATGAAAATTGTCGCATGACTGATTGATACATGATTTAAGTATATGACCGATAATGTTATCTGTGCCTGGTCTTTATAAACCTGGCAGCATACGTCCTGGACAGACAGCGGGCTGTGCAGTGCATGGATATCTGTGGTGTGGTGTTGTTTTGACTAAGATGACCTCCCGCTAGACATTGCTTCAACTTTTGCAGAGTTGATTTTTTTATGATCGACTCATGTTACCGATTAGCTGTTAATTGCACCTGACAGTGTTGGCAACACCTCGATTTAGACAATATGCCTAGTTCGTCTAATGCCAATGCTTCCAAGCAATTCACTGTAAATCAATATATTTGCAATTTCCATCTTTTACTAAACAAGCAAATATTAATAAATCTGATG
Source organism: Ptychodera flava (assembly GCF_041260155.1). Classification (NCBI taxonomy): domain Eukaryota; kingdom Metazoa; phylum Hemichordata; class Enteropneusta; family Ptychoderidae; genus Ptychodera; species Ptychodera flava. Next base: position 50,662,759 of record NC_091928.1, on the reverse strand, counting down.
AGAACTCTAAGATCTGTAGTATGACCGACATCGACAGTAGGGGCGCTGTTGACTCCGAAATACTCTGTTGCGCCCAGTCCATTACACCGATTACTATTAAGGCGTAAATGTTAGCAACGTATTGTGTTTGATGAATGTGGCACCTATCACTCCAACAAAATGATTAAGTTTCCATATCATTGAGTTTCGTTTGAGCTTCAATGACACAGTTCTCATGCAAATGGAGACCATAGTATTTTACTAAGTAACTTTTAGGTCAGTAGCGTGTGATTCAGAATATATTTCGTTCCAGTGACAACGATAACCATGATATTTTAAACATCTTGACAGATCCTTCCATATGGGTTTGCAAACAAGGTTGAGCGTGTTGCTGGCGTGCTATAGTAAATTTTATCCACTCAGTCACTCTTTGTTTGTGATGGCACTGTTGAGAGCGTACAGTATGATGTTTTCGTCATATACCGATGATTCATCAACCTATTTAGGTCATTGTATTGTGACGAGGTAAAGCAAGTCTTGAAATGTTGTATAGTGTATAGTCTTTGCCTGGCTCCATACAGATAGTCTAATTTTCAACAATACTCGCATTCAGGACCAAAGTAAATCCTCTTATACACTGAATAATAAGTAAATATTCTTATATTTTCCCTTTTAGGAAGCAAATATTAATTGTCACGTGTCTGACACAGACAAAAAATAATCGAGTTACTGATACTCTTAAATAATCTCAACTTTACAAACAGCGAGCAATATCATTACACATCATCTATAGTACCGATCTCGATGACTGAAAATCCGCCACGTGGCGTTCCAAAAAGTGATATAACATGGTGCGATTTGCTATTGCCCTCAACTCTTGTCTACTACGCTCTAGCCGTTCGAACACCAGTTCACATGCATTAAACACATGCATTGAGTGTTTTAGCACCGCGCCAGAAACACTTGCACGAGACGCATAAAATGCGTCATTCGAAAATTTGCGCATCATTTCAACCTGTTGTTCAATGTGCACAGTAAAAATACTCGCATTTGTGATGATTTCAAATGTTTCAGTGTAATGAAATGAATAACACATGAAGATCAGGCAATATCACGATTTGTGGCATGCCCTCGGGCTGGTGATCCTGATTGAAATATTGACGATACCCTCGCCTGTGGCTCGGGCATCATCAATATTTCGGTCAGAATCACCAGCCCCATAGCAGGCCACAAATCAAGATATTACCCTCATTGTCATGTGTTGTTATTTGACTGTATCATAGTTGGATGGGCCCGCATTTTATATGGCATGAAGTCAGTACTTAGGCTTATATTTTAGTTGACATGGATTGCTCTTCTGAGAGGTACTGGCATTAGTTCCAGTATTTTTGCTTTGCACAAAATACTTTAGTGCCCACATATAATACGATTTATGAACTTCAAGGCATTGCATTAAAATGGTTCCACATATTGTTCAGTAAGAGAATCACTTTAAGGGCTTCCTATAGATTAAGACTGAAACTGACACACGATTAGCATTGACCGTGTACTCCATCGACAATTTTTGAAGAAGCTTTCTGTATTGCGTGTAATTAGCAAGTAGTTCAATCAAACAATCATGTCAAGGTAAAAGTGTGAAGAAAGTATAATCTTACCTCTTGTCAGGCTTCAGGAATATGGTGAAATGCTACTAGCAAACATGGGCGTTATATTTTAAAGCCTTGGTCACGTGATATGTTAATGTACATTTCGCAGAATTCGATACTGCTATTTCAATTTCATTTTCTGCATGTGTTTCCTTATCATAAGATATTGAGTTTTTTATGTGTTTTCCAGTAGGATAACATCAAAAACCTTTTCTAATGCCAAAAATTCTGGCGTTAGTGTTTTGTTTTGTCTACAGTTATAGCTGATGAGCTCATTAGTTAGCTCAAGAGCAACAATTGACATAGCGCTTTTAGTAGGAATATTCGAGATTAGATGAACATAGAGATAATTTCTTTTTATCGTTTTATAATTCAAAGGGGGAAACTTGTTTGCAATATGTTTACTAAATATGTACTTACACATATATCTAAATGACTCTCATATTGCTTCCTTAAAGGTGAAGACAGGTTAAGGGTCATACCTGCCATATCAGACCACCGATCATGCATGACTAGGCACTCGCTATACACAACCCCAAAACTTTGGTTCTATCATCGGTTCTAGTTGACAAAAGCTACTTGCTTATAATTTACAATGTCTTCAGAAAGTCAGTTTTATGGGTTTTCACTTATTCTATTGCAAGAGGAGCGCAGAACATCGAAAATTTTGAAACAATATTGCAAAATATTATGACTACAGTTAAGATGTAGTTTGTGGGGCGCGGGTTTCTGTAATGCTTTTTAACTGTGCATTGATTCAGGCTGATTCTCAATAATTCTGTGACTTTGCAGTTTTATGTGATCGATGACAGGTTTTTTGAATTGTACCCTTATTTCGAAAAACCAATATTAACATTTCCTTTAAATGTTTACCTACCCATATGTAAAAAGATTACATAAAGTAACGTTGTAGAATGACAACTGAAGAAACAAACAAAGCATTCTAGCTTTGCAATCGAGCGTCGTGCAACTTGAAATATTCCTTGCTAACGAGAAACAAGAAGTAAATAATTTGCGAAAAAGTGCATTTATTTAAACAAGTTTGATACAGGGAAAAATACGCTACCTACAAATCTGGTTACAAAGACATATTTATATAAATCTTGTCAGTACGTTTTTAAAATATAAAGAATCATGCAAATTGGTTGGAAAACCCCGATCTTTGTACATTTGAATCCTATTGTGCCATTTTTATGCATCAATCATGTGACACGAATTAGGAAAAACCCGAGATACGTCACTTCTGTTTTTTTGTATTCCTTGGTTAGAGAAGAATGAGTTGTCATGACCCCAAAATAGAAAACGAGTCCTACCTAGCCGACGATCGAAGATTTTTGTCTGGGAAATCATTGTGATTGCACTTTTGAAACTTATAGAACAAACTATACATTTCACAGTTAGGTTAAGGCCATCGTCTGGGCTAATGTCGGTCAAAATGCTCAAAAAATCAACTTTTTTTTCCTTCATTGTCACCCTCGACATGTATACTTTCAAATAAGCTATATCATTCTTCAAAAAATATTAACTAAAATCGAGAAAAATCGCGTTTTTTTCCCACTGACCCCTGGTCAAATTTTATTTAGTCTAATTATATATTCAAAACAGGTAAATCGCTATTTTTGGTTGCCTAAAAACTTTGTTGAGTTATGGCATCATGTATGAAGTAGTGACCATTTGCTTGCTTATTGAAGCAGCTTTTTCAGAGGTAAAAATATGGCGTTGTGGAAATTGTGAGTTTGAGACTAATTGCAGTCTAAAAAAGCCAGATCAATGAGTAATCGGGAAGAAATTTGCAACAAATGATTCCTTTTATATTTTGTGTGGATATTACTGTAAGGCATATGAAGATTTTCATTTAGGTATAGCAATTAAACCAGAAAACAAACCATATTAGACGTTATGGTGTCCATATACATAACAAGTAAAGAATCTCACATGAATTTCATTATCATGCTGATTATAAAATCAATGTTTTTTTTATAATTAACAGTTCATTTTTCACTTAGAAAGCAATTACAACCAGGCTTTTGTAAATAGAATTCTAACTGACAATTTAAACTTGTCCAATACCCTATTTTGAGGTCGTAAACTTTGCATGAAGTATGAGTATCACCTTTATGTTGTAAACATTTCAACCCAATACTCCTAACAATTGTGTTTTGTACTGCATTCGTTTCTTGTGGCAGTAATAACTCTTGAAAGAATGGTTGGAATGCAATGAAAATCAGCCAACATATGTGAAATTAAATACTTTACAAAATAAACCTCAAAAAACAAGGTCATCCAATCATATCATAGTAGAAACTTGACGGAAAGTTGTGAAATTTATTAATTTTTCAATCTTACCGAGATGACTATGATTTAATTTATATTGACATCTTATACAGTCATAGATTTAGGTTCATATTGTAATACATATACATCTGAATGCTACAGAAAAAAATCGGTTGTTGTATGACTTTTCGTTCAATAGATATCTTTGCCACAAATTTCCTCATATTTTTAACCCTGAAATTGTCGCCATGCCAACCGAATATCCGGTTTTCCCCCTGCACTGCATTTTACCATCTACTGCAACAAAAAGATGACAAAATCTGAAAACAAGGTACTACACGGTTAGTGTTTTAAAATAGCCCAGACAATAGCCTTAAGCACAGAGAAACATAGTCCCAACAGAGTCCCAACGGGTATTGTTTAAGGCTTGAAGCGGTTACGTAACCCATCCATGTTCGCCTCGCCTCAGGTTGCTCTCGCCTCTCTTTTCCGAAGAGTGCCGGTAATTTTCGGATTTTCGCCAATTGTTAAGCGAAAGTATGTTCGGCAAAGTTTGTGTTGTTGTTGTTGTCGTGTGGTGCTGAGCGGAATTGACGTGCTGGCGAAAACGGGAGTGTTTTGAGCTTCAGGAAAGTGAGTTTTACCGTTTTAAAAATTCCTCTCATATTTTTATGAATATATAATGAGTGTGTTTGAACCAAATTTGAAAGTCTTTTATCGATACTGTCTGGTTTTACTCAATGGTTTACGGTCAGTCATACCGTCTTTTACACGTGCGTCAAGGAAGGACATGTTTATGAAACTGCTGGCGTGTTATGTTTTGATTGGCGTGAAGCAGTGTTTCTGGCCTGAGAGCTCACAAAGTAACTATGGTTGCTACGCGACTGGCAGTAAGATGCCATCTCGTCGTATTTTTCGCATAATCTCGTGTAATTATCAACCACAAACAAAGCCTCCAAAAAGTTTGACACCTTTGAAGCTCATTTTAATATGAAAAGTCAATAGTCTACCGAGACGACCATGGAACAAAAGGCATGCGAGCGTTGCCACTCTGTCTCTGTTTCTCTGTGGTTAAAGATACGAATTTATGTGGCGCGTTATAACCAGGTTATTATTCAATTACAGATAGTGGGATCGAAGACCGCTCTCTTTGCTTCTGCATGCTTTAAAATTTTTAAGTCGTAAGCCGCATTCGAAAACGTTGTAACCCACATTTCAAGCGAAGTGACCTTTCTGAAATAGTACTAAAGTTCGTTGTTTGTCTAGGGGTACAAGGCCAAGGGCATGTAAGTGTTTTAAATTGTGGAGCATTTTTAGCATTTTTTTTGTTCAATAATTATCATTTTCGGTTAAATGTCTTTACATAAAATAAGCAGGATGTAGTTAAGGACAAGTCTTACACATTTGCAGTTGCCATCCTAGTACAATCTATTTGATGTCTGTTCACTAGTAAAGTAAGTGAATACTGGTTATATTTGTCTATGATGGGAGTGCGAGCCTCATCAGGAACAAGCTGAAAACATCAATTATTACATTTTTAGGTCGGGTGTTCATACACGTGAGTTAATGTCGTAGCAATATCTCTCTTCGTCCGTTTGATGTCTGATTGTTCTGTGAAGCCTACTACTATGTAATCAACCTGTTGTTAATCACGTGAGGACATTCAGTTTACATATGGTAATATATTGAAAGGGCTGTCCTGTTGAGGTGGTCACACTGCTTGATATATTCAAGTGATACCTTACAATCTGCCTTTCACTATATCTTTTACGCCTTTTGTCTTAGCGAAGTTATGTCGGTATGTGTATGTGTGTTTCTATCTGTAGGTATGATATGTTAAACTGATTGCATTTGACCTCAATGCCCCACAATGACTGAAACTTTGGAAGCGTGGAAAAAATCAGAAACCTGTTTGTTCAATTCTCCTGAAAACGAAGACACAATTCAAAAGAAAATATAAATAGTTTGTTTCATTGTACACGGTAATCATGCTAACACCGTGACGTACAGTAATATGTTCCTTCACGAACAACAATCAAAATTGAAACAACCCCTTTACATCAACGCCTTCAGTTTTATTTGTTCGCCACATTTGATCATTATTCAAAGCCACAAGATTTCAGGAATAGAAAATAAGTTACGATGAAATCTTAAGGGGATATTGATGGTGTAGGCAAGCAGTTTTGACCATTAATATTTTCTGGTGAATATAAACTGTATCTTATGGGTTCACATCCGATAGAAATGTGACTGAAACGCTACTACTGCTAAAGAAAATTGACTGTTATTGCACTCGGTGGATAATTTTCTTTTATCACAACGTTATCGATATTAATTGTACATAAAAGAATAGATAATTATTCGAAAGGATATCATGAGATTTTAGCCCTCTTTGGAAATGTTTTAAAGATAGGATGACTTGACATGATTATTTGACGTACTCCATTCAACAGTAAATGGACTTATGATATGGAAATAAACAGGTTATATATGTTATATATGTTACCTTTAACAAAAGCAATTATAGCGAAGTTCTAACCTCTCTAACAAATTGTCCCGCGAAAAAAATAGTCATGTCGTTTTGCTATTTGTAAGCAATACCACTTCTCTACTACTGTCTTTAGTAAATATGACATTGCACTTACGAAATATATACAGGTTATGCATTCGCCAAATGGAACAAAAACATGGTGGTTGCCATGTTGACGACATATCGTATGACGACTCGGCCGACATTTCAGCAGTTGTCACGACTTTTACCTCTTGACATTTCCTTGACCTTTGGAAACTCAAACAAGCTACCCTTTGTCTTTGCTGTCTCGTGACTGAATAGGACGCTATGCAATGCTGTCGTAAACAGCCCCTTAGTAAAATTTCCCATAAAGGTAGTACTAGAGAGAAATTCTATTTTGGCATTTAATGTAGGGCATCATATCACAAAATGGCTGTTCATATTTTACATTAGATAACTACTGCTGCCTATATAAATCCGTTCATTTGTTTGATGACAGGAAGATAAAACTACACGATAGTCATCGTTTCGGAATTTCTTCATTTTGCCTGAGTTGTTTATCAAATACCGAATTGACTTTGTTTAAACCTCGCGTAAACATAATAGTCTAGTGCCAAAACTCTGAATTTTGGTCGAACCCAAAAATTTCAGCCCCACAATTATTCTGGGTGGTTTCTGTATCTTCAAAAACTACTTAATCAGGACCTGCATGATGCAACCCTGGCACCCTTGGGCATTTTAATATATTCGAGATTGCCGCGAAGATGGCCGTTAAAACATGTAAGTGGTAATATCTCAACTCAATGAGATGCCATGAAAGTGGTTTTAGTGTCATTTGCCGGGTAAACAGGACCAAGGAATTCATATCTTTCATTGCCTGGTATTACAACCCTTAATTTGAATAAAAACATTTCAAAATGGCCGCCACCGCTACCTCAAAAACAGGTAAAAATGTCACATCTCAGCTCGATGAGAAACCCTTGGAGTCATTTTGATTTAATTTGCAAGGTGAACAGAGCCAAGGAATTCATATCTTGCATTTCTTGACATGTACAACCCTTAATTTGCATAACAATAATTCATGATCGCGACCAAAAGGACCTCAAAAACAGGTAAAATGTCATATCTCAGCTCGATGGGAAGCTCTTGGATTATTTTGGTCTTCTTTGCCCAGTAAATTTGGTAATTGTCAAGAATATTTTGAAGATCATTTATGAAAATATTAAAAAGGGTTGGGCTTATGTTACATCCTAGTTTTACTCCTGTGGTACACTAAAAGTTTCTGTTAATTCGTCTCTCGTTTTTATTCTGTAGTTTACATTATTATACATATTTGTTATGATATTAAAAATATGACCGTTAATATTATTATAAATTATCTTTCGATAATGACCCTCATGCCAAACACAGTCAAAGGCATTCCTCAAATCAATGAAACAGGCATACAATTCATTTGATTTTTGACCTTTACCATCCTTGGTATGTTTACTATGCAAATATTTGTTGATAATTGTTTTCAGTATAAAAAAGTTGTCTTGTGTTCAACAGTCTATCCTGAATCCTAATTGTTTGTTTGTCATTTGATTATTCATGTCTAAAAAGATACTAACCTGGCATTTAACACACTTGTGAACAATTTACCAAGGCAGCTAGCTAGATATTGCAATGCCTCTGGAATTTGAAATGTCTGTTTTAGACCCAGATTTATATAAGGGTACTATATAGGAAAATACTTAACCTGGAGTTCTGATTTAGAGACAAATTTATATAATTCTCGCTAGTGCGGTCTTCATAGCAGAAATCAAGTTGTCAAGCGGTTGGAAAACCACGATCGTTGTACTTTGGGTACTATTGTCTCATTTAATGCAGTAACCATGAGACATATTAGGAGAAACACGAGATAAGTCACGTTCGTTTTGGTTTTTTTGTTTTGTTTCGTTTTTTGGTTTGTTTTTTTGTTTGTTTTTTTTGTATTCCCTGGTTGGAAAACAAATGAGTTGTCATGACCCCGAAATAAAAAACTAGACCAACCTAGCTGAGGATCGAAGATTTGTATATTTGTCTGTGAAATCATTAAGAATACATTTTTGAAACCTGCAGAACAAACTATGCATTTAACAGCTAGGTTTGAGGGATGACTCTATGTGGCGTTTCTTAACAAGGTTTATTTCAATCTATGATATAAGGATGGAAAACCAATGTCTATGCTTCTGCTTGCTGTCAAATTTGTTAGCCGTAAGCTGCATTCTAAAACGACGCGCCATACCCCACATTTTGAGCGAACTGACCTTTCTGAAAAACGTACTAAAATCGGTTGTTTGTCCAGGGTGACAAGGGCATGGTGAATGTGTTAAAATTTTTGAGCATTAACTACATTGTATTTTAGTTCAATAGTTATCATTTTTTGTAAAAAAAGTCTTTTACACAAAATAAGCGAAAATTCAGTTAAAGACAAGTTTTACGCAGTAGGAATTGTCATCCTAGTAAAATCTATGTGATTTCTGTGCACAAGTAAAGTAAGTATTTTGTCTACGGAGGGAGTGCTGGCCTCACAAGCAACAGCCCTGAAATAATCAATCTTTACATTTTAACGTATTGAAAGGGCTCTTCTGTTGAGGTGGTCACACTGCTTGACATATTCAAGGGATACTTTACATCAGCCTTTCATAGTATCTTTCACAAAAATTGTCTTTGCCAATTACAGTCTGTATACGTATGTGTGTTTCTATCTGTAGGCATGATATATCAAACCCTGCTGATTTTACTCTAGGACTATTTGCAGGGGATGCGATTTAGAGGTTCAAGGTCACATAAAAAATCATTGTTTATTTCCATAATGTAATTTGTTTTGCTGTTGAACAGAATAGATCAATAATCGACTCCAGTCATCCCATTATTACTCTTTCTAAAGGGCTTAAAAATTCATCCTTAAAAATAATTTTCGGGAGAAAATACCTGTAGGTGGCCATAATGCAAAATATTTATCATGTAAAACAGTTTGTTGATGTTTTGACTGTTAGCTCTAGGCTACGACTACAATGGCTATTGCCGTGGTAAATGCATATCAGGTTGATAGAGCCAGGCACCGTGATATTCAAAACACGTGCATTGAAAATAAAGCTGATTGTGCTTGACCTCAATGCCCTACAATGAATAAACTTTGAAACCGTGACAAAAAATCAGAAATATGTTTGTTTATTACTACTTAAACTTTTCTGAAAACCCATACAAAATTCAAAAGAAATTATAAATAGTTTGTTTCATTATACATGGTAACCATACAAAACCCGTGACGAACAGTAATATGTTCTTTCAGGAACAGCAATCAAATTTCAGTCAACCCCTTCACATCAACGACTTCAGTTTTATTTGTTCGACATGTATGATAATTATCCAAAGCCTCAAGGATTTCAGGAATAGAAAAAAAGGTTACTTTGAAATCCTAGGGGGATGGTGTAGGCAAGCAGTTTTGACAATTAATGTTTTCTGGTGAATATCTATTGTATCTTCTGGGTTCAAATCCGATTGAAATGTGACTGGAACACTACTATTGTTAAAGAAAATAGACTGTTATTGTACTAGGTGGATAATTTTCTTTTATCACCACGTAATCGATATTAATTGAACATAAAAAAAGATAATTATTTTGAAAGAATATGATGAGACTTTAGTCCCCTTTGTAAAGGTACTAAAGAAGGATGATTTGGCATGATTATTCATATACTCTGTTCACATATAATGGACTTATGTTATCGAAATAAACAGTTCTTGATATGTGACCTTTAACAAAAGCAAGTATAGCGGAGTTCTAACATCTCTTCCCAATCGTCCCGGGAAAAATAGTCATGTCCTTTTGCTATTTGTAAGCAATACCACTTCTCTGCCATAACCTTTAGTACATATGACATTGCATTTACGAATCTTATGCGCGTTATGCATTCGCCCAATGGAACAAAAACATGGTGGTTGCCGTGTTTACGACACTGTTGTATGACGACTCGGCCACCATTTCAGCAGTTGTCAAGACCTTTACTTCTTGACATTTCCTTGACCTTAAGATACTCAAAGAACTATCTTTTGTTTGGCTGTCTCGCGACTGAGTAGGGCGCTGTGCAATGCTGTCGTAAACAGAACCATGAGTAAAATTGTCCATTAAGGTAGTACGCGCCTCGAAAGTGAATGACTTAAACTTATGTTCAAACGTACGTCGATGACACTTTCAACCATACTCTTACCGAACTAAAGATGTAAATAAGGGATTACCAAGCAAAGTTCAGTATTAGAGAGAAATTCTATTTTGGCATTTAATGTAGGGCATCATATCACAAAATGGCTGTTCATATTTACTTAGACAACTACTGCTGCCTATATAAATCCGTTCATTTGTTTGATGACAGGAAGATAAAACTACACGATAGTCATCGTTTCGGAATTTCTTCATTTTTGCCTGAGTTGATTACAAATACCGAATTGACTTTGTTCAAACCTCGCGTAAACATAATAGTCTAGTGCCGAAACCCTGAATTTTGGTCGAACCCAAAAATTTCTGCCCCAAAATTATTCTCGGTTGTTTCTGTATCTTCAAAAACAACTTAATCAGGATCTGAAACGATGCCACCCTGGCACCCTTGGCATTTAATGTATTTAAGATGGCCGCCAAGATGGCCGTTCAAACATGTAAGTGGTAATATCTCAACTCCATGAGATGCCATGGAAGTGGTTTTAGTGTCGTTTGCCAGGTAAACAGTGCCAAGGAATTCATTTCTCTCATTGCCCAAATATGTAACTCTTAATTTGCATAAAAAACAAAATGGCTGCCAAAACGACTTCGAAAAGAGGTAAAAATGCCATATCTGAGCTCAATCAGAAACTCTTGGAGTCATTGTGGTCTCCTTTGCCAGTTAAACAGGGCCAAGGAATTCATATCTTTCATTGCCTGATATTACAACCCTTAATTTGAATAAAAAAAATCAAAATGGCCGCCACAGCAACCTCAAAAACAGGTAAAATGTCACATCTCTGCTCGATGAGAAACCCTTGGAGTCATTTTGTTTTAATTTGCAAGGTAAACAGACCAAGGAATTCATATCTTGCATTTTGACATGTACAACCCTTAATTTGCATAAAAATAATACATGATCGCCGCCAAAAGGACCTCAGAAACAGGTGAAATGTCATATCTCAGCTCGATTGGAAGCTTTTGGAATTATTTTGGTCTTCTTTGCCCAGTAATTTGGTAATTGTCAAGAATATTTTGCAGATCATTTATGAAAATATTAAAAAGGGTTGGGTTTAAGTTACATCTTGTTTTACTCCTGTGGTACACTGAAAAGTTTCTGTTGATTCTTCTCTCGTTTTTATTCTCTAGTTTATATTATTATACATATTTGTTATGATATTAAACATGTGACGGTTAATATTATTATAAATTACCTTTCGATAAAGACCCTTATGCCAAACACAGTCAAAGGCATTCCTCAAATCAATAAAACAGGCATACAATTCATTTGATTTTGGACCTTTACCATCCTTGGTATGTTTACTATGCAAATATTTGTTGATAATTGTTTTCAGTATAAAAAAATTGTCTTGTGTTCAACAGTCTATCCTGAATCTAATTGTTTGTTTGTCATTTGATTATTCATATCTAAAAAGATACTAACCTGGCATTTAACACACTTGTGAACAATTTACCAAGGCAGCTAGCTAGATATTGCAATGCCTCTGGAATTTGAAATGTCTGTTTTAGACCCAGATTTATATAAGGGTACTATATAGGAGAATACTTAACCTGGAGTTCTGATTTTAGAGACAAATTTATATAATTCTCGCTCGTACGGTTTTCATAGCTGAAATCAAGTTTGTCAAGTGTTGGAAAACCACGATCGTTGTACTTTGGGTACTATTGTCTCATTTAATGCAATAACCATGAGACATATTAGGAGAAACACGAGATAATTCACTTTCGTATGGTTTTTTGTTTTGTTTCGTTTTTTGGTTTGTTTTTTGTTTGGTTTTTTTGTATTCCCTGGTTGGAAAAAAAAATGAGTTGTCATGACCCCGAAATAGAAAACTAGACCAACCTAGCTGAGGATGGAAGATTTGTATATTTGTCTGTGAAATCATTAAGAATACATTTTTCAAACATGCAAAACAAATGGGCATGGTGAATGTGTTAAAATTTTTGAGCATTAACTACATTGTATTTTAGTTCAATAGTTATCATTTTTGTAAAAAAAGTCTTTTACACAAATAAGCGAAAATGCAGCTAAAGATAAGTTTTACGCAGTAGGAATTGTCATCCTAGTAAAATATATGTGATTTCTGTGCACTAACAAAGTAAGTATTTTGTCTATGGAGAGAGTGCTGGCCTCACAAGCAACAGCCCTGAAATAATCAATCTTTACATTTTAACGTATTGAAAGGGCTCTTCTCTTGAAGTGGTCACACTGCTTGACATATTAAAGTGATACTTTACATCACCCTTTCATAGTATCTTTCACACATAGTGTCTTTGCCAATTACAGTCTGTATATGTATGTTTGTTTCTATCTGTAGGCATCATATATCAATCCCATCTGATTTTACTCTTGGACTATTTGCAGGGGACGTGAGGTAGGGGTTGGTTCAAGGTCACATAAAAAATCATTGTTTATTTCCATAATGTAATTTGTTTTGCTGTTGAACAGAATACATCAATAATCGACTCCAGTCATCCCATTATTACTTTTTCAAACGGGCTTAAATATTCATCCTTAAAAATATTTCGGGAGAAAATACCTTTAGGTGACCATAATGGCAAAATATTTATCATGTAAAACAGTTTGTTGATGTTTTGACTGTTAGCTCTAGGCTATGACAACAACGGCTATTGCCGTGGTAAATGCATATCAGGTTGATAGAGCCAGGCACGGTGATATTCAAAACACGTACATTGAAAATAAAGCTGATTGTGCTTGACCTCAAGGCCTCACAATGAATGAAACTTTGAAAGCGTGACAAAAACTCAGAAATCTGTTTGTTCAATACTACTTAAAGATTTCTGTAAACCAATACAAAATTCAAAAGAAATTATAAATAGTTTGTTTCATTATACATGGCAACCATGCAAAACCCGTGAGAAACAGTAATATGTTCTTTCAGGAACAGCAATCAAATTTCAGTCAACCCCTTCACATCAACGACCTCAGTTTATTTGTTCGACATGTATGATAATTATCCAAAGCCTCAAAGATTTCAGAATAGACAAAAAGTTACTTTGAAATCCTAGGGGGATGGTGTAGGCAAGCAGTTTTGACATTAATGTTTTTTGGTGAATATATATTGTATCTTCTGGGTTCAAATCCGATAGAAATGTGACTGGAACACTACTATTGTTAAAGAAAATAGACTGTAATTGGTAATAGGTGGATAATTTTCTTTTATCACACGTAATTGATATTAATTGAACATAAAAAAAGATAATTATTTTGAAAGAATATGATGAGACTTTAGCCCCCTTTGCAAAGGTACTAAAGAAGGATGATTTGACATGATTATTTATATACTCTGTTCACAGATAATGGACTTATATTATGGAAATAAACAGTTCTTGATATGTGACCTTTAACAAAAGCAAGTATAGCGGAGTTCTAACATCTCTTCCCAATCGTCCCGGGAAAAATAGTCATGTCCTTTTGCTATTGTAAGCAATACCACTTCTCTGCCATAACCTTTAGTAAATATGACATTGCATTTACGAAATATTATGCGCGTTATGCATTCGCCCAATGGAAAAAAAACGTGGTGGTTGCTGTGTTTACGACATGTCGTATGACTCGGCCACCATTTCAGCAGTTGTCAAGACCTTTACTTCTTGCCATTTCCTGACCTTTGGAAACTCAAAGAACTATCTTTTGTTTGGCTGTCTCGCGACTGAGTAGGACGCTGTGCAATGCTGTCGTAAAACAGAACCATGAGTAAAATTGTCCATTAAGGTAGTACGCGCCTCGAAAGTGAATGACTTAAACTTTTGTTCAAACGTTCGTCGATGACACTTTCAACCACACTCTTACCGAACTAAAGATATAAATAAGGGATTACCAAGCAAAGTTCAGTATTTGAGAGAAATTCTATTTTGGCATTTAATGTAGGGCACATATCACAAATGGCTGTTCATATTTTACTTTAGACAACTACTGCTGCCTATATAAATCCGTTCATTTGTTTGATGACAGGAAGATAAAACTACACGATAGTCATCGTTTCGGAATTTCTTCATTTTGCCTGAGTTGATTACCAAATACCGAATTGACTTTTTTCAACCTCGCGTAAACATAATAGTCTAGTGCCGAAACCCTGAATTTTGGTCGAACCCAAAAATTTCAGCCCCACAATTATTCTCGGTGGTTTCTGTATCTTCAAAAACTACTTCATCAGTATCTGCATGATGCCACCCTGGCACCCTTGGGCATTTTAATATATTCAAGATGGCCGCCAAGATGGCCGTTCAAACATGTAACTGGTAATATCTCAATTCCATGAGATGCCATGAAAGTGGTTTTAGTGTCATTTGCCGGGTAAATAGTGCCAAGGAATTCATTTCTTTCATTGCCCAACATATGTAACTCTTAATTTGCATAAAAAATGGCTGCCAAAACGACTTCGAAAAGAGGTAAAATGCCATATCTGACTCAATCAGAAACTCTTGGAGTCATTGTGGTCTCCTTTGCCAGTTCAACAGGGCCAAGGAATTCATATCTTTCATTGCCTGATATTACACCCTTAATTTGAATTTAAAAAAATCAAAATGGCCTACACAGCAACCTCAAAACAGGTAAAATGTCACATCTCAGCTCGATGAGAAACCCTTGGAGTCATTTTGTTTTAATTTGCAAGGTAAACAGACCCAAGGAATTCATATCTTGCGTTTCTTGACATGTAAAACCCTTAATTTGCATAACAATAATTCATGATCGCCACAAAAGAACCTCAAATCAGGTAAAATGTCATATCTCAGCTCGATGGAAGCTCTTGGAATTATTTTGGTCTTCTTTGCCCAGTAAATTTGGTAATTGTCAAGAATATTTTGAAGATCATTTATGAAAATATTAAAAAGGGTTGGGCTAATACATCCTGTTTTACTCCTGTGGTACACTGAAAGGTTTCTCTTAATTCTTCTCTCGTTTTTATTCTGTAGTTTATATTATTATACATATTTGTTATGATGTTAAACATGTGACAATAAATAGTATTATAAATTACCTTTCGATAAAGACCCTCATGCCAAACACAGTCAAAGGCATTCCTCAAATCAATGAAACAGGCATACAATTCATTTGATTTAGGACCTTTACCATCCTTGGTATGTTTACTATGCAAATATTTGTTGATAATTGTTTTCAGTATAAAAAAGTTGTCTTGTGTTCAACAGTCTCTCCTGAATCCTAAGTGTTTGTTTGTCATTTGATTATTCATGTCTAATAATATATTAACCTGGCATTTAACACACGAGTGAACAATTTACCAAGGCAGCTATATATTGCAATGCCTCTTGGAATTTGAAATGTCTCTTTTAGACCCAGATTTATATAAGGGTACTATATAGGAAAATACTTAACCTGGAGTTCTGATTTTAGAGACAAATTTATATAATTCTCGCTCGTACGGTTTTCATAGCTGAAATCAAGTTTGTCAAGCGTTTGGAAAACCACGATCGTTGTACTTTGGGTACTATTTCTCTCATTTAATGCAGTAACCATGAGACATATTTGGAGAAACACGAGATAAGTCACGTTCGTTTTGTTTTTTTGTTTTGTTTCGTTTTTTGGTTTGTTTTTTGTTTGTTTTTTTTGTATTCCCTGGTTGGAAAAGAAATGAGTTGTCATGACCCCGAAATAAAAAACTAGACCAACCTAGCTGAGGATCGAAGATTGTTATATTTGTCTGTGAAATCTTTAAGAATACATTATTGAAACCTGCAGAACAAACTATGCATTTAACAGCTAGGTTTGAGGGAGGACTCTTTGTGTGTTTCTTAACAAGGTTTATTTCAATCTATGATAGCAGGATGAAAGACCAATGTCTATGCTTCTGCTTGCTGTCAAATTTGTAAGCCGTAAGCTGCATTCTAAAACCACGCGCCATACCCCACATTTTGAGTGAACTGACCTTTCTGAAAAACGTACTAAAATCGGTTGTTTGTCCAGGGTGATAAGGGCATGGTGAATGTGTTAAAATTTTTGAGCATTAACTGCATTGTATTTTAGTTTAATAGCTATCATTTTAGGTAAAAAAAGTCTTTCACACAAATAAGCGAAAATGAAGTTGAAGACAAGTTTTACGCAGTAGGAATTGTCATCCTAGTAAAATCTATGTGATTTCTGTGCACAAGTAAAGTAAGTATTTTGTCTACGGAGGGAGTGCTGGCCTCACAAGCAACAGCCCTGAAATAATCAATCTTGACATTTAACGTATTGAAAGGGCTCTTCTGTTGAGGTGGTCACACTGCTTGACATATTCAAGGCATACTTTACATCAACCTTTCATAGTATCTTTCACAAATATTGTGTTTGCCAATTACAGTCTGTATATGTATGTGTGTTTCTATCTGTAGGCATGATATATCAAACCCTGCTGATTTTACTTAAGGACTATTTGCAGGGGACGTGAGGTAGGGTTCAAGGTCACATAAAAAAATCATTGTTTATTTCCATAATGTAATTTGTTTAGCTGTTGAACAGAATAGATCAATAATCGACTCCAGTCATCCCATTATTACTTTTTCAAACGGGCTTAAATATTCATCCTTTAAAATAATTTTCGGGAGAAAATACCTGGAGGTGATAATAATGGCAAAATATTTATCATGTAAAACAGTTTGTTGATGTTTTTACTGTTAGCTCTAGGTACGACAACAATGGCTATTGCCGTGGTAAATGCATATCAGGTTGATAGAGCCAGGCACCGTGATATTCAAAACACGTGCATTGAAAATAAAGCTGATTGTGCTTGACCTCAATGCCCACAATGAATGAAATTTGAAAGCGTGACAAAAAATCAGAAATCTGTTTGTTCAATACTACTTAAACTTTTCTGAAAACCAATACACAACTTAAAAGAAATTATTAATAGTTTGTTTCATTATACATGGTAACCATGCAAAACCCGTGACGAACAGTAATATGTTCTTTCAGGAACAGCAATCAAATTTCAGTCAACCCCTTCACATCAACGACTTCAGTTTATTTGTTCGACATGTATGATAATTATCCAAAGCCTCAAAGATTTCAGGAATAGAAAAAAAGGTACTTTGAAATCCTAAGGGGATGGTGTAGGCAAGCAGTTTTGACAATTAATGTTTTTTGGTGAATATATCCGATAGAAATGTGACTGGAACACTACTATTGTTAAAGAAAATAGACTGTTATTGTACTAGATGGGTAATTTTCTTTTATCACCACGTAATCGATATTAATTGAACATAAAAAATAATTATTTGAAAAGAATATGATGAGACTTTAGCCCCCTTTGCAAAGGTACTAAAGAAGGATGATTTGACATGATTATTTATATACTCTGTTCACAGATAATGGACTTATGTTATGGAAATAAACAGTTCTTGATATGTGACCTTTAACAAAAGCAAGTATAGCGGAGTTCTAACCTCTCTTCCCAATCGTCCCGGGAAAAATAATCATGTCATTTTGCTATTTGTAAGCAATACCACTTCTCTGCCATAACCTTTAGTAAATATGACATTGCATTTACGAATATTATGCACGTTATGCATTCGCCCAATGGAAAAAAAAAAAATGGTGGTTGCTGTGTTTACGACATGTCGTATTACAACTCGGCCACCATTTCAGCAGTTGTCAAGATCTTTACTTCTTGACATTTCCTTGACCTTTGGAACTCAAGGAACTATCTTTTGTTTGGCTGTCTCGCGACTGAATAGGACGCTGTGCAATGCTGTCGTAAACAGAACCATGAGTAAAATTGTCCATAAAGATAGTACGCCCTCGAAAGTGAATGACTTAAACTTTTGTTCAAACGTTCGTTGATGAAACTTTCAACCATACTCTTACCGAACTAAAGACATAAATAAGGGATTACCAAGCAAAGTTCAGTACCAGAGAGAATTCTATTTTGGCATTTAGTGTAGGGTATCATATCATAAAATGGCTGTTCATATTTTACATTAGACAACTACTGCATCCTGTAAAAATCTGTTCATTTGTTTGACGACAGGAAGATAAAACTACACGATGTCATCGTTTTTAGAATTTCTTCAGTTTTGCCTGAGTTGTTTACAAAAAAAATTGACTTTGTTCAAACCTCGCGTAAACATAATAGTCTAGTGCCGAAACCCTGAATTTTGGTCGAACCCAAAAATTTCAGCCCCACAATTATTATCGGTGGTTCTGTATCTTCAAGGCCTACTTAATCAGGATCTGCACGATGCCACCCTGGCACCCTTGGGTATTTTAATATATTCAAGATGGCCGCCAAGATGGCTGCCAAAACATGTAAATGGTAATATCTCAACTCTATTAGATGCCATGAAAGTAGTTTAGGTGTCATTTGCCAGCTAAACAGGGCCAAGGAACTGCATCCCTATCACAAAAGCAGCAGCTTTATCTCCCCAGACAAACTTGTGGTGGCTAATCCATCTTGGAGTCCTTCTGCTAACAGCGAAGTACAAGCCCTGGAAAGAGTGATGCATACATGAAACCTTGATTCATAGCCATTAGAGGGGCACATCTCCAATCTTTGCGTAAAGAGCTGCAACACCTCACCCTACAAAGTTGGCTCTCTCTCGGCCTCAAGTTCTTCACTCTGTGTCAGTCTTTTCCGGTTTAGTATGTGATGCATCAGCTCTATGTACGTGTCTCTGTCTCGATTGAATTACTACAGTTCCCTATCGTGTATCTCTGCGTATCTCTGCTTCGAAGGCTACCCTCTTGCCAGATAGTTTCAGAGCAGGCAAAGTAAACCAGTAAAGGTTGACATGTTGAGAACGGCCCTGACAACTGTCAGCTCGATACACTGCAATGCTTCCTCTGGATTTTCAGTTACTTAGTGAAGATACTCTTGATAATGGCCGAGTCTGGGTCATCCAGCCTCTCACCGGCTGTATACACCACTCTTTGCTCTATTTCTGTAAGCAGCTGTTTGTACCGGAAGTAGAGCAGTTTCTATTTTTTTCTTTTCCTTGCCACCCCAGTGCTCGTTTGGATAAAATAATCGCAATCATACCAATCCATAATCCAATAACACTAGGTCAAAATTTGTAAGACAATAGTTGTAAACATAGACACAAAACAGCACAGAACAGACAGTAAATAGACGGCACACAAACAAAGTCAAATTCATGAAAGAAAGATATATGGACCTCTGGCCAAAAGACCAAGAAGTGATGTCAGGTGTTTCGAAAATAGTAAGCGCATCCTGCCCCACATGTGGCACCCGCCATATATCAATCTGTAAGTCAGATAGGTAGTGGTCACTAACTAAGGCCCATGTCACCGATGCCATCAATGATCATTTGTCGAAGAGAGATATTGTATTTATCTACAAGCTTGCGATACCTGCCAAAAAGCGTTTGAATGTAGAGACAAGTCTTGCTCTGGTGTAACCTTGATTTAACAGTTTGTAAGAGAGATGGCCATGTCTCTCTACAAAATCACCATATGAACTGCATGCTCTTGCATATCGAATAAGCTGGGAAATGTATACCCCATAAGCAGGTGAGAGTGGAATATTACTGATGAGGTGTGGAAAATTGATTATACTAAAGTTGAAATCATCTCTCTTGTCATATAGCCTAGTAGAAAGGTGACCATTAGAGTCAAATTCAAGTAAAATGTCCAGATATGAAGCAGAAGAGGCCGTTTCTGTAGTTTCTTTAATCTCCAATTCTGGAGGATAAATCATAGCGAGATATTTACTGAATTCAGAGTTATTCAATGAAATAACATCGTCTATGTATCTACAGAGACCTTTTTCTGCTTGATAAGGTTCTTGATAAATTCTGCCTCGTATGAGAACAGAAATAAGTCGGCAAGTAAGGGAGCACAGTTAGTGCCCATGGGAATTCCTATACACTGTTGGTAAATGTGTCCTCCAAATTCAACAAATATGTTGTCAATGAGGAAATCAAGCATACTGATAATGTCTTTCTCGGTATAAAACACTTTAGCGTTAGTAATATTTTTAACAAAATATGTAGAATTATACCCTAATACCACATATTTGTAACGGCGTGAACCGTTTTTGTAGAAAAATGCTTGGTTGATGATGTTTTTCAAGCGTTCTTTCAATTTATCATGTGGTATTGTGGTATGCAATGTGGTAAAATCGAAAGTCTTAATAGATGTTATTTTTGAAACAGATCTTGATTTCAAATTTTCCAAGAGTTCCTTCGAATATTTAATATCCACATTGATTTATACCACTCCGAGAAAAGACAACATCACATTATGCTTGAAGTCCCCGTTTAACAGTACAAAGAACAGAAGTCAGTATCTTCGATAACTCTGTTGTTGAACATTTTGAAGATCCTGCGATAAACCTAGCTTTGTAAGGTGTTTTGTGGAGCTTTGGTCATCCAGTATAAGCTAGGCAATTTATTATGGTCATCCTTTGTTGTAATATTAAAATTATCCATGAATGACTTATGGTTTGCCAAAATTTACAATACCAGAATAAGCAACTGCCGCAATGGCTGCTGGTAGGGCAGAAACAGGAGCAGCCAGCGCTCTGATGTTGAGCAAACCCGTTGCGATGTGAAGGCCAATATTGATTCGATTTATCAACTTGCAACTGCGCCACTAAGTAGTGACTGTACTTTCAATATAATCAGCCAGCTTGGTGGCGGCTGTAAAGATTGAGACATTCACCAATGCATCAAAACTTTAGTTGCAAATCTTCTTGTGACCATAGACCCTCGAGAAAAATGGGACAGGCAACTGCTGTGGTTTCTTTGTGCGATCTATCTTGGAATATATCAATTTTGTTTGCCAAGCGGTCCCCGACAACAATACTTCGTACTTAACACTGAATCTCATTAACGATCAAACCGACGTTCAGAATATGTACACTTTGCTCTTGCAAGGCACGTTCCGAGTAATGACAGAGAATTTTGAGGGTTTTTTTGATACCGGTCATGGTGAATGTTCTGGTTACGATGAGGATCACATTTGTGATTCTAGCCGAAACCAGCAGGAAAACACCAGACGATAAAAACAGTGTACACTTAGCCATAGACGCTACAGAAAACTCTTGTTAGGTATCGACAATATAAATTTACATTCCCTACCATAAAAATCTCCGATAACAACAGATATTTACAAGTAAGACAGGTCTACACTTGCCCAGTCCTGCGAAACGGAGATCTGACCTTTATTTTATCTGTGACGCAAAATTTAACAAAAATCAGGGTTAAGAAAAAATGACTGCTCCATCGGAGCTCAAATACACGACCTCTAACATTTTGGTACTGTTTTAGCCTACAGAAACACGAAAGTTCGGATATGCTACACATGTCTACACCTGCAAGGTACTGGAAAATACATTTTTAACACTGACTCTTGCTGTCGGGCGAAACTTTGCTATAAATGGGGACTCTACAACGGTTGATGGCCATTCACAGTTTTCAAAGAACAACATTTCTGTAGTTAACATACATACTTCGCCGAATCATGGAGCACTCCTCGCACAGAAAATATTCCGACAGTTAAAAACTGCAAAAATGAATGAAAACTCGGAGATACACGGACGATTGCGGAATGTAAACAACTCTGTGATGTCAACTGCTGTCAAGTCTGGAACTGCAGTTATATGTGTTCGGATTTCTATCGAAACTTTGTCACTTACAGCAACATATTGACTCTTACGGACGTCTTGTTGCATCGAATTTCGCTACCAATATGTAAAAAGCACTTTAAAACCATTTTGACGAATTCTTCTCACAATAGCTGTAACAGGTTTCTTTCTAAAAATTTACTTGCGGGTAATCCGAAATAAATTGTGATCCGAAAACGTTATTACCGTATACCCGCATGCACGTGTCTATGAACCGGACGTTGTGCAGTCGATCGGGTCCAGCTCCATTCCGTCCCCGACCCATTAACAGCTCTTAATTATTCCAAGTAGGATCCACGTTGCTATTTCCATAGACCCTTTGTTCTCTATCGCAGTTGCCTGTCCCGCTTTTCTCGAGGGTCTATGTTGCGACTGAAATATGTATCTGCTTTTTATATCAATGACCAGTTTCAGCACCCAATATTCGTTCAGCTAACATTTCTCTTCACTAGCTGTCATCTGGGCCTAGTAACACATCTCTGAAGTCTATTCTCGTGAAAATGGCCTTCTGGCACTCAAGCACAAAACAGAGAATGGGGCACTATAAGGGCTTGCTCGTTAGCCATCTGCAGGGGTTTGCCTTGCGACATGTTTGTTTGCTCTCCGCAGGCTGGAACATTTTATAATAATGCTGAAACAAAAAACTTATTTGTGTTTTTCTCGGGAACGTGTGGTTATTCTTGTCACATAACATCCTAATCTTCTCTGTCGGCAAGTGCACCATGAAGATTAAAGGGCTGTAATGAACATCCCAAGCTGTTTGCCCAAGAAACCCACCACTGCACCAGCGGTTTTCAGGATGAGACTATTGATGGTGCCGATCAATTCTGGGATAGCCGCTGCACTTTCTTCAGTCGGTCCCTTAAGCCACTGGCCGTTGTTTGACAGCTCCTTTTGCCATGTATGCTTTCCCATGCGCCATCACCTCACAGACTGCCAACTTTTCATACACCAAGAGCAAGTGCTGTGATTGTCAGTCCACAGGCAGTAAGCAATTCAATGGAGAGCCCTTTTTGTTAAAAAAGCTCTGTCAGTTTTGTTTTTAGCTTAAGGTCTGGATCTTTGAGAAGTCATTCAGTGGTCTTGTTGGTCCATTCTATAGTGAACGCTTAGGTACTTACCATTAAACATCTCTGTTAGGTCGTCGATTTTATACGGTTGGGCTTAAGCTCAGGTGACAGAGCAGGCGTTTACCATTGGGACCAGGGCTTAGTATAGTATGGATATTTATTATAGTGACATTTGCACTCGCAGCTCTCCGCTGCAACTGAGACAAAATACAAAATGTAAAACTGTAAAAATACAATACGTGCAACCAGCCCACACGGGCTTACAGGTCACTTCAAAGCAGTATAAAGTACAATAAATTAGCACTGGTGATACAAATAGTTTTCCTGTTAGTATAAGCTGCTTCAACAAAGCATGCTAACGGTCTACAACAATTTGTAAATAAATATTTTAACTTTTCAGGGTCTGATAAGTCACTGAAGTTTGCTAATTTTTCTATAATTTTGTCATATAATATCTACGATGATGGTCATATGCCTTACAGTAAAACAGAAAATGCGTTTCCGTTCCTGGGGTACGCAAATCACAAAATTCACAAATTCTATCTTCTCCGTCTAGGTCTTGAAATCTACCCATTTCAATACGCAAGGGGGCGTACCTGATCTCCACTGAGCAATGAGAGACCTCTCTGGCTCCGACATAGATTTACCTTTAGGTACTCTTCAGGGTCATAGGTCTCTTTAAAAGTTACGTACGTACGTAGCTTGGGTTTGCTCTGTACAGAGCTAGCCCATTCCCATTTAGTGTGATTATATAATAGGTCCTTTACCATGGACAGATTACATGATACGACAGAATCAAATATGTCAGCCCTTCCTAATTCATTGAAAACATCATAAACCTCCGAGGACCAGTTATTATTATTAATGTTAAGATCCCAAATGAACACTTTCTTCGTGAGCCTGTTATCAGGCATCACAAGTAACCTGTTCCACATTCTTATCATATTCAACTTCCGTCTCTCCCGTGAAGAGGCCCATCCCGTATCTCCAGTGATGGCGTGAATGGGAGCAAAGCGATTAACCCCAAGGTAGAAACGAATCGCTCTACTTTGGACTGAATCGCAGCACCTGAATTTCTTAAAGCCCCATACTCCACTACAGTAATCCATAATGGGAACAACTCCTACATCAAATAAATGCGAGTATGTACCAAACCCCATGTCTTTAAGGAGGGAAAATTTAGACATGGCACCGGGGCTCTTCCAGCAGAGTCAGCAAGTGTAGACGCAGTAAAGTCAAAATTCAAATGCTCATGAATAATAACCCCAAGGTTATTGGTTACTTATATTTATCTGTATATGTAAGAACTTTCTTTCCGAGGCAAAATTGAAAAGTACTACGTTGTATATGAGTTGGTCTAAAATGAACGACCTGTGATTTAGAATCATGAGCTACCATACGCCATTTTAAACACCAATTATGAACAACTGACAACATTGATTGTAAATTATCTTCATTTTCGGCTAAAGTGACTATATCATCTGCGTATAGAAGAATAGACACCTTGAAATCATTAATGGGATCCCTAAACGTAAGTCGTCACTGCTAAATCATTGATGTATACATAAAATAACGTAGGTGATAAAACATCACCTTGTCGTACGCCATTGAGTATTTCAAACCACTCTGTATATTTACCATTGACATTGATGCTGCAAAAAGGTGCTCTGTAAATACACTTGATCGCTCTAAACATTTTCCCCACAACCCCAAAATACCTTAATTTAGAGAACAACAATGATGATTGACGCAATCCAAAGCTTTTTTCAAATCAATAAAGCAAGTATATGTTTGAAGTCCTAAGTTTTTGCGATTGCGAAGAATGGATGACAAGGTAAACACATGATCCTGACAACTTCTGTTTCTGCGAAAACCGTTTTGCTCATCAACAAACATATTATTATGATCCAAATACTTTGTAATTCTATTGTTCAGAACAGCACTATACAATTTGTAAACTGTACAGAGAAGACTAATTCCGCGATGGTTGAGTGGTACTCTAGGATCGCTCGATGCACTTTTTGGAATTGGAGAAATACAGACGGCATAATACCTTCATCAAAGCAAAGCTGAAATAGTGTCCGCAGAAACGAAATGGCAGTGCTGTTTTTAAGAACCCCGTAATGGATTCTATCTAGCCCCATTACCTTCCCCTTTGCTGAACGTGCTGCCACTATTTCAACCTCGTCTAATGTAATATCATTATTGAGCTCATTTTGGCCATTAACTTCATACAAAGGAACTTCATCATTAAATTCCTCAGTGCATCCCATGACTCTTTCATAAAAACCGTCATCAAAGTTTTCAGAGGCACCAAAGCCCATGTAGAGCCCTTTAAAATCATCTTTCCAGCGTCCTAGTACTCTACCTTCATCTGTAACAATATTTCTACCGTCATTGCTAACAACTTCCATGGGGATACATGAACGCTTTCGCGGGCCCAGATTATTTAGCGAATTCCAGAATGAGTTCGGGTCACTCGAGATAGCGGACTCCAAATCGTTCTGTAACTGTTTTTGATGCGCACGTTTGGTCTTCCTCAGAGTTTTATCAAATAGATGCCTGGCGTTCAGAAATCCGTTTTAAGTTTCTTCTTATTTGAACTATTTCGTCCGTCTTTTAGATAAATCTTTTCTTTGAGACGCATCTGTCGCCAGAGTCTATCCAGCTCGTCATTCCAACAAACAGCTCTTTTCCGCTGAAATTTACGAGTTGA
The DNA here is from genome assembly GCF_041260155.1 of Ptychodera flava. Classification (NCBI taxonomy): domain Eukaryota; kingdom Metazoa; phylum Hemichordata; class Enteropneusta; family Ptychoderidae; genus Ptychodera; species Ptychodera flava. The sequence goes on along the minus strand of NC_091928.1, from coordinate 50,636,719 downwards.
CTTGGAAGTGGAAGTATCCCGATAACTAAGCTTGTCATCCATCTCTGTAAATAAAGCCTGGCAAAATTTTGCATAGATATCATCAATGCTTGCTTGTCTCTGCAATCGTTGTTGGTAGATATCAATTATACGTATCAGTGTTTCTCTATAAATTTCAGAATCAGCAAAGTTTACAGGAAAGTCTCGCAAATTATACCTTCTATGATTAGACTTACAAGAAACACTGACACCTGTTTGTTCCTTACACCCTGGCGAGTGCGTTAGAATTGCAAAAGACAAAACAGAATGGTCAGGGATTGTACAGCGTTGCAACAAATCATGCAAATGAAATCGATCAATGAGAGAGGACACAGTATCTACTCTGAAGGAAAAACAGGTGTCTAGGACATCATGTGGAACAATTGCATAATCGACAACTGCTTTGCCTTTGTGTGAAATAGATGTAAAATTGTCGTCCAATGGACAGATCCTCCCATTCAGAATGCAACATTTTGAATCCTTGAGGAATTCTAACAGTGAGTCACCATGCGAGTTACTCGTATCGTCTAGCGCAGACCTTAAAGGTACTGCATCTACATTGGAAATGAAATCAGACTTATCAGAGATTCTAGCATTGAAATCCCCGCAGATGTAGACAGCATCTACATCATTTAACAAATACAGTTGTGTCAATAAATGTGCAAAGTAACCCGTGCTATTACGACCAAATTTGATGACTCAGGAGACAGATAGCAAGAGTAAATCATAAAACAATAATTTGAAACGCGATGAGTAAATTTAAGACCTAAAATACCATCTATTGATTTGTCACTTATTTCAATATCATATACAGAAAAGACTAAGTTTCTAACAAAAATGCCAACTCCTCCCGAGGCCTTGGGGGCTCTTACATGAACATCAGATCTATTGAAACCAAACCATTGATACCCCGACAATTCCAATTTTTCATCGGTTTTAAGATGAGTTTCGCTTATAGAAATAATGTCAGAGTTTAAATTCACGAGCGTTCTAATTCTTACATCACCATTTGTTTTTGTCCAACCGTTCACATTCCAGTGTGAAATTTTGATACAATCCGGGAGCGGTTTGTTTCCTATGCATTTTCATCGCCATCTGTGGTTACCCTCTCCTCTTGATGTCGGGCTTGCGTAGTTTTCTTTATCAAGCGTCCACTTCCAGTAAAGCGATAATCGCCACCGTTAGGGAGGTCTTTCAACAATGAACGGAAATTCAGTTCAATCACTCTCTCTGTATGTGATTTAGCTGATCGAAGATATACGAATTTGTACTAATCCGTATTTTCCAGCATTGGTTTGGCACGCAACACAGTGATCTTGCTGGCATGATCAGGTAATTCCACTTTGGTCACCCCTGGTTTACCATATCTTGAGTTCAGACGGATAACTCTGACTGCAGTACCTCACCTAGACCTAAGCCAGATTGCATCAAACTTTTAACTTTCAATGAGATGTCTTCGTCGTCATCTTGTGGCAGATTCGAAATAATGATAGTTACGTCCGGATCATACTCATTGGCGTTGGAAGCTTAGTATTGTGTCTCCCTCGGCATACATCTCCCTGAGACTTTTGTTTGCAAGGGCTAGCTAATTTTTGAAAGCTACATATTCGGGGTTAGGTCCTTCCATTTGGCTACCTTGTCCTCGATTGCCTGTATCTTTCTGAATTACCACTTACATCATCTCTTAGGTCGGTCAGGTAATCTCGCAACCGACCAATGTCCTAAGGGGTGAGTCTATTGGCCTCCAGTTCCAGATCGAGGAGTTGCCTTTCATGAGGGAGATGGCTAAGAACTCAAGTAAGCCATCGTTGAATGGAGCTGGGGCCTCACCCTTAATGGCTTGATCATCTCCAAGGACATCTCTTAAAACTTCTCTCCCTCTCATTTCCCTCATCAATGTCTAATCTTTGTATTGTCTCCTTCCGCAAATGAATATCAACCTCAAGCCCTTGTAGTACAGCTCTCCCCGTATGACCCTTCACAGTTGTTCATATCAGCGTATATGGGAAGTTTGGTCTGAGTAAAAAAATAGCCTCGCCGGTTCAATTCTTTGGCTTTCCTCTCGCCCTTGCCAATAAATACACATTAATGGTCAACGCGTCGTCCGTTATTTCTATAATTACACGTGGATAGAGATACAAATATATCATGATGATTGTCTTAATTACACGATTGCTTGCTTTCTTATTTTCAGGAAAGCTACGCTACTTGCCATTCTCCCACAGCTCAAGTGTCCGCAGAGCCTCTGATCAACTTATATCAATTTCAAAGAACATGTAGAGTGGTAACACGTATGAACAGTTGAGCCTAAATGGAGTATACAAGGCGTCCGGTGGTCAAAGTTCAATGACAGTGTTTATTTTGTTATTGTGTATATATACCGAGAGTGATTGTATTAAACGATGTATCATGCGGAAAGCATCGTGGTTCATTTAATTTGAAACAAATTAGTTCTTGCCAACACCAACGAGTACGGCTTTTACGATGAACTCCGCGACACCTTTGAACTGACATCACCGGTCAGCAAGATCACAACAAGGACACACTTCGCACACTGTACGCAAAATGACTCCATCTGATTTAGCAGCACCAACTGATAATCAACATATAGGCGTACACACGAGACTAATGTTGGCATATCTCCTTATTTCTTTGTTTTACATATACCAATACCGTAAGATCTTGTAAATATAAACAAACACACTGCTAATCTTAACATGTTATACTCAACGTACAGAATATAACTGTTCATAATGTCTCAACTTAAGTGGCGTCATCATTGCAAATGAGCGCATTCTCTGTCTGATCTCTGTCCCATAGTATCCGATGGACATTGCTATAATAGTCTGCTTGCAGTGATAGTAATATTGTCCGCGTATACTGCACACTCTGGAAAACGGTTCCGTATTACATCAATAAATGTTCTTAACTGGTTTGTCATTCAATAAACGTCTCTTAGAAACTCATGCAATACAAACAATGTACACCTATTACCTTGTCGGCCTATTTAGTTCATACTCTTGTTAATATCGACGGAACTTGCCTACTGCCTTGGTTCAATCAAAGCACAGAAAATATGGGTACCGCTGAATCATGGGAACAACAAATTGCGGTATACCACTACTAAACACTAAAGTTTAATGTACTAATTTGAAACAGCTATATAGTGAATTGCTTTGAAACTTTAGCATTAGACTAACTAGACATATTGTCTAAATCGAGGTGTTGCCATACTGTCAGGTTGAATAAACAGTTAAATGGTAACATGAGTCGATTGCAAAAAAATAACTCTGCAGAGCTGAAACATTGTCTAGCTGGAGGTCAGATGTAGTCAAAACAGCAACATCCAACCACACACATCACATCTGCTTGGAAGGCAGTCATTTGTTGTTGCTTAGAGCAATACAACACAATACAATACAATACAATACAATACAATACAATACAATACAACACAATACAATTCAATACAATACAGTACAATACAATGCAATGCAAAGGCATTACAAATATACAATACAATACATACAATACAATACAATACAATACAATACAATACAATACAATACAATACAATACAATACAATACAATGCAATGCAATGCAATGCAATGCAATGCAATGCAATGCAATGCAATGCAATGCAATGCAATACAATACAATACAATGCAATGCAATGCAATGCAATACAATACAATACAATACAATACAATACAATACAATACAATACAATACAATACAATACGATACAATCGTTCTTTATTATCCTAAAAATGTGGGCATTTCTTTGTACGACAGCGTTCTGGTTAAAAAATTAAAAAAACAATATACATAAAAACAAAAAGGCAGCGTAAAACTACAGTATGTAACAATAGTAAAGATATCACTAGAAACATCACATACACAAAAAGTGGGATGTTGACAAGTTATAGACAATAAAAAAAATTGGGGCTGAAACCCAAAAAACACTATCACTTTAAAAGAAAGCAGTAATGAAAAACAGTGGTCGATACATCACATGAAAAACAAGGATGACCACTCGTTTCTGTCTTTGGGTTCAGTACTGAAATTGCAGTGGGAATAACGAATGTTTTGGTCTGTTTGTTCTATTCTTGAGACCCTATAACGTCCACGAGAGGTTAAAATATTAAATTCCTGCTAAAGTGGGTGGTGATGTTTCTGACAATAGAACTGGCTTTGTTTTAAAACTTTTTTGTACAATGTAGAACAAACAAGAAGAACAAACGCTGTTGGCAGTTACTTACAATCAAATTAATGTTATCCTCCCTTACAATCAAATTAATGTTTCCTCCAATGGCAACTTATTGTGCAACATAGAACCCAGATATTTGTATTTCTCAACAATATCCACTCTTTTACCGTTTATAATTGCTACGCTCTTAACTTGTGGTGCATCTCTCCTAAAATCTATAAACATATCCTTGGTCTTATCAATGTTAAGTTCGAGTAAAGAACTTTTACACCACTTCACAAAATCATCAACCACGGGCCAATGATTTCTTGCATGATCTTGGAGTAGACGACTATAGCAGAATCATCTGCAAACTTAATTATAAATCTGTCATCATGGAGACTTCTGCAATCATCAGTATCACAGAGAAACATGGACAGAGTGGCAACGCTTGCATGCCTTTTGTTCCATGGTCGTCTCAGTAGACTATTGGCTTTTCATATTAAAATGAGCTTCAAAGGTGTTAAACTTTTGGAGGCTTTGTTTGTGGTTGATATTACACGAGATTATGCGAAAAAATACGACGAGATGGCATCGTACTGCCAGACGCGTAGCAACCATAGTTACTTTGTGAGCTCTCAGGCCAGAAACACTGCTTCACGCCAATCAAAACATAACACCGCCAGCAGTTTCATAAACATGTCACTTCCTTGACGCACGTGTAAAAGACGGTATGACTGACCGTAAATCATTGAGTAAAACCAGACAGTATCGATAAAAGACTTTCAAATTTGGTTCAAACACACTCATTACATATTCATAAAAATATGAGAGGAATTTTTAAAACGGTAAAACGCACTTTCCTGAAGCTCAAAACACTCCCGTTTTCGCCAGCACATCAATTCGGCTCAGCACCATACGACAACAACAACACAACTTTGTCGAACATACTTTTGCTTACAATTGGTGAAAATCCGAAAATTACCGAAGGGGCATGGTCGGCACTCTTCGGAAAAGAGAGCCAAGAGCTTCGTGAGGCGGGGCAAACATTGATTGCTTACTTAACCGCTTCACGCCTTAAACAATAGCAGTTGCCACTCTGTTCTATGTTTCTCTGTGTCAGTATACAGCATATACAGACATGGTGACTGTATACAACCTTTTGGTGAGCCAGTAGATGAGATACATACATCAGAAAAAGTGCCATTTACTCGAACGTGTTGTGATCTCCCAGTTAAAAATCCAAAACCCAGCCAACACCTTAGGATGAATGTTAAAATGAGACTAAGTTACCATTTAAATATGTAGCTGAATAGTATTTTGAATGCGGGTGAAAAATCAACAGATAGAACCCGAGCATGTGTTTTGCTACCTTCAATGTGTTTATAATTACGTCAAGAGGGTCAGAGTGGCATCATCCACTCCCCTGCCTACTCTGTAAGCAAACTGCAAAGGATCTAACATATTCTGGGTTTTGTCTAAAACATAACGCTTTATGATTTTTAAAGGACTTCATCACGAGTGATGTAAGAGCCATGGGTCTAAAATCATTTAAAACTTTAGGTGTTGCTTTCATTGCAATAGGTACTACATTAGCCTGTTTCCACAAGTTTAATATTTTTTTAAAGATCAAGGGACCGTTAAAAATGAAATCAAGAACGTCACATAACTGATTGCCACATGATTTGAGTATATGACCGCTAATGTTATCTGGGCCTGGACTTTATAAACCTGACAGCATACGTCCTGGACACACAGGGGGCTGTGCAAAGCGTGGATATGTGTGGTGTGAATTTGTTTTAATTAAGTCTGATCGCCCACTAGACAGTGTTTCAACTTTTGCAGAGTTGATTTTTTTATGATCGACTCATGTTACCGTTTAGCCCGGCCGCTAGCTGTTAATTGCAGCTGACAGTGTTGGCAACACAATGATTTAGACAATATGCCTTGTTCGTCTAATTCCAATGCTTCAAAGCAATTCACTGTAAATCAATACATTAACAATTTCCATATTTTACTAATCAAGCAAATATTAATAAATCTGATGAGAACGCTACGATCTGCAGTATGACCGGCATCGACACTAGGGGACGCTGTTGATTCCAAAATTCTATGCTGCGTCAAGTCCATTACACTGATTACTATTACGACGTAAATGTCTGCAACATATTGTGTTTGATGTATGTGGCACCTATCACTCCAAGAAAATGATTAAGTTTCCATATTATTTATTTTCGCTTGGGCTTCCATGACAGAATTCTCATGCAAATGTAGACATAGTATTTTACTAAGTAATTTCTAAGTCATTATATTACCATGCCCTGCCCGTCGCATTTTGATTGGTCGAGCTGAACCAATTGTCTGACCACAAATACACAGTAATGGTTTGTTTACATGCCCGTTGATATGAATAATAAGATTAAAATCGCAAAGTATCGTAAATCTACGACTCAAACGTAAGTCATAATCAATCACAAAATTAAATGGAGCACTTGTAGGTCAGTTAAGAAATTTTTTTCTAAAAATATCTCCGGATTTGCCAATTCTTTACAGCGCGCGTGACAGTGCGTCGCGTATTGCTCAGTTTCTGGGGCCCTGTTGTCGTTCGCTCTTGAAATGTTCGGAAATATTGACGGTTTTCTTGGGTTCGCTGATAATATAATGGAAATAAAAGACTCCGCTCTGACCATTAACGTTTATTTGTGGGCGCGGTCTCAAGGAAAGCCACATTAACGGGCTTGGCTTAATTTTTGGCTTTCCTCTCACCCTTGCCCACAAATAAACGTTAATGGTCATCGCGTTGCCCATTATTTCTATAGTAGCGTGCGATTCAAAATATATTCGTTCCAGTGACAAAGATGACCATGATATTGTAAACAGCTCGACAGATCCTTCCATATGGGTTGGCAAAAAGGGTTGAGCGTTTTGGTGTCGTGCTACAGGAAATTTTATTCAATCTGTCACTCTCTGTTTGTGATCATGTCACTTTGTTGAGAGCGTACAGTATGATGTTCTCGGCACATACCGATGAGTCATCAACCTATTTAGGTCACTGTATTGTGACGAGGTAAAAAGTCTTGACATGTTGTAAAGTGTATAGTCTTTGCCTGGCTTCATACAGATAATTTAATTGTCAACAATACTCACATTCAAGACCAAAGTAATCCTCTTATATAATGAATAATCAGTAAATATTCTTAAGTATCCCTTTTAGGAAGCAAATTTAATTGTCTCGTGTCTGACACAGACAAAAAATAATCGAGTTACTGATACCCTTTAATAATCTTAACTTTACAAGCAGAAGCAATATTAGAGTACACCTGACCTATAGTACCGATCTCGTGATTGACCTAAATTCCGCCACGCGACATTCCAAAAAGTGACATAACATGGTTCGATTTTCTATTACCCTCGAATCTTGTCTGCTACGCTGCTCTAGCCATTTGAACACCAGTTCACATGCATTGAACACATGCATTGTTGCGTTCAGGCAGAGCGCCAGAAACAAGGCACAGCGCCAGAAACACTTACACGAGACACATAAAATGCTTCATTCGAAAATTTGCGCATAATTTCAACCTGTCGTTCGATGTGCACAGTAAAAATACTCGCTTTTGTGAGCTTTCAAATGTTCAGTGTAATGAAATTAATAACACATGAAGATCAGGCAATATCACGATTTGCGGCATGCCCTCGGGATAGTGATTCTGATTGAATATGACGATACTCTCGCCTGCGGCTCGGGCATCATCAATGTTTCGGTCAGGATCACCAGCCCTTGGGAAGGCCACAAATCGTGATATTACCTCATTGTCATGCGTTGTTATTTGACTGTATCATAGTTGGATGGCCCGCATTTTAGATGGCATGAAATCAGTACTTGCGCTTATTATTTTAGTTGACATGGATTGCTCTTCAATAGGTACTGGAATTAGATCAAATATTTTTGCTTTACACAAAATAAATTATAATATAACCCGATTTATGACTCTCAAGGCATTTCATTAAAAAATGGTTCTACATATTGTTCAGTAAGAGAATCACTTAGAGGGCTTCCTATAGATTAAGACTAAACTGACACACGAATAGCATTGACTATGTACCCCTTTGACAATGTTAAAAGTAGCTTCAGTATTGCGTGAAATTTTTAGCATGCTTAGGAAGTAGTTCAATCAAACATTCATATCACGGTAATAGTGTGAAGAAGGTATTATCTTACCTCAAGTCAGGCTTCAAGATATGGCGAAATGCTACGAGCAAACATTGGCGTTATATTTTAAAGCCTTGATCACGTGATATGTTAATGTTTATTTCGCAGAATTCGATACTGCTATTTCAATTTCACTTTCTTTATGTGTTTACTTAACATAAGATGTTTAGTTTTTTATGTGTTTTCCAGTAGGATAACATCAAAAACATTTTCTAATGCAAACAAATCCGGGTTAGTGTTTTGTTTTGTGTACAGTAATAGATGATAAGATCATTAGTCAGCTTTAGTCAGCTTAAGAGAAATAATTGATACAGTGCTTTAAGTAGGAATATTCGAGGTGAGATTGAACAGAAAGATAATTCTTTTAATCTTTTAGAATTCAAAGGGGGAAACCTGTTTGCAATATATTTACTTGATATGTACTTACACATAGATCTAAATGACTCTCATTTTGCGTCCTTACAAGTGAAAACAGGTCAAGGTTCATACCTGCCATATCAGACCACCGATCATGAATGACTTGGCACTCGCTATACACAACCCCAAAACTGTGGTACTAGCATCGGTTCTAGTGACAAAAATTCCTTGCTTTATATTTACAATGTCTTCAAAGAGTCAGTTTTGTGGGGGGTTTTCCTTCTTCTATTGCAAGAGGGAGCGCAGAACAACGAAAACTTGCAAAAATATTGCAAAATATTATGATTACAGTTAAGATGGAGTTTGTGGGGCCGGGGGTTTCTGTAAGGCTTTTTAACTATGTGTAGATTCAGGATAATACTCAATAATTCTGTAGCTTTGCAGTTTTATGTAATCGATGACAGGTTTTCTGAATTGTACCCCTAAATTTCTAAATAACAAAAACAACATTTCCTTTCGAATGTTTACCTACCATATGTCAAAATACATAAAGTAACTTCGTAGAATGACTACTGAAGAAACAAGCAAAGTATTTTGGCTTTGCAATCGAGTGTCGTGCAACTTGAAATATCCCTTGTTAACGAGGAACAAGAAGTAAATAATTTGCGAAATAGTGCATTTATATCAACAAGTTTGATATTGGAAATTACTCTACTACGAATCTGGTTAAAAAGACATATTTATAAAAATCTTGCTAATACGGGTATTTTTAAAAAAAAGCAATCATGTTAGGCGTTTCGAAAATCCCGACCTTCGTACTTTTGGATCATATTGTCCCATTTTGATGCATCAATCATGTGACACGAATTTGGAAAAAACCCGAGATATGTCACTTTCGGTTTTTTTTTTGTATTCCCTGGTTGGTGAAGAATGAGTTGTCATGACCCAAAAAAGAAAGCAAGTCCTACGTAGCTGAGGATCGAAGATTTTTGTCCGGGAAACCATTGTCATTGCTTTTTGAAACTTACAGAAGAAAACTATACATTTCACAGTTAGATTAGAGAAACGACTTTATGTGGCGCGATATAACCAGGTTATTATTTCAATTACAGATAGTGCAAAGGAAGACCGCTGTCTATGCTTCTGCATGCTGTAAAATTTGTAAGTCGTAAGCCGCATTAAAAAACGTTGTAACCCGCATTTCTAGTGAACTGACCTTTCTGACAAACATACTAAAGTTCGATGTTTGTCTAGGGGTACAAGAGCATCTAAATGTGTTAAATTGTGGAGCATTAGCATTGTATTTTAGTTCAATAATTATCATTTTCGGTGAAACGTCTTTTGCACAAAATAAGCAAGATTGTAATTAAAAAGGACATTCAGTCTTACAGAGTAGCAGTTGCCATACTAGTACAAATATTTGATGTATGTGCACTAGTTAAGTAAGTGAATACTGGTTATATTTGTCTATGGTGGGAGTGCTAGCCTCACAAGGAACAGCCCTGGAAGCATCAATCATTACATTTTAGCTCATGTGTTCACACACGTGAGCTTATGTCGTAGCGATATATGTTGTCGGTCCGTCCGTTTGTGTGTGTGTCTGTCTGTCTATCTGTTTACACGATTACTCAAAAACGGCTGAACGGATTCAAGTCAGACTTTGAATATATGTACTCTATGCTAACTGCAAGAACTGACAAGAATGATAATGTTGACACATATCAAACAATACTGAATCAAATTTCATGAAACTTTTCACAGATTATAATCTCAGAACATTTTGATGATACTGTGAGTGTCGTGTCAATTATCTTAATATTTGCATATTCAATGAACTTGTGTAATTAGCGATACAACTCCAAAATTCCTACGCTAAATTTGATGATACCTACTACAGATATTGATTTAATAGATATTCAACTGTACTGAGAAGCATTGGGCAGTGTCAAGTTAATAAATAGCTCATTTCCATTTTAATGAAGTTTTGTAACTAGTCATATAACTCCAAAATAACTGCACCAAATTTGATGAAATCTGCTGCAGGTACTGATTCGAGAGATATCTGACTGTGTTGTGAAGCATTTAGTAGTGTGAAGTTAATTGAGGATTCATTTGCATATTTAATAAACTTTGTAATTAGTGATATAACTCTGAAATTATGGCACCAAATATAGTGAAACCTGCTACAGATATTGATTTGATAAATATCTAATTGTCGCGTGAAGCATTGAGCAGTGTCAAATTTATTAAGGATTCATTTGCATATTTAATGAACTTTGTAATTAGTGATATAACTCCGAAATTACAGCATTAAATTTGATGAAACGTGGCACAGATGTTTATCTGCTACATATATAATCTTTCCATGAAGAATTGAGCAGTGTCAAGTTAACAAACAGCTCATTTGCATATTAAATGAGGTTTTGTAATTCGTGCTTTAACTCAGAGAGTACAGTGCGAAAGTTGATGAAACCTGATGATGAAACATGAATGATCTGACAGATGTCTGATTGTTCTGTGAAGCCTACTTCTATGTCAACCTGTTGTAAATCACGTGTGCACATTCAGTTCACGTCTGGTTATCTATTGAAAAGGCTCCTCTGTTGAGATACCTTACAATCAGCCTTTCATTATATATTTTACGCCTATTGTCTTAGCCAAGCTCTGTCTGTATGTGTATGTGTTTTTCTATCTGTAAGTATGATATATCAAACCCCGCTGATTTTATTCGAGGACTATTCAGAGAGGGAGGTAGGGAGGGGTTAAAGATCACATAACAAACACTGTTTATTTCCATGATATAATTCGATTTGCTGTTGAATATCGTACATAAATAATCGACTACAGTCATCATATTATTACTTTTTTCAAGCGGGCTTAAAGTCTCATCCTTTCAAAACAATTTTCGGGAGAAAATTCCTGTAGATGACGACAACCACGGCTCAATACTTATCATGTAAAACAGTCTGTTGATGTTTTGACTGATAGCTCTAAGCGTCGACAATAATGGCTATTGCCGTGGCAAATGCAAATTAGGTTGATAGTGCCAGGCACGGTGAGGATCAAAACACGCGCATTGAAAATTGCACTAATCACGTTTGACCTCAATCTCCACAAAGAATGAAACTTTTGAAGAGTGACAAAAAATCAGAAATCTGATAGTTCAATATTACTGAGACTTTTCTGAAATATCAGACACATTTCACAGGAAAATGTACATAATAGCTTGTTTAATGCAAAAATCGTGACGTACAGTAATAAGTGCTTTCACGAACAACACTCGAATTGGAGCCAAACCCTTCACGACAACGCCTTCATTTTTTATTTTTTCGCCATGCATGATAATTATCCAAAGGCTCAAAGATTTCAGGCATAGACATAAGTTACTTGGTAATCTTGAGCGATTGATGTAGCAAAGCGACTTATGTTTTCTGGTAATGATATATATTCTGTCGTGTTGATTAAAATCCGACAGAAAAGACACTGTCACGCTGCCACACTAAATAGACTGTTCATGTACTAGGTGGATAATTCTGTTTTATCATAACTTAATCAAAATTAATTGTACATTAGGGAATACTGTTCCGAAAATTTTTTGAAAGAATCAGACTTTAAATCCCCTTGAAACTGTACTAAAGAAGGTTGACTTGACACGATTATTGATGTACGCTGTTCAACAGAAAATTAACTTCTGTTATGGAAATAAACGGTTCTTGTTACGTGACCTTTAGAAGACAATAATAGCGAAGTTATAACCCCCCCCCCCAAAAAAAAAAATTGTCATGTACTTTTGCTTTTTGTAAGCAATACCACTTCTCTGCTAGTGTCTTAGTAAATATGACATTGCAATTAGGAAATAATATGCGCGTTATGCATTCGCCAATGGAACAATAATACAGTGGTTGCAGTGTTGACAATATGATGTTTGACCAATCGGCCGCCATTTTCAGCAGTTGTCCAGACCTTTACCTCTTGACATTTCCTTGACCTACGGAAACTAAAAAAGCTACCCTTTGTTTTGGCTGTCTCTTGACTAAATAGGACGCTGTGCAACGCTGTAGTAATTGTCCATGATAGTACTGTCGCGGCTATACTTTACTGAGGGCTGGCCACAAGAACTACCGGACTTGAGAATCGGGAAGCACTTGAGGAAATAATACCTTGGGCTAGTAAATTATCAATCTCTTTCTCTATGATTTTGCGTATTTTGGGGACTAACCCTGTTATGGCGCGGATTTTATCACGTTTGAGCATCTGAACTAACATCAATTCTATGTTTTATCACATAACATAACCCAATCTCTATCATCAACAAATGCCTGGCGATTTTCCATAACACTTCTTGGATGCCCAGCACAAATACACAGATGAAGACATTATTAAAATGGTTAATTTCTTAATCGACAACATATTTGTTAAGTTTGGCGGTATGACATTTCAACAATCTATCGGCATACCAATGGGTACAAATTGTGCAGCCCTTCTTGCAAACTTATTTCTGTATTCATATGAAGCAGAGTTCCTACAGTCTCTCTACAAAGCAGGGTCTAAAAAACTTGCAAGGCGTTTGAACAACACGCACAGGTATATCGATGATCTGATTAGTCAAGACAATCCAGACATATCAAATTACTTACATCATATTTACCCCGATGAGTTCGATATCAAAGAAACAACAGAAGGTATGAACTCTGCTTCATATCTTGATCTGTTCCTACAAGTGGGTACTAATGGGCTACATACTAAGCCAGTATGACAAAAGGGATGATTTGATTTTGAAATCATAAATTATCCCCACTTGTCAAGTAATATTCCATCTGCACCTGCTTATGGTGTGTACGTGTCTCAACTTCTCAGGTATTGTAGGGCTTGTGATTCCTACACTGATTTTCAACTGAGACACAGCTCATTGGCATCAAAATTACTGAGACAAGGATACACAACAAAAAGACTCGTTAGGACTTTCAAAAAGTTCTACAGTCGATATGACGACATTGTGGCCAAATATGACACCTCGGTCACTCAAATGATTAACGACAGCATTCCCGGCTTTGACTTATTACAGTGATTCATATCCTGTATCTTTTCATACAATATTTAGACAATTTTGGGACCAATCCTGACGGGTGTAGCATGCTAGCAGGGTACGCTTACCCATTCCGGACACCTGGTACCACCACTAATTATCAGTGGTTCAGGATGGTCCTACTTAAATTTGTAAATCACAATTGTCCCGTGGACCTGGTAATATATTACCTTGAATGGAAATGATTATTGGACCAGTTTAATGTCATATTGCCAAACCCAGGTGGATATGTCTGCTGGTGGATTTCAGTCCCCGAGCATATCAACAGCCTGGTATTCAATAATCTATAAACAACATGAATAATACCAGTAATTTGAATACTGGTTTGGGTCTAGACCGTATCGACAAAACTATCCCTAATGGCTATTGAGGCGAATAGCTCGTCAGCCAGACTGTGCCCACGGATTATATTAAAAGATGTCCTTAAAGGGAATTTTGAATGTGACTGCTCTGTGTCGCCATGTCACACAAGGAATTGTAAAACATGTGCAATTTTAATAACTAACACTATAATACAAAACAACTTATCAAAAAGACATACCACAATAGAGTTTTTGAAGACCTTTCTTGCCAAACCAAATATGTCAGTTATGGCATTGACTGTACTTTGTGTGGGTTGATATATATCGGAGAGACTGGAGAAAAACTATCTAAGAGAATGTGTGGCCATAGGTCAGGTATAAATAATAACTTGCCAACGTGCCTATACACCCATTTGAACATCCTCGGCATTCCATACTAAACATGAAAGTCCGAATATTGAAAAAAATCTATCATCCTTCCAATAGTTCTATACTAAGCAGGAGCTACCGCAAGCAACGTGAACACTATTGGATCACTGAACTTGGTACAGCTATGCCCTATGGATGTAACGATAACATTCTAGGGGTAGGTATTTTATCAAGCCCTAGGGGGGGGGTCGTGTAAATGTGATTGATTTATTTAATACGGATAGTTTTCAACCGGATTCGAACCACAAACATACGGCATCAGTCGCCTAGCTGAGAGGCCACAGAGAGAACCACTCGGCTAAATCTCCACTCCCATAAAAGAGTGGTTCAATAGCCGGCTAAGTTGTTACATTTTTCTGACTGAGACCGCTCAACACGTTGTAGAGTTCGTGAAGCACTCACGCACGCATGCTCACTATCAAACATCGCACATACACACTTTATCGAAGCGAAGAAACGAATTTCATCGCTTTAACTGGGCGAACGATAACCTCGGGGACAATTCTGTCCACCAGCAGTGTTACCAACCCAGGGTAGAAAATACGGATAGTTTTCAATCGGATTCGAACCCACAACATACGGCATCAGTCGCCTAGCTGAGAGGCCACAGAGAGAACCACTCGGCTAAATCTCCACTCCCAAAAAAGAGTGGTTCAATTTAACTCTCACACTAGAAGACGACGTAGCCATTGGCATAGACATGGTAATACTAGCAGTCCCCCAAAGTTCAGTGATCTATTGTCTATTCTTAATCAGCCGTTAGGAGTTTACAAAATAAGAACTGCTTTGTTTGCTTGCTCCTTGCAGGAATTGAGATTGCTACTGTCAAGAGTTCAAACGATGAATATCAACCAAAACAGCCCTGATTATCATTTAGTCCAAATTACTATCGATATCAGCAATTCCGGCTGTTTAAGCCAGTAAGGACAGAACTCTTGAAGAGTGACAAGCGTTTATTTTTTCATATACCATTTGCAAACAAGGGGATTGACCAAATAAACAACAGCAATATTTGCATGATAAGAAAGTTGTGGATTAAATACATATGTATTTAAATTTCAAGAACCACGTATAGTTTCCTACTCATACACAAAAACCATTGGTAGGAAACTTTTTAACTATAACAATGTCTTGAAAAATTTAAACTTTCCTTTAAACAACAGCAGAACTTGCAATTTGCAATTGCTTGTCATCCCCCTTTTGCTATAAACCACTAGGTCACATAATAACTGGTGACCTGACCATCATTACCAACAGCAAACTTCGGCAACTCTTTCAATATGGCCCAAAATACCGAGAGCAACAAAATATTAATTGGAAATTTAATTTCCGAATTATTATTGAAAAATTTGCAAGACAGTGGGCTGCAGTTCAGGAAGTTGATGTGGAATGCTTCCCTGACTGGCTAAGCAAAGTCAGAGATAAATTAAAATCACGTATTTCACATTTCCGTTCTCACAGTAAAGATGTAAATACTTCCTCAGTATTTGATGACCCATCCGTCAAAGCATGCCTCAATGCTTTGCACAACGAATATGTTGTAGTTCCAACAGACAAAGCTTCAGACAACGTTATCTTTATCTGTAGGAACTATTATATCCAGTGTATAATGGATGAATTAAACCTTCATCCAGATAAGAGTAATACAACCTACACTCTTTCCTCCCTCACTGATGAAGACATTTTTTCAAACCATTCATCTGTGCTCAATGACATTGTGGCCAAATATACACCTCGGTCACTCAAATGATTAACGACAGCATTCCTGGCTTTAACTTATTACAGTGATTCATATCCTGTATCTTTTCATACAATATTTAGACAATTTTGGGACCAATCCTGACGGGTGTAGCATGCTAGCAGGTTACGCTTACCCATTCCGGACACTTGGTACCACCACTAATTATCAGTGGTTCAGGATAGTCCTACTTAAATTTGTAAATCACAATTATCCCATGGACCTGGTAATATATTACCTTGAATGAAAATGATTATGGACCAATTTAATGTCATATTGTAAACATTTAGTTTGTTGATCATTTAGAATGAATCACTAAAATCAAAATTCCTTCTGAACCGTTGTCGGACATTTTCGTGTATCGAATAATTTTTAATTTTTATCGATTTCAACGTCCAAATATAAATTGTGGCACCCCCGAGAAGTAGACTAAAAATCCCCAATTTGGTCTCTTTTCTTATGTAAACATCGCCTTCATTTGCATTCACCGACTTATCGGAACTTCGACCCTATCTGTCACAGACAACACACGTGCTGTCGCGACTCCAAAGTTGTTTAAAGTGTTTGTGTTTTCTGCACATCCGAGAATTCTATCGGGCATACGACCTTTACACTTGCCAGAAATTTCGCATTCTGAACGAGATGGAATGGTAAGGCTCTCGGTAGCCTTGACCACCTATGAGGAACGAAGTTTCAATTTCTTTCTTGCAACATCAATTACAGCTCTATACTTCGACAAAAAATCAACGCCAATTATTAATTTTTGCTTTAATTTTCAACTAAATGAATCGATATCAACACTTTCTTACCAGCAACCTTAACACGTACATTTATAACATCCTTAATTAGAATGTGACGATTATCAGCTAATTTATTGCATTATAATTTGATTTACGAAATCTAAAATTACTTAACTTTGGAATTTCGGACAATAAACTCGCTGGAGCAACCATGATGGCAGCCCCTGTATCAACTAGAGCTGAAATACATACGATTCATTATCAATAACATTAATACCTTGTACGCCATTATCATTAATATTTAAATTACATTTATCCCCTGCAAACGCTGTCAATGCTGGACAAGGCCCCACATCACTGGTAGTGATGCCGTGCCCGGCCGGCTACAACACCAGCAAAATTAAGGAATATCCAACTCATGTCTTTGTGGGAGAAATGGGCCACCAAATGGGTGACCATTATAATGAGAAACTGTAACTGTAAAATACATCAAACAGGCCACTAATTGATGACAGCAAACATAATACAAAACGTGTGACCTTACAATAACTAACCTACTTACACTTGTGATAAAATTAAAGTTGCAAAGATGAGATACATCAATTAGGCCACAAAATTGGTGACCAATAAACTGACACACAAACAAATTTCCTTACAATGATTAACATGCTGCTAACTGTGAAATACATAAAGTGGGCCACAAAATGGGTGACCAATTAACAGTCTAACAAAGAATGCACCTATAGGTAACTCATTTATCTTGCCCCAATCTTGTGGGGCCAAAACACGCCACAAGACACACCTTGTGTCGGCCCCACAAGAAGAAAGTCCACGTCACTGCAGCCCCTGCGAACAGTGACTTGTCTTGATTGCTACGTTGACCCGTGCCGTGTTGAGAAACTGGCAAATGAACTGTGACTCATGCATGTTTCACAGATGTATGCAAAATTTATACTGGCACAGCACCAGTGTCTAACTAGCAATAACTTAGCCATCCTACTTATATACTGTGCTTGGCTACGCTACTACCCTCTGTTTTATTGCAGCAATAGAGGTAAACCCGTAACAATTGTAAAGTTTGTAAACTACGTTTTGTACTTTATCTACAAACGAGTCTTGTTGATCCCCCTCTTTGTACTACTACCTAGGGAACAAGGAACAAAACTCGAATTGAGTAACTGTATTTCCTACTTTGGCTAAACACAAACCAAAGAGAGACTTGCTCTAAAAACACAGAGATTAAAAAAAAACCTTTTGGAGGGAAAAATTCTCTCTGAAAAAGCTTAGTCAATGATATGGAATCACAGTGCGTGGAATGCAAAGATAGCAAAAAACATTGTTAGCAATGTGAAATGGAATCTGCTAGTCTGGAGGAAGCGCATAGTGTGAACCTAAAAACTTCCTGAACTTTATAAACATATTTCTAACCAGCTTCCTCCCCACCCTACAAAGCATACTTGCTCCTTATATGTTGACACTTGAACATTTTTCGGGACATCAGATAATAAGCCAGAATGGCACAACTTACTGCAGCCCCTGCGAACAGTTACTATGCTAAACTTGGCCTTAAACTGATGACCTATATATATACTTGTTTCACAACTTAACTGATTGTACCCAACGACCATTTAGGAAAAAAGACTTCAAACGTCCAGAACCTCCGGATGATTGCTGGAGAGCCTGTTTTTAAAGTAGCAGTAATGCACTCATATTGATAAAGAAAGGTTAAAAAATTTTCACACTGGCAAACCAGAAAACACAGCTGATTTCCCGTTAAATGACTCTACTTGAAAGGGGAAGCTGGCTTACAACATTTGACTCTGTACCACGCACGGTTGCTGTACTAAAACAGGGTCTTCAACTGGCAAGTAGATTCCAAACATCTGAAACCTCTGATTGGTTATTGGTAGGCTTGCCTTTGTGAATATATGTGCAAGACATAGCAAGATAGATGAGCCATTACTATAACTTTGAAGTCTTATATACAATAATACAGCTTCATATTGATCTAGAGAGGATAAACTTATATATCCTAAAGAATAACTGAAAACACTAAATATGTCCATTTTATAAATTAATGTTGTTGATTGTTGCCTTGTAGCCCTAGTGTCTGATGCAGGATTTCAATATGCTCAGTGGCAATGATGTTAGCTGCCTTCTTCTTTTTGTACAGTTTTTTTTTCTATGAGCCATGCCTGTTGGTGAAAACAAAGGGCGAACTAGGCAGAAAAAGAATTCGACAGTCTCAATAATGTGGTTGCATTATACCTATTACATAGCTAATAGGTTGAGTGGCAGACAGAATCAAACATGGGAAAACCATTAAAGGAGCCCGGGCAGTAACATGCTGACACTGCCTCCCACATATGACAAGCGGATAAAATGACACTGCTACTGACCCAGCCGATCCAACAATATGGGGGGAAAACACAGCTGGGAAACAAATTCTACAAAGGGAAGACGCTGTACCCACAGCAACACCCTACATATGGACCAGCACAGCCAATCCAACCATGAGGGAAATTCCACAAGGGAAAAATGCAAAAGCTGAACATACAGCAACACCCAACATAGTGGACCAGCACAGCCGAATCCAACCATGAGGGGAAAACCCAGCTGAAAAACACACTAAATTCCACAAAGGGAAAAAGTGAAAATGCTGTAAACACAGCAACACCCCACATTGAGAACCTATAATGGGCTGTAAGCCCAGCAAAATCCAGCTTAATGGGAAGCAATAAGCAAGGCTGCCAAACATAATTCGCATGACTCAGTCTGACGCCACTTTGTTGCAGCAAAAGTTCGACCACAGCAATGAAATGTACAGCAAGCAAACTTTATGAAGTACAATCTTGACAAATGTGAACTGGCTGATCTTGAACACATAACTAGTAATGGTAATGAAAAAGCACACTAGTTGTAACCCAATGTTGGGCGACAAGTCTCTCGCGGACATGAAGTCCACCGCGAATTTATGATATCTCTACTACTACTGCTCTCATAAATTTGAACTGACAGAAATTACTTCGCGTAGAATCCCTCAGACTGACAGCATATAAATGCTCCAAAAGAAGTGCATACGTCATTTGCCTTAACAAACTGTTTTTACCTGTAGGTGAAACAGGTATTATATACTTACTTAACTTAAGCCCCCTTTGTGGATAAGGTAATTGTTACCTACATGGAGTGATGTCAGCGTGACTCTACATCTGCCTTTTGATTAAAAGGACCGTGTTATGAATAGTGTTCTGCAGATATGCCTGTTGTTGATGATGTGGTATCTCAAGTAGGCCGTTTTGACTGTGAAGATCTCAAGCTGAGTTGAAGCCCTTGCGACTGTTGTAGAAGCTGATGACAATGATGCTGTTAACTGTCTGCTGCTGAAGACAACTACCATTGGCAGGAACCATACCTGTAACTGCTCTTTTACTTGAGACACTGGAGCTAGCTGCCTGCTTCTGTGCTACCTTTTTGCTTCGAGCCATGGCTATGAGCAAGGAAAAGGAAAACTAGGCAGCAAAGGGAAATTACCTGACTTCCACTGAATAGTTTACAATAAACCAAACCGTTCCAAACTTACGACAGCTGGTCACATGCTAAACTACTGCAAATCTAAGACAGAAAACTGAAATTGCAACGCTCCCTCAATTGGACATGTGCACGACTACAGGTGATGAGGAAAAGAAAAGCTCTAGTTGAGTGGTAGCAAGATCCAAGGCATGGAGAATCCACTCAGGGACGCTGCCCTGAAAATACATCCACCCCTTCTGCAGCCAAATGTCAAAGTTGCATGCCCAGCCGGTCCCAACAATGAAGGGGCCCTCCAACTGAGGAAAAAACAAGCTGAATAACACTGCTGAACCCACCAATGTGGGAAAAAACAACAGCGCTACAAGAGCAGCTGACATTCCACCGAAGTGGAAAATAAACAAGCTGTAAAAACAGCAACAACCGACATTGGGGACCTGTAATGGGCTGTAAGCACAGCAACAACTTGAACAAGCCGCGTGGGGAGAAGTATGTAGCAAGATTCACACACATGATTCCCATGTCCTGGTTTGATGCCACTCTGCCGATACTTCGACCACAGCCTAAAACTTTAAAAAAAAATTTAAAAGATGCCAATGCTCGACAAGCGCGAAGTAAAGCACCACGTACACTCGTACACTCCAATAATCCTGGCGCATACCGGCGCGTTGAAGTGTACCCCGTCACTGTAGAATACTTGTAGCGATGACTGCCATAACCCGACATGTGACCAGAAAACACAAAGGGATTTCCCGCCAAAGCCTCCTCAAGTTGTTGTACAGGGCGTCTGCACGTGCATTGAAGTCCCGGATATTTTCTGTACACAGCCCCGGGCACGATGCAAAACTTAGCTTACAACTAATGAAAATATCCGAACGTTGAAATGCCGATGGAATTCTGCATGAAAAAAATAACCTATGAGTAATAGCCTCTTGTGGATCATGCACACTGCAGAGATCGTTTGTACCGATGTCGAAAATACAAAATCTGGCGAAACGTCTCTCACGTACGATGTCCTCCGAGAAAGTTACCTCCCATGGTACCCCTCACAAACATGCTTCGAACAAACAGAAAAAATGAGTGAGTTACGGCGCGTGTATTTTCCTAGACGGCGTATGAAAGAATGCCCCAAAAGTACTACACGGATAGGGGCATGGTTTCTTGTGAAGAAAGGAATTTTGTAAATACCGTTACCGTTGTTAAAGTTCAGATGAGGTCCAGCTGCCGAAATGGCAGTCTTGCCTGGAGGACGTCTCAGGGCAAAAAGAGGATGGTACAAGCCACACGATGACCTCTTGACCCCCGCCACAGGCGGCGCTGTATGAACGTTTGCAGGAGATAAAATTCCTTACTTTTGTAACTTCTTATACTCTTAATATTATCATTATCCCCTTTATTCGGCCGTTCACAGGCATTTTTTTTCTCTTATTTTCGACCCAATTACCTGCCGGCTTCATTCGTGTTTTTCTTATATTGTCGCCTCCCTGCAGGACAATTTCGAGCAATATGCCCAGTCTGACCGCGATTGTAACAAACTTTCACACTGCCCATTATTCTTACTCGAACAGGCAGAACTAATATGCCCAACACCCCCATAATTATAGCAAATTACATGAGAATTAATTTGACGATTTTTAAAAGTCTGTTGTCTTCCATTGTTCCAGAAATTCGGCTATTTTGCTGTTGATATGATTTCCCGTTCTGTCTCTGATCATAATTATTTCTAAAATTCGAACGTACCGTATTTTCGCTTTGTATCGGTCCTAGTCACTCTGTTTGTTGCCACAGCTTGCGGTTGTAATGCGCTCTTTTCTTCAGCCAGTCTTTTATTCTGTTCTGCCGGCATCATGACGATCTTTGTCAATGCCGACGTCGATGTACTATCCTCGTCAGGAAAATCAACCACTAATTCTTCAATCTTGGCGGATGCGAACGCTGACCTAAAGTCTTAAAGGTCCCTTCCAGCGACGAATTTCTTCAACTTGTCAACTTGGGACGTAGTCCCTGGAGGAAAGCGCTTAGAATATCTGCATCGCTGCGACCATATCGATCACAGTTGTCTTTCAAACGACCTGCAAATGTCTCTACAGATTCATTAAGCCCCTGTCATAAGGCCCCTGCCTTCTTCGTTATTTCGCCACCTTGGTGCTTGTCGGGTAAATTGCTCGAGAAAAACAGCTCTAAGGGCATCCCAATCATCTAAAACTGCTGGTGGCTGGGAGTTGGCTGGTCGCATTTGTCTCAAATTCACATACATTTCAAATTTTCGCAAACCATTTCTGTGGACATTTACTCTTAGGCGAGCGGCGGATCCACAAAAAGGGTCTGATTTAGGGAGTTTAATGTACCCACCTTACATACGGCCACACTGGGCAAAATGCGTGGTACACAACAATATATACAATACTGATTCTGTACATGTGTCAAATACGTTAAGTTTACACATACGTATACTGATAAATGCAAAACTACAGTGTACACTTAGTGTGCAAAGATCTGCATTACGTATACTCATGAGCTGCTTAGAAATACGCTTCGCATTTCAGCGTACTGGAATGTTCCATATACAAGGATATACGTTGCGTATGCAATTAATATTGTGTTCCATATACGTCAATATACGTAAATATGCTAAGCTCATATCAAGCATTTCCCCAGTGCCTCATCATATGTCATTTAAAGCTTATTGTCTCTAATTTATGAATATTGACGATGTGGAGCTGAAAATTAGGGCCATACCCCCTAATTTGCATATTCACATGGTATCCAATTTGCATAAGTGCGATGTAAAATTAGAAAATTCACTGTTAACTACTGTAAACATACTTTTAAACTATCGAGTGATATATCAAATGAAAGGTATTTTATTGTAGAATACAACTCTGATATCCAAAGACATATTTAAATTGATTTCACTTAAATATTCACATATTTATATGGAAAAAAAATTTTCTTCTCTTGAATAACAATATTTTAAAAATTTTAACACATACAGCTGCAGCATACAGCAATATCATACATCATTTGAAAGCTTATTATCTCTACTACAGGAAAATTGACAATATTGAACTGTCAAGTAGGGCCATAGCCCCTAATTTGCATAAGTTACAAGGGTATCCAATTTGCATAAATGTAATATAAAAACTTACGAATTCATTGTTCACCACTCTAAACATACCTTTAAACTATCGAGTGATATATCAAATGAAAGGTATTTGCATGTAGAATACGAAATGGATATCAAAAGTAATATTTAAATTGGTTTCACTGAAATATTTGATATTCGTATTGAAAAATATTTTCCCCTTTTGAATAACAATATTATAATTATTTCATCACAAACAGCACATCATATAGCCACATCATACGTCATTTAAAGCTCAGTATCTCTTATTCAAGAAATTGACAATTTTGAACTATCAAGTCAGGCCGTATCCCTAAATTTGCATAATTTACAAAGGTAGCGATTTGCATAAATGCAATATTCATTAATCATTCTAAACATGCTTCTTAACTGTCGAGTGATATATCAAATGAAAGGAATTGGCATGTAAAAAACAAAATAACACCCAAAGAGATATGCAAAGTCGTTTTACTGAAATATTTTCATATTTGTAGTGAAAAAAGATATTTTCCCCTTTTGAATAACGATATTTTAAAATTTTTAACAGCAGTATCAATGCAACCACATGCATTATGATGTGCAAAAAGTGCCTGGAACACGGAGAACAAACAGCTGAAATGAGGTCTGGTAATGAATATCTTGTTTGTTTAATGTATATTTCAAAACACATGAATAGTTCTTCTTGTCTGCATTATTATCCGATACCGATGTCTTGTTCTTTGTAGGTCAGAGAGTGTTTCTTACAAAATGTCCTTTGTATGGAGTATAATATACCCATTCACAGCATATGAAAATCTTTTAATGTTACTCAAGTATAATTACTATTAATTCCAAATAAAGGAAAATGGCATGATTCATGATCTAAGTCATCGTGGCGATACAGTGTCATTTATTTCCAGTACATCTAGTAATTCTACAAATTCATCATTCTCTTCTTAAACAATTTAATAATGAGTAAGAGGGTTGCCACAGTTATCACTGCCTTGTGCATGGAAAATTAATTTAACAGCAGACACAACTAGTGGCAAAGTGACCACTATAAGAGAAAGCAAACTCCACACATCCTTCATATCTTATAGTTGTTTGAATTTAGTGTATGTTATGTTTGGCTGTTTTGTGTAAAGTGTTGATTTGCCATGGCGAGACGTACCCCTAATCTACGTATCCTGTTCTGAACCCACCTGGAGTGGAAAAACTATTGTGACACTGCGATCCTTTGATGCTACCTTACGAGAATAGAGTTGTCCTCATCAGTCGCTTAAAATTCATTTTCGGTTGGTAAAACGTGTGCACTACTTAACCACGTTGTTTCACTGAAGTTAAGTTTGTTCAACTAAGGAAGCTAGAATGTCTATCGTTTCGGTCTCATTGTGTTTTTTTATGCCCATGTGAATCGGAGATCGAGCTGTTGTAGGTTTTGCTTGGCATAGATGTAACGCTTATATTTCTTTTTCATATGTATGTGATTAGGCTACGTTCACAAATAATGGTGGTGAGGGGCGGAGAAATTTGAGGTGGAATCGAAATTATGAGGGATAGTAGAAGAGCACTTGAAAGTTTTTATCTGCCTACAGGGGACCTGAAAATATTTTCTCTTTTACTTTTGCGTTTCCAAGGTTTCGAAGGCAATTCAATAAAATCTAATAACAATTAAATGTCATCCGATTGTTCTAAAGTTAGTAATAATCAAGCAAGATCTAGAATTACTTTTTATTTTATTTTTACTTCATTACTTTAATCTCGGAAAAATTGTATTTTGTGGCATAATTGTTTTAATGTATCGTAATGTTTTGCGTTTAACAAATCCTTGAATATTGCTGTTTGATTTCATGAACTGGAATCTGGTATCTGTTGGTTTTGTGTGTGTGTTCTTAAGTCGAGAATGTTACTTTGTTGCATCGATGACCTTCACAAAAGATGTGATTTTTTAAGAAGAGCTTTCGAAAATTTCAGAGTAGGATGCATTTTTTATGTTTGATGTGAATTTATTAGCTCGTGTTTGGTTCCAATGAAAATCAAACATTGTCTCTGAATCTCAGTCAGAGCGATATTTGTTCTGTGTGTTGCTGAATTATTGTTTTTTGTAAATAATTTATTCTTATTTTGCATAATGTTGGCATTATTCGTATTTAATGAACAATTTATGAAAATTAAAAATAAGTCAAGATATTTGCGATTTAATAAAAATATTCAATAAGAATATTTTAGATACGGTTTGGAATTCATAGTTCTATTCTATATGTCAATACCTTTCATTTGATATATCACGCGATAGTTTAATAGCAAGTGAAGAGTACATTACAATGGATTTTTATAATTTTTTTATCGGACTCATGAAAATTAGTTACCCATGTGCATTATGCAAATAAGAGAATTACGGCTCTATTTTGCAGCTGCATATCGTCAATTTTCGTTAAGTTGAGGTAATAGGCTTTCAAGTGACGTATAATGGCAGTATGATGTAGTTTTATGTGTTTAAATTATTACAATATCATTATTCAAAATGTGAAAATATATTTTCGATATAATTATTAAAAATATCAATAAAACCATTTTAATATCTCTTTGAGTATCTATTTTGTATTCCTCATGCAAATACCTTTCATTGGTATATCACTCGATAGTTTAAAGTATGCTAAGAGTAGTTAATAAATTCCTAATTTTATATCGAATTTCTGTAATTTGCGTATCCATGTGAATTATGCAAATTAGGAGCTACGGCCGTACTTGTTAGCTCAAATTGTCAATTTTCTTGAAGTACAGATAATAAGCTTTCAAATGATGTATATGTGGCTGTATGTATTAATTTTTATTTATATTTCAATATAAATATTTAAGATTTTAATTCCATTGCTGTGTACTTTATTTATTTCCAACCACTTACAACCGATAAGCCATTGTACACTATTGCCTTCGGCTTCTAGTCATTTCGACCCCTGTCAGTTTCGACCCGTCAGCCCTGGTCACTTCGATCCTCCACCCTAGTCACCTTGACCCTTAATACCTTTCGTTAGGCATTACGAACACACATTGTATTATTATCAGTCAGTTTTATTCGATGTTCATAGCACTTTCAAGGTCTATAGTGGAAGCTAATAATGCCTGGAACACATCATGTTTGTACCAAAAATCTCCAAATGCATACGTGCACACGGCAAATCGTGGGAATTGCCTCCGCGTAGGCGCTAGGCCTTGGTGCCTTATTTTGTGTATCAAACATCGTCAGTAATATTCGAGCTTAAAAGGCTATAGTGGAAGCCAATGCGAAGTTGCTTATATTCAGTAAAATGTTGGCAAACAACATGAAAGTGTGACGAGGTCTAAGTGACTTTGG
Organism: Ptychodera flava; assembly: GCF_041260155.1. Taxonomy (NCBI): domain Eukaryota; kingdom Metazoa; phylum Hemichordata; class Enteropneusta; family Ptychoderidae; genus Ptychodera; species Ptychodera flava. The sequence goes on along the minus strand of NC_091928.1, from coordinate 50,609,662 downwards.
TACAGGATCGCCACAAACAGTGTGAATTAGGGCCTGGTCAGAATTAATAGGGGGAAGGCCGGTGCGATTAGGGGGAGGGTCACTATTTTTCATGCAGTGGTTTGGGGAGGGCCGCCTTCTTTTGCGCATGAGTTAGGGGGAGGGTCACTAATTTTTGTGCAAGGAAGACACGGAAATTTTTTTATAATTTGAAATGTTACAAAGAAATCCTGAAAAGAGACACGCAACATACAGGGCACCCATGTATTGATAGCACTTGTACTACAAAATACATTACTCACAACTATAAAACATACACATGTACCAGTTGACATGTTTATAAATACTCTTAAACAAAGAAAAACACAATCATAAAATAACATGCAAAAAATGTAGTTTTTGTTAAACTGCAACATAAGTATAGGATAAGCCCGAGTACGAGGGCTCTTCTGGTATATAAAGTCCAACCCAACGATAAAATGTCGAGGCCGCAGGCCGTAGGGTTTGGACTTTATATACCAGAAGAGCCCGAGTACGTGGGTTTTATCCGACTTAAAAACTATCGCCCCTAACTGATATATTTTCGTTTTCAATGTGTTTTACGTCAACCGTCCCCTTTGTCAATGTAACATGTTTAGGATATGAATTAAACTTTTATTTGTGAAATAGCCTTCCAATGTAATGGAACATCTATAAATGCCCTAGGGCACATTATATAAATGCCCTAGGGCACAGCAGACTTTGTGTTGCAGCTGGTTTCCGCTGTGTTACCAAATTTGAATACTAAAACGTACCAGATGTCTACAGAATATGACATGTTCACATTTGATTGGACAGTACTTTACTACGGCGCTGTCATTCGTTTCTGGAATTTGGTGACCAAGGCTTTAAGAGTAGATAAAACACCCTGAATTGAGCACTCTGATTGGTCAATCAACAGTAGATAGTTTTAAATACAGGATAAAGCCCGAGTACGAGGGTTCTTGTATATAAAGTCCAACCCAACGAAAAATGTCGAGGCCGCAGGCTGAGACATTTTATCGTAGGGTTGGACTTTGTATACCAGAAGAGCCCGAGTGCGAGGGTTTTATCCGACTTATAAACTATCGCCCCTAACTGATATATTTTCGTTTTCAATGTGTTTACGTCAACCGTCCCCTTTGTCAATGTAACATGTTTAGGATATGAATTAAAACTTTTATTTGTGAAATAGCCTTCCAATGAAATAGAACATCCTATAAATGCCCTAGGGCACAGCAGATTTTGTGTTGCAGCTGGTTTCCGCTGTGTTACCAAATTTGAATATTAAAACGTACCAGATGTCTACAGAACTGACATGTTCACTTTTTATTGGTCAGTACTTTACTACGGCGCTGTCATTCGTTTCTTGAATTATGATGATCAAGGCTTTACGAGTAATACCCTGAATAGAGCACTCTGATTGGTCAATCAACAGTAGATAGTTTTTTAAGTATATATATATATATATTTATATTAATACTAGTATGCTGCTACTGTGAGAGCAATCATAAAGGGGGGAAAAAATCTACACATCAACTGTTCTAAATATAGTGTTGTTTAAACAGAACGAAAAAGAGTTCCCACTTTACGAAAAGTCAGGTTTTTCTCAATTTTCATGTGAAAAATGGAAAAGTAGCGGCATTTGATTGCTTGTTTTGGATAATTTATCTCCAAAATTGCGAATTATGGAAATTGTGTTAAATAACTTTAATTTTCTTTGCATTTGACAAGACTGCCATATTTTGACACAAAGATGCAATTTCCATTTTCACAGAGAAAAAAATTATTTTGGTGATGTACATAAATTTACCTCTTGTGAAGGCATGAAAATGAAGGAAAAAACTGACAAATGAATTTGCACATTTTAGATACCAACACACCTCATTAATTTTCTCTGAAATAAATTTTTTAAATAATGAAACCACCTGTACTTACATTTTTGCAAAGAAAACTTGCATGCATCAAATTGCTCAAGGTAGTTTGCAGATTTTAAAGAAAAAATCCTCTTATACAATTGACTACAATTATTTTCTCTCATTTTTCATTATAATATGCTAAAACTGGATATTAAATGAATCAACTCCTCTATTTTGTGCATTTTTTACAAAATTTCTGTCCAATAAGCTTGTCAGCTGACAAAAGTGTATGAAAGAAAGCCCATGGTACAATTACCCTCGCCATCTCAACTTTTGTTTACTTTGAAGTTCAAGTTCAACTTTTGTCGATATTTGGAATCCAACCGTGCCTACGGTAACTCAAGTTTTGTTCACTTTGAAGTTCAAGTTCAACTTTTGTTGACATTTGGAATCCAACCGTGCCTACTGTAACCCAACTTTTGTTCACTTTGAAGTTCAAGTTCAACTTTAGTTGACATTTTGAAGCTCACCGTGCCTATGCTATTGTTAGCTCTGAGTTGAACCACGCCACCCTGGAAGATATCCCAGAATTCACCACTTCATCTTCCCTTCACAAATGACGGCCATCTAGTGATATAGCGGTAAATACGCTAAATTTTCAAACTAATTTTCAGAGCCACTATGTATTTTCTAGTAAACTCATTTTCACACCAGCGATGTTTTATTGCCTGATGTACAGGGGTAGTGGTATTTTTTACGAATTTTCATTAGTTTTATGCATGAATTTTTGGATCGAAAAATTGATGCTTTGTAAAGTTTGGTCAAACATCCCACGCATTCACTTTTCCAAAGACGTTTTTTGATAAAATTCGTATGGTCAACCCAATGTAGTATTATTCGACTCTAAATGGGTACGAAATGTGTAAAACTGTCAGCCGACGCCTATCGACCCCTAGCATTTTGATGTAAGGGGCTTTATTTCTGCCTACTTTTAGTGATTTTCTAAAATGTGGACGCCTTATGTAAACATAGCCAGGCCTGCAGCTTGGGGCCGGGCAGTAGGTACTGTAACCTCGACCCCTGTCCGTTTCGACCAAAGTATTCACACCCTCTTGTCGTTGTTTGTGGTCAGATCAATCCCGGTGCCTTAGTCACTTCGACCTTCAGTCACTTTTCATGTTGCATGTACCTGACAACGTTTTACTGAGTACATTATGAAACTTGTTTCTGTGAGAAAAGCTGCTTGCTTCGAATTTGCTATAACAACCTGATACTTGTGTACGCCGCGTGATACTTGTGGGAGGCCTGGTGTACCCCAGCGGCCCCATTGTCATTTACTGACTAGGAAATGTGTGTCACTGAAGTGGGGATGGAGTACAGCATGTCATTTACTAATTTTCGGAATAAGGCATTTGTCATTATCGCAATTGCTTGTCATATGCGGCAAGACTGGATGAGAGAAGCCGATCCGCTCGCATTGGTGTCTTGACGCCAAATGAGCCGATTTCCAGTTTAAGCGTTGGACTTACAGCAATGCATTATGGGATATCTTCCAGGGCGGCGTGGAGTTGAACTTAAGCTAATGTCACCTATTCACTTTCAATGAAACAAAATTTACTGGTGAGTATTGTGGTTTTACCGAGTGTAGCAGTGCATAAATAACTGTAAAATAAAATAGTGCTTACACTATTGAATACATATAACGGGAGAGATAGTGCATTTCTAGTTAAAATAAATGTATTTTTTAATTAAAATTGACAGAAATAAGATCATACAAACTACAAACACATAGGACTATTAAGATTTATGCAAATTTACAGGGCTGCATACATTTATAGAAAATCATTGGAAATACATAGAAAATATTAACAACATACATTTGTATCTTTTTAAAGACTGGACTGAAATTACTATGGATGGCAAATCTTTTCAAAGTGATGCTACACAAAAGCGTGACCCTTGAAGTGTTTTTGCATGACAAAGTTCCACCCTCCCAATTATCATGTGCAAAAACAGTAATCTATCCTCTGTGTGTCAAAGTCTAATAATAATAATGTCTGATTTGACACAGACTTTCTCATTTGACCTTTGAACAATTAATATTTGTCCACACCTGAATGGAAAGTGATATCAAAGAATATAAAGGAAAAAGTTTGAAAAATTGTCACAAAGGTGGTTTCAAAGAATGTTACAAAATACGTAATTACATTCTCTTAAATTCTTTACAAACATGGATAAATCTACATATATACAGTGCCATCCAATAATATATCAGTATTTGAAACTTCTATCTGGTGCAGACTAGAATTCAAATGTAAACATTAAAGGCCCAGAAATGCTAAATGTTGATGACTTTTACCAAATTTCAGCCAGATTGTCTTGTCTTACTCCCATAAGTACATTTGCGTGCAGGGTTTTAAGCCTGTCAATTCAGCTTGTACATGTATAAACTGCATTGCCATTGTTGACAAATGAATTCTGGTCCGGACTAGAATTCAAATGTAATTAATAACATCGCATTTTACAAATATAGATGCTATGTTGACAAGCTAAATAGTGGGTGTTTCAACATTCTTTTGAGTTAGAATATGCAGTTGCAATTGACAAACAATATAAAAAAAATTAGAAAAATCATAAGTTAGCATTACTAGCCCTAAACAGTACATGTACAAATGCTGTGCAGACAAGCTAAAATGTGAGTGTCTCAACATTCTTCTGAGACCGGGTTTAGAACAATAAGTGACATAAGAAAAGATGTAGAAAATATCCTAAAAGTTACAGCACTTGGGAGTTTCTATTGGGCACAAAATGTAAAATAATTAGATGGTGTATTAAATACATCTGTACAGGTGTACCCCTTTTCCTGCCAAGTCGGTGAAAATCCGCTTGAAATTCGGTGTAGCCAGAATCTAAGCACTGGTGACCGTTATTCTCCCAATGCGGTGGAAATCGGGCCCTTTTTGGGTACCCCTTTCCTGCTAAGTCGACGGCACTATGTTTGCTATCCCCTGTGCGTTTAGGGGTCATCCGAGGACAGGTTTTCTGACAAGGAACGCCTTTTCCCCTCGAAATGGGTTCGCAGGAGTCGATAGACAGGGAAAGGTGCAGAAACCTGTCCGCCAGTCCCCACACCCGAGGGGGCTGGTTTTTTTTTACCGCTTTTTAGCGGACTTGGCAGGATAGCATGGTGACGTTTTCTGGCGGAGTTGGACGTACTTGGCTGCCTGGCACTATACAGATTGCTGCCGAACTTGACCAACTCGGCAATGCTAATCTAGAAGGCTACCTCTTGCAAACGACTTGGCAGATATGCCGATGGTGCGAGACGAAAGTCACTTATTCAGTTGTGCGTGACTGAAAATGAGAACGTATTTTTGACGGGACGGCTCGACTTGTTCCTCCCATGGAACGGATATGAACGACTCGGAAATACCATTACAAACTGGTGTCCGACGTACTAAGCTGGGCTTCAGCTCTGCAAGTTCAAGCCAGGCAACGTCCTTCACTGCCTTGGCCGTGCCATTCAATGGACGTAGCTTTGGATTTTTTATTTATTCCACCGTCCGAAGTATTGGCTCTGGTTTGCAGGCAAACGTATCCTCTTGCCGACGTACGCTGTTTGCGTACAGAGAATTCAAAAGGGCACATGAGGTCAATATGCTACATGTACGGGATACCGTCTGCATTTAGCAGGGACTGCTTTTGTTATGCAAACCAGCTAGCAGTACAATATGGCTGCCAGCATGTGGACACGTCGATGGCTAGAACAATGGAAGCATATTGCGTTGCACCCGTGCATCGCAAAAGTGAGCTGAAGACTTGGGGGTAGTGACTGGTTATCACTGGTTAGCTGCAGCCCAAGCCCTGTCGGTACAAACCCGTACCTGACTGAGGACCACTCGATTAAGTCAGTAATGAACGGTAACACTCGTAAGCCAACTCCCAACTGAGCTGGCAAAACTACGTAAAGCTGTGCTTCAATGGCTCAGCCATGTCGTTAATACAACGGCAAAAACGTAGTTTTTGTGCTACACTGCCAAGTCGTTGAGGTACGTATTCAATGACCCTACCCTGGGGAAACAGACAGGTTTGACGGCGCTGCTGCACCCCTAGCACGACCCTCAGGGTCTCTGACTAACAGACGAGTGAGGTGATGTTTGTGCCTAGCGGACGTACGTAATACTGAAGGAGTTTATTTCCGAAAAAATAAACATGAAACGGCAATAAAATGACGCACTCCCAGGGGCAAACAAAGCCTGTGACCTCAATTTTTTCTGCAGCAACCCTTGAGCTCCTTCCCCTGTCTACGGGCATGTAGAAATTATCGAAGTCTAACACGTATAAGTACGGCTAAAACTACCCTAAAAATGGGCGATTTCTGCCAAAATGGCTGGCAGGATAACATGCAGGAGAGCCAATCTTTTGCAGGCACATATTATGGGTGGTTTTCTACTGACTTGGGAGAATAACGGACAAGGGCGCTCGGCAGGAAAGGGGTACAGTCAAAGTACATGGGTAGGATACATACATTATTAAAGCAGTTACAACGGATGTACATGTTTGCGTATTGTACATACACGCATTCACTTATGCAGACATCAAGCCCGTGGACATATGGACATACACGTACCTGATTACATAAATTCATATACATACACATTAGTCTGTGCATACTCATGTACAAAAAAACACAGTATATACAGATATATAGATGACAATGATGGAGGATCCTGTATGTTCATTGATACTGACGCATGTGTACATCGAATGTTTACACGTACACATATACTGGTACATACATGTAAGCAGTGTACGTACGTGTGAATATATATATATATATATATATATATATATATATATATATATATATATATATATATATATATATATATATATATATATATATATATATATATATATATATATACCGTATATACATACATATATATATATATATATATATATATATATATATATATATATATATATATATATATATATATATATATATATATCGCATTTTACATACATGTTTAAATAGTGTATTACGGTGTGCAACAGATACCGATGCATCTATAAATGCAAACATGCAAACACATGCATATATATAGACAGTACATTACATCTACTACAGCAAAAACCTTTTTGTAAATTAAGTTCTTGTATCTCTTTCAAGTTAAACAGTTTCCCCAGTTTTGGTAATGTACAGTCTATATGCATGTGTTTGTATATCAGCTTGTGTGTTCTCTGTTAATTACACAGAAAATCTGCAAGATTTCTTAGAGCTACTTGTAAATGTATGCCTGTATAAACTCCCTCCCATCATTGTCATCAGTTTGTCTTTCTGTACTGCATGAAGTGAAGGTGTTCTGTAATATAGCAGTTTCCCCAGTGTTGTGTAGTGAGGAAATTTCATGTAGAAAATTAATGAGAAAAGTCCAACACTACATCTGAGTGTCTCTACACTGTATATTTTTGGGGGGCTTGAAAAAATTACCCATGTAGGATTGAACCCACATTCCCCAAATTCGGTTCAAGTTGGTTTGACATGTGCTGTCCTGTTTGCCTTTTTCCTTCCGAGAAGACCTCAGATTTTACACTGGCTATTCTCCCAAAGGAGATGTTTTAAGGACACACACCACACACACACACACACACACACACACACACACACACACACATATATATATATATATATATATATATATATATATATATATATATATATATATATATATATGTGTGTGTGTGTGTGTGTATGTGTGTAGGTGCGCGGATTGTCTATGTATGCAAGTGTGCTGCACAGAAAAACTTGCACAATTTTTCAGAGCTACACTGTATGCCTGTACGCAGTCACTCTATCATTGTCTTCTCATTGTCTGTCTGTACAACATGTCTATTAACACATTTGCACAGTGTATATATGTGAATATACATCTATGTACATATGTACATACAGGGACTATGATGTGCATATGTATGCACGTTCATGCCTGTTGCAATGTAAAGACATAAATAATGCGCGTCTATCTCAACCCATCTTGTGTCCCTGTACACCTGTAAAAACATTTTCCAGTGTTTTAACTTATTATTTTCCATTTGAGGCCTCGTGTTTCAATTAACACCAATGCAGTTACAAATATTTTAGTATGCTTGCTATGACAATGGGTCAAAATTTCCAATAAATTTATGACAAGCATTAACATATCGATTGTAATGACAACCACCATTGTTCACATCACTGGAGTAAAATTACCAAGCTGTTGTTAGTTTGAAATAGAATAAATTATATGCAGCATATAAACATACATTGGCCTGACAAACTATCAAAGTGTTCATCTTAATTTGTTCAAACCCTTGACAAGGAGTAAATTATTTTACCTACAATTTTATGGCATTAGAATATTCATGCAACAGTGTCCCTTAATGTTTTTGGATGTCACTGACACTATTGGTTCATAAAAGTAAAATGCAAAATTGCTAGAGTGAGCATATGTTGCTTATAATATTATTAGTGTGGTATCTTAAAGGTACCCCCTTTTTACTCAACATTTTGGAAACTTCAAGCTCAACTTAGATGGGTACACCTCAAACCGCACCCCCCCCCCCCGTGTAAATGATGAGTTTCTCCTTGCACCATACGTGTGCAATGTTTGACCCCTTGTTAACTTCAAAATAGATGACCTAGGCCTATACCTTCAACTGTTTCATCCGATGTTTTGTTTACAGCTTGTCGGGTATTCCTTCTCGTCTCAATTGCAGATTGTTGCATTGCATTCCTTTGTAAAGCTTCTGCTGTTATTAGCCGCGAGAAGTACAACGTTCATGATTTGAGGCAGATCGTCCAACGCGCTGGGATTACCTCCGGGGTTTACCTCCATTGAAGGGAAAAAGTACCTGCCGTGTGCCGGTGCAGTAACGATCGGTGACCTGATGTAGCAAACGAAGTCAAACATCGCATTTTCGGCATGGTTGAGACATCTCGCTCCTACTCTCACGGTCAAAAGAAGCGCCGCAGCCGCTTTTTCTTTGTCCTTGAGTGCAGCTGTGCATGCTTTGTTGGTATGTAAGCTGGTTGTGTTCTGACGTAACTGTATATACTATTAAAATATGTAGGGGTCAGTTCCTTGTGCCATGCCGCAAGAAAAAATATTGCAATCTTAAAGCTAAAACTATATCACAGGACGAAAACACAGTAGTGATTGTAAGTGATATACAATAGAATTATACTCAAGAGAGAAAAGCACACCTAACGCTTAACAGGCAGTACAAGACCTGTACCCTACTGCCCTTCCCTTTTACAATGGACTACCCGACCCTTGACCTTCACTAAGGTAAAAGGTAAATACCCTTACAAAACTGAACTGCCTATTAGCCAGTCCACATTTCTGTGTGGAACAGTTGGAATGGTTATTTGAGGAAAAATAGCCAGTCCATAGCAGTCCAACCCGCCACATGCCAGTATTGGAAATATGACATGTTAAAATTTGAACATTTATCACAAGCTATGCATGTGAAGTCAGACTCAGCCATGTGAAGTAACCATTCATTACCAGTCCGATTGAATTCATGATAGAAGGGAAGATTGTCAATGGTAGCTAACATGTGGAAGTTAAAATTTAGACATTCACTAAACTTCTGGACTGACGTGTTGTCAAATATCACATGTTTTCAAATCCCTATTGCCTATTGCACTAAAGTAAATGAGGTGGCACTCATGAGGAGAGTTGTTTTTACTTGCGCTAAGTTTTCAGGTGGAATTACTCATGTTTGCACTATAGAAATGCAACATGGGTCACATAAATGTACCTGGGGTAGATAGGTTACCAGTTAAAATTGTTCTCAGAACTTAATATTTAGAGTACACTGAAGTGACAGCAGCTGTAAGTTTTTGATTTTTCAAATATTTTTTTTGTATGTATCAACTGCACTTGTTCTTTCACAAATTTGAGTTGAATTACTCTGTTGATATTACCAATACAACCAACATACACTTTGTGTGGGTGTAAAGTTAACTGTAACTGTTTAAAATTTAATTTTAGTTCAGACTAAAATGTGATTATCTACAATAACAATGCTGACTGTCCATAAAAAATGTTGTGAATACCGGACATGCTTTATAAAATAATACAATTTTAGCAATGCTGGCAAATATGATTTTAAAAAAAGGAAAACAAACTGTAGTAGATGTATGAGGAACAAAAATTTCCACAAAAATTATCAGATGTTACAGACAGTATTCCATAAATGTATGTCCTTAGTTAGAGTTTGTATAATTTATCTCAATTCAAAAAAAAAGAGACCAGGGAATTTTCAATATAAACCAATGAATGTGACATGAGAGAAGTCATGCAGATGGATGCAAACGTCTACAGGATGTAAATAACATAAGCACAGATCAAATTTTAAACACTGTTTATTTTGAAATTTTAAAGACTTAAATGAGTCTTTCAAACTGTGCAACAACATATAACTTTGCACACTGACCAAAAAGTCCTCAATCTCTGTCATACGTATTTGGAATCTCACAAATATAGCTAATGCCATCATGTTTAACAAAAATTGCAGAAGCTAAAATATCATTCAAAGGAATAATCTCTAAACCACTTTCAAGAATGTCAACCACATGTACAGCACCACAACACAGGCGTGTGATTTGTTGACATGGCTGAAGAAATGCTACATTGTGTACATGTTCAAATGCGTCAGTGAACTGTGCAAAGTAGATCACAGTGCCAAATTTTGTGTCATTTTCAACTCTGTACTTAATGACACTCTGATTTCTTTGTAATAATCTTGTATATTTTGTTCCATATACATAAAAATCTCCATCTTTGATATATATTTTGTGAAAACTACAAATTTCTGAGCTAACTAAGGTGAACTGTTTGCTTAGGTAAGCATATTCCTCTCTGCTGAGCATTTTATACGACGGCTTGCCAATCGCATACACAGTCTTTGTAAGCCGTGTTCGATTGTGAGATATAGTGTCCATTAAGCCTCTGTGAAAATCCCATTCTTGCGAGCCAGAAATGAGATATTTTTCAGATAATATGGGCAATGCCTGAACAATGTTTATGCTGTTGACAATTTGCATGGCAATTCCTTGACTACCATGAATATGTTGGACAATGTAACCATTGAAATCTTCAAATACAAAACAGTTATTAGCAAAAAGAGGGCCATTAGCTATCACATTTTTTGTTATATGTACTAACTGATGGAAATTCATAGTCATAATGCGACCAGAATACAACTGGCAACACTTTTCCACAAATGTATACAATGATAGTTGTGCCACAGCAATGTCATTGGGGCTTATGGCCTGCTTTGATAGTAAGAAGGTCCCTTGAACAAGCAAGCAGAAATGAAGAAAATAATCTTCCTGTAGAATATTTCTCAGAATGGGGACCCCCCCAAAACAAAAGGAAGTTACGGAATTCAGCAGATTTCCAGTGTACCAAATCATCAAGAGATCTGGGAAGACGTGTTATATTCACAGTGGGCTTGATTTTTGATAAAGCATCATTTACAAATTCTCGTTGATCAAAACAAGAATATGGTTTGTGCCTATGTTCCTTGGAGAACCACAATGTTAACAATGTTTTCATGACTCCAGCACAAATGCCATGCATATAATCAATTACATAACCATCAATGACATTAAAATGCTTCAAAAACAGAAACCAAGATGGCCCCTTTATACCCTGTGAAATGTAACATTTATCACCAGCCTGAATTTTTCTCACAGCACTATTGACCTCTTGTTCCAATGATTCTACTGTTCGTACAGGTTCCTCTGGATCTGCCTGATATGGGAAAACATGACAATGTCCTCCTTTCTCAGTTTTAAAGGTTTCTCCAGGTTGTAAGCAGTACCAGCAACTGTGTTTTCCATTAAATTGAATTGAATTTGATACCAGACACTTGGCTGGCAAATCGCATACACATGAAAGCAGAGTAGCTTGACAAATAAATTCCGTTCCAGTGTAATCCACCACTGATACACCATCTTCAAGTTGCCGCAGCTCCTCATACATAGGCTTTAAAAAACTCCACATAAGGGGCTTTTTAGTGGATATCCACACTCCATAAAAAATCATATTTTCTCTTGCTTTTCTTTCCTGGATTGGCAACTCATTAATCATGAGATAGACTGGCCACATTGATACCCGGGAGCTTTTAAATATGGCTACTCCATCTGTATTCATAGCAAATGACAAATTGTTCTCATTACTTAAAAAGCCTTTCCTAAATAGTGATTTGTAATTTTGACCATCATAAACATCTTTGATGTGATCATCACTTTTGGCATAATGATCAAATCTATGAGACCTTACATGATTGGCAAATGATTTTCTTTTGAACATAGTTCTAATTTGAGATATGCAAGAATGGAGGACAAAATATGCCATGGCTCCAGGTTTTGTCAAATCTGTCAGACAATGCCTGTTACTGCAAGTTTTTGAGTTGCTATCCACATGAGTGTAGCAATGTGCACAATAATACCTAATCTCCGGAAAGGATATGTGTTTTTTTAGGAACTGTCTAATCCCATACAAAGATTTTGGCACTTTGCTGTCTTCTGGTAATAAAAGTCCAAGCAATGGTAGCAGATATGACATTGCTTCATCAGACAAGCGAAAACGTATCATGAAACAGCACAGGAGCAAGACTGTAACACCAAGTAGACGCCTTGAACCTTCATAAATGGTTGCCTCATCATCATTCACATCTGCATGTATCTCGTGTGTTTTCCTGGAATTCAGTAGTATTATATACAAACTCAGCAACACTGTCAAGTACTGTAGTTGTTTGTGCTGATTCATGTCTCAGTGTATCATTCTCCCGCAATGCAGTATTATGCAGTTCGTTGAAAAGATCATTGATGAAGTTATCCTGCTCATCATTAACAGGAGGTGTATAGGAATCTATGGAACAGGGGCTCTCCACTCATCACTTTCTTTTGTGGAAGCTACTTTACCAGTCTCTTTAACTTCATCAGTTCTGTTAGGGGTCTTTTTCTCTTGGCACAAATCACTTGTAGTAGTTGCTCATTTAAAGTAATTTCAAACACCTACAAGAAAGCCACCATGATATTAATTGTTGATGCAAATATCAATAATTTTAGAAAAGTGGGATTAATTGAGTCTAATAGCGCTGTTCAGGGTTACAGGTTTGTTACTAAATATAGCTCTACGTGTGCAACATCGGACACGCAGCTTGAAATGTGGACAAATTTTATCAATGTTGCATGCGTGGCTGTTTTTGCAGCTTGTACTCAGAGTCGTGAATATGACTTTTTTTAGTATGCACTGTTACAATAGCAGTCGCCCAGTGAGATGTATTTTCGTCGTTCTTGCATGCGTAATTTTCAAAAGCGTAATCTAAAATTGCGGACAAATATTTATTTTTGCATATTAATGAGAGAACAGTGATGTAAACTGTGAACGGCCCTATTAAAATGTAAGACTGCTATGGAGTCATAAATCATAAGTGACAACAGCAGTGATTCCAGGGTAAAACATTCACATTCCAAAGTAATGACGATACCTTCAGTTCTACATACTGAAATATTCCTCTGTTAGTGCTCCATGTAGATTTATGCAGAGCTGTCCTTCTCACCGTTATTATTTTCTAATGAAATGAAGTGAACATGATGTTTATGTATGGTAGCTGCGTCCGTATACACACGCCATCCGCTTTTGACTGCATTCGAAGGACAATCTCACAATGTTTACTGTTAAATAACCCATGTGTTTCGAACCTGCATACTTTTAAAAGGTACTCACATTTTCAGACGTAAAGACGGCTGTTTTGTCGTTAAGTATTTCTTATAAGGTCCACGTTTTCGCGTCGTTGAACAACTGGCCACGCAGTCATCAACATGTACCGGTACGTCACAGGACGACGAACACACTTGCGACGGTTCTGCATCTGCCATTCTTAAAGTTCGACGACTACAACCTACATAAAACTTAATTTAGGCGCAGTAAGAGTACTGTTCTATCCGCAAAACCTTAAACCGCTTCAATTTTGTTAGCTAATCGAGCGGGATGGACTAACTTCTGCCGATGCACGATGTCTTGACTCCAGAAAGTGTTGAGCTTCCACCAGAATGAGTGGACGGCCGCAATAGGGTACTATGCATTCTTGGGCTGTCGTAATTAGTGTGCTGGAATTTAACAGGCTAGATCAGTTTCGCAACAGTGTTCACTTTAATGGTCACAGTGTTCGACTCTCGTACTTTAGTGACCTCTACGCATAAAGTCTTCTTTCTGGTTATTATAGATGTAACAGAACAGTGTACGTGTACGCATAAAATGTCTAAATTTTGCGACGGTCACGACCCTTGACCTCCATACTTCGACCAATGTAGTGTGTTCCCGCGTTATCATATCGGATATCGAATCTCTCTCAAAATCGCGCGCAGTTGTTTGAAGTAACGGCTAACAGCTAGCTCGGACCTTCCGCTACAAATCTTACGAATTACTGATAATGGCTGATTTCTCAGTTGTTTATTTCCCCAGTGACGACACGTTTTTCGTCAAAACTGCAAGAGAGTTATGTCTTAGGTGTAATGTGTCACTGTCAGTAGGCACAAAGGTAAAGTGTGTTTTCCCCACGACAGTGTTGGATGACAGTGGCCGAGAAAGTGAGTCACCGGTGGAGTATGAAGGAACTATAATTTTCCATTCATCCGGTAAGTGTTAAATGCGTATTTAAAAAGTGCAATTCGTATAAATTTAGAGGGACTGTACAGCAGAGTTCTCTGTACATCGTTGTTTTCCTCGAAAGCTTTGTTTTGTATATGATCCGACATTTTTAACTTGAGCTTAAGGGGTGAATTAAAGTTTCCTTTGACAGGACGGAGGGAGGTGACTACAGCTCGGTTGTGCGTTGTTCAATATATAAGCGGCCGCGGTATTCATCGCGCGATGGCTGTTTTTTGACGATCATTAAACGAGCAAGTCGCTGCCATTTATAGCATTGTCTTAATTCGTAGCTGCCGATTCGTACATTCTTACCTTGTCTGCGATGCCTTTTTATAAGTAAAACGTCAGTTCAAAAATTGCAAAATGACTTAAAACCCCTACATTTTTAATGTTAGCGTGGGAAATATCGTTATAAAGGTCATAAAGTGGAAATTTTGACTTCGATTAACCGTTTGCGCTAGGAATTATCGTGTTGAATATGTAGCTATGTATGCGCCACTTCAGACTAATACGGCCAAAATGGCGGCTCACCACTGGCGATACTCGTGAATGTTAGCGGATGTTAGCTTCACTCGTACTCAAGGTCGATCAGATAAGGAGTGAGTTGTGCCTGTTTTCATTCACATCGCAAATGAGGTTACATTAGCCGTTTTGAAGCAATTTTTTGTCGTTTTCTATTTCTGGGGTCCACAAATTTAAAAAAACAAAACCAGCTTGGAAGATGAATGTGGCTGTGTACAACTTACGATTCCACATGGTGTAACATGTATTTTTACTTCTTTTATACCCACTCACTATTACAATCCGTTCTTATTATTAAATTTCATATTTCCAGGTAAGAAGCCTTGTATTGAAAGGCTGAAAAAGTATACAGAAATGGTGAAGGGGATACCTAAATCACAACGAATGGAATGTTTTGTGACCCAGGGTAAACAAGATATGAAGGATGCAGAAAAAAGTGGAAAACGAGGGGCAGCAGGGAAGCTTAGAGTTGTCCTAGATGAGCTAAGTGAAAATAACTCTAATGCCAACCACAAGTCACGTAAAAGAAACACAAGTGATCTGGAAGATACTTTAAAAACAAAAAAGTTAAGGCAATAGAAAAGCCTAAGAAAATCAAGTCAAAAAACACGGAAAAGTGGTAGAACATGGCAAAAAGCAGCATGCCAGCAAGACCCAACCCAAGACCCCACCCAAAAAAAGACTGAGTGAGGAGGATATTGTGAATATGGCTATGCTTACAGGCTTTGACAAAGAACTCAAAAACATAGGACAGAAAGTTTTGGAAAATGGCACAAAATCCAAATCTACCAGCAGTGTACAAGCTAAACCAACTGCACAACATTCAAGCCCACCAGACAGGGGTCAACAACCCCAGCCGAGTTCTAAAACTAACCAACTTACTCAACCAAAATCTTTTGGGGTTCTCCAGCCAGATTCTCCGAGGGGACCAACTCCACCACCACCACCTCCAAGTTTTGATGCCTTTCAGAGTGCTTCAAATTTTCCCAGAGGACCAGCTCCACCACCACCACCACCACCTCCCAGTTTTGATGCCTTTGACAGTGCTCCAAATTCTCCCAGAGGACCAACTCCACCACCACCACCACCACCTCCTCCGAGTTTTGATGCCTTTGACAGTGCTTCAAATTCTCCAAGAGGACCAACTCCACCACCACCACCTCCTCCTCTGAGTTGTAATGCCTTTGACAGTGCTTCAAATTCTCCCAGAGGACCAGTTCCACCACCACCACTACCTCCAAGTTTTGATGCCTTTCAGGGTGCTTCAAATTCTCCCAGAGGACCAGTTCAACCACCACCACCACCACCGAGTTTTGATGCCTTTCAGGGTGCTTCAGATTCTCCCAGAGAACCAGTTCAACCACCACCACCACCACCACCGAGTTTTGATGCCTTTCAGGGTGCTTCAAATTCTTCCAGAGGTCCAGTCCCACCACCGCCACCACCACCTCCTCCCCCTCCTCCAAGTTTTGATGCATTTCAGAGGGCTTCTAGTTATCCCAGAGGACCACCACCACCTCTGAGTGCCACACGAGCCCATCCAACATGGTCTTACTTTCCTCATGGTTCTCCAAGAGGACCCATGCCTTCATCAGGACATGACCAACCAACCCCAGTGAATTCAAGTCCCTATCAGTGTCAAAGTAAAGGTGTATCACAATTTACTAGTACCTGTATGAACACCTCTGCAGACTATCTAAGAAACTCAATGGATTTGGTGCTCGGTGAAGAAACTTCACTTGTTGCTCTGCAGGAAGAGAATCAACGACTTCGTGATGACATCAAATCTTTGGCAGCAGAAAATGAAATGTGGCGCAAATCAGGTAAATACAAGCATTTTCAATTTTTTACTACAGGTACTCAATTATGCGTCAAACAGTACCGGTGTAGATCACGTGTTAAGGTGTTTCATTACATGCCTTGTACATCGAATGTTGTGCACTCCATAGGATTCAATGGTAACTCGTCGATGACACCGGGGGCCACATAGTCATCAATAGTCCAAACCCAGAATTCGAATCGACCACAGTACAAACAAAGCCATGTGCGCAAACGCGCATAGACGTATGTGTATTTCCATACACATCAGTACACATGTGGATTTGTTTGTACCGGCATCACATGATTATTTAGGCGTACTGAGTCTGTAGAATGCATCGCGTCCTTTTTATTCCGAAGTAGAACCATTGTCTGAAAGTGAACTGGAACTACTCTGAACTTGACAACTTTTGGATGTAAAATGTTAAAATTTCCGTTTTCCATAGAAAATACGATTTTAGGAAATTTTGCATTAAAAATGGAAAAACTGCATAACGGTATTTTAAATATATCAATGCTCCATTCGATGATAAAAATTGTTCCATTTTTAACGGAAGAGAGGCACGTTATAAAAACATAGCCCAAACAAGGTATTATGTACTCCCGGGGCATGAGACAATTTGCCCTCCTTGCATTAGGCAAATGGTAACCTACCCTCGGGCACATAGTATCATGTTCGGGCTATAATATATGTTAATGCACAGGCTGAAGTAATCACACATAATCGATTTACAGCATTTTCAGAGGACTTGTTTTTTGTTTGCTTTTAACAAAGGAACAAACAGCGCTATGAACAACACTACTGCCGTTGAAAAGCATACAGATACTGATTGCATGCGTAAAGCAATGCAAATCATGCAATCCATCATTGAGAACTCATCTCCGACTAAACACGGAGATCTTACTAACATGGTACAGGTCAACACTTCACCGGCATCGACAACCACTAAAACACCACAGCAAGGTTCACCTACCTGCATATTGCCAGCTTCAAGAGCCATTTCAAGTCCATCATCTCTTCGTAATTTGAGTAAAGATGAAACTGGCAAACCATGTGCACTTGATGATGTAAGTATTCAACTTTCTCACTTTATGGGTGTTGCAATTTACATGGTAATAAATACATGCCCTTATGAAATCATGATGGTCACATACATATTCACTTAAAGGGACCAAGTCACCCATTTTTCATGAATTTTGTTTGATACAAAATACTGGTTATAATTATTTGACATGTTGAAAGATAATGAATAGGTGACCATGCACATATTCGACCCCAGTGCTAGACATGATACATGAAACCATCGCGAAAATGAATTAATGGTCATAACGATTAATTCATTTTTGCAATGGTTTCATTTGCCTAAAACCGGGGTCGAACATATGCACTGTCACCCATTCATTTATTATCTTTCAACATGTCAAACAGTATAAGCAGTATCTCGTATCAAACAAAATTCATGAAAAATGGGTGACTTAGTCCACTTAGAATTTAAAATATGTTGAGAAATTTGTCACTTAACAGATCCAAACTCATTTTTTTGAATCACTTGTGTTTGGTTTCTTATGTAGTAGATGGTGTTAATCAAAGGATTGCAAACTTAGAAATCTACCAATATTTACTAGAATTTATTATACTTCTGTCCGTTTTGGCGTGTTATTCATTGTACTCTTTCTTGAAAGGGCGTGGTGTTTGCTTGAGTAATTTCATTTTATGTCAAGCACACTTTTTTATGTCGACACCATTGGCTTTCTGATATATATTTAATAGGACATTTTAATATTGCAAAGCATACTGAAATTGAGAATCAAAATATGAATTGGTCATTTTTAAATATTTTTTTTTACTTGAATAGGAATCTACATGTCTTTGAACAAGGTACAGTAATTCAGTAGTTTGCTTAGATAATGATAGATGGTGTGATAACTTTTCACTGAATCTTTGCACTGCATTAACTTTTAGCAGCTTCACAACTGTAAATGCGCTTGTAAGGGGCTTCCAATGCCTGTGTGAGAACAACCAGTGTTGTGTATATGGTAAAAAACGCTTAGCCTATTTCTTTGCTGTGTTTATAACCACTACAACATCTCGGGAAGTAGAAGGGTTGTGGTTTGTAGCAGCTGCTGCTTTCATCTTGGTAATCATTGCAAATGTGAAGTACTGCTGAGCAGGGTTTTACATGACGCGCATTTCTGCGTCCTTTACGCATAAAACCGGACGCAGGACCCCTCAAAAACTAAACCACGCGTCCCTTGGGACGCAGCAATATCTGTTGCTGGTGTACACCTTGCGAAGCTGCTGAACACGTAAACACATCCCAGTAAACCTTACCGACCCCGTACTTTAACCCTTAAAGTGCCGCGTCGGTTTATAAACCGACACGGCATTCTCGCTCTCAGCGCCACGTCGGTATATAAACCGACAGTGATTGCGTTCTATGCTTATGCCTAACTTAGCTATGCATTGCCGAACTCAGCCAGAAGGAGGGTATTCCTGACCCTTTGAACCCAGTTTAGTACCATATAAGGACTAAAATAATGACATCATGCAGCCTAACAATCGAAAATTCCAGTAATTTATGCGAACTTTCTTCAAAAGGTCAGCGGTTTTCATGAATATTTAATCAGGTCTGCAGTTTCACCCGTACGCGGATACGGCCACAGTGCATTGAACGAAACATGTACGTACGTTTTGAAAGCTTTACCATGCCGTAGACACGGAAGACAACTATATTATGCCAAGCTACTGCCCTCTGGGTGATAGAAATGATAGATTTTACAGTTTTTTTGAGAATATTTTATGGAAAAATGACGCGATTTGGTGACCAAATCGATCGCGATAGTGAACTTCGAACGTATCGGCGGCCAAGATGGCGGCACTGTGTGATGCCTAACTCTCGACATGGAACCCGAGGTTAAGGTTTTCGAAGTCCAAAACATGCAAGATTGAGAAATTTGTAAGGATTCGGTTAAATTGAAGTGTATTTTGTGAATTTTCAAGCGTTTGACTGCCAAAAGCCCCTTTAAACTGTTGATATTTGACCTCCGGCCGTCCTGAAGCGAGACGGCCATAACAGTCGACCCGGTTTGTAAATGAAATGTAGTTGTTCTGAACTGTTGACATTGCGAGACATTTCCTACGTGTTACGCATTTTTTTAACTGAAATAAACCGGACATGAAACTTTTTTCTCGATACTTAGTGGTTTCTTTCCATTTTGTGGCGGATTTTGTGGCGTGCTTGTCAAAAAATGTGATCAAACTTGGCGAACGGATTGACTAGTATGTATGGTATAAGAGTCCGTGACTCGATAAGCCACAGATAGTTACACACGCGTACGTGAATTAAACTAATGTAAGTTGGGTCAAACACCAAAATTAATCGATAAAAAGGTTAGTGAAATGTGTTTTTGTCTTCAACTCTCCATTATAGTTATACAGGCGGTTCAAACTATACAGAGTCAGTTGAATATGCCCTATAGTTGTGTGCATGTGTTGCACAATAGTTACCCCTCCATGTACAATATGGAACCTTGTTGTCTCTGTGTATGCAAATTAATACTAATTGAACACAGTGAAGACCATGGCATTGATAAACTATAAAACATTTTTGTGAAATAAATTGGGACCCCCATATTTTGATGTAGGACTCCCATTTTCTAACACCAGGAGTCCCAGGGACTCTCAAAAGTTAAAAGTGATGTAAAACCCTGCTGCTGAGTATTTCTGTAATGAGTACACTAATTATCTACCTATGTACTTTACTAACACCCAGCTGTTTTGCTGTATATTACTTTCCACATACTCCTTGTAAGTTGTTGTATTACACTGTACCTACCCAATTTACCCTTATCCTGCCATGTTCATATTTCACCATCAGGTCTGTTAAAGCCAGTGAAGCATAATATCTCCCATTTAGTGCATTTTAACAAAAAAATGAGCATTTGAAGGCCCCTGAAATCACAGATACTGTAAACATGATTTTTATGGACTAAAGCTGTTGGAACAGACCAAGCAAAATGGGTGGGAATACGTATGGTTTTTGCTCAATACCTTTTCACCGAGCTGGCTAACGGGGAAGTGATACTGTCTGGCAGGTAAAGGGTTAAAGTATAGGTCTTGGCATCAAGCGCAGCAATCTAATCCTGCATATTGTTTTGTGTTCGCAGACAATACCAATAGTTGTAACAAAGGAGAACCCACAACAATTTGCTGATGTCAAAGTGTCCTCCATGGCTCTTTACAAGGCAGAAATGGCAGCTTCAAATTCTAAAGACTTCTTTGGTGAGTGTAACTTCTACAGTACATACATTTACATTTAAACTATTTTATCTATTTGTGTTTTCTTTCCTCGGGGCAACGCTCATAAAGTTTGGCACTAGACTGATTATTGATCTGTGAGGAAAGAATGAAATTGAAATGTCGTGTCTCAGACACTCTCTTAAAGTGTGTGGGGTTTAATTCCAAAAGTATTGGTCTGATACTGTACTCTGCAACTTATAAAGGAAGATGAAAACCGCACATTCCAAGGAACTGACATTCCCACTTTGTTGAAGTATACACAACACATGACGATATCATCCTTGTTAAACGTACATGTTGGCGCTACCATTGTCCCAAGTGAAAATTGGAAAACATACCATAACCATTTGCTTTTTCTTTTCGGTCTAGGAACACTTCTAAACGAACTCATTGACATTGTATTCACTAAAGAAGAGTTGGCGAAGTCTGGTGGACTTGGGCTCCGAAAAAGCAAGGATGGAGATGATAAGCCCCCATTGGATTCTCACCGTGTTAATGCAATACAGGGTAAGTTGACCTCCAGGTTTTCGGTTTAATTTCTCTCATGCCAATTAATTCATCATGTAGAAAATATTTTCTTATGGCCATCATTGTTGTGATGAGTAACAGACTTCCAACAACATTGGTTTGTGGCCTCCTGTTGCCAGGGTCACAAACCATGTATGCTGGCAGTAGAATGCAATATTTATTCATACCTTGCAAAAAAATAATATGTGTGACTGTCAGGTAAAAAATTGCTTTAAACAATTTTGTGACTGGTGATCAGTCCTCTGGGAGAATTTGAAGCACTGTCAAAGGCATTGGTTCTGTTAATTGACAAAGTTCTCAACATATTTTAAATTTTAAAGTCACCCATTTTTCATGAATTTTGTTTGATACGAGATACTGCTTGTACTGTTTGACATGTTGAAAGATAATAAATGAATGGGTGACAATGCATATGTTCAACCCTGGTTTTAGACAAATGAAACCATTGCAAAAATGAATTAATCGTTATGACCATTAATTCATTTTGCGATGGTTTCATGTATCGTGTCTACAAGTGGGGTCAAATACCGGTATATGCATGGTTACCCATTCATTCATTATCTTGGTCATCAACAAGAACAATTTAATCCGCTTCCTGCCAAGTGGTACCACCACTATTTCGTGGTTCAAGATGACCCCATTGCCTTTGTCATTTTCGATATTTATTCCTTGGACCTGGTAAATTTCATGGTTACCTTGAATGATAATGATTATTGGACCTGATTGATGTCTATTTGTATTGTTTATCTGTGGAGCCCAGTAGAAAGAGGATTGACATATCTTAGATGGTAATGCAATGCATAGGGAATACTTTTTTGTGAATTGTACTGCAGGGTGGTTGCATCAGACTAGTAGCTGTGGCAACCAGTCAATACAGTGTTCACAAGCCCAATACAATGTGTTCATTTGCACATAAATTCCTCTATATGCATGTAACAAATCACACACGTTCTTATATTATTTTTCTTAACAAATGTTGCTAAGTTCATTATCTTCTTTCTTTCTTTCTTTCTTTCCAGTGTGCTTGTCAGCCAAGGGCCTGGAGAAATTCGGCAAAAAGATCATGAATTATCTAAAAAGGCCTTCAACGTAAAATTCCAGAACAAAATCGGAAATGCCAGACGAGACCTGGCCAGAGCTAAACTGACCTCGTTTAAAAATAATCTTGAACTAAACCAATTTTCACTTAGTCCATGAAATTTTTTGAAGCCGAAAATTTATTAAATTGGTAATCAGACCTACAGATATGTGTTGTGGTTTTCTTTCGAACGTTTGGAAAGGTGAGTCTGCTTGTGTTTGCTGGGTTCAGGTGAGTGTGAGCTGCTTTCAACTCTGTTTGGCCTGGCTTAGTTTTTGGCCAAATATAGTTAAATTACATCTCCAACAATTATTTCACATTCACTAAAAGGTCCTGTGTAAAAGTACTTAATTTCACTGGAATTAGCTTTCACTTATTTCTTTTTTGCTTACACCTTCCAAAGATGCAAATGAACTGTGTTTACCAAAATAATCACACAGCAACATAAGTAAATTAAAATCCAGTGTCAAATTAGTACTTTTCATGGTGCTCTTTTTCTGTCAGAATGATCCTGTCATTCATATGTGCATTCAAAATAACCATTCAAATGACCATTCGTTCACATACATGTGAATGGTTCAAATGACCATTCGTTTTTCAAAATAACTATTCATTCACATGTTATAACCCTTCGTCCACATGTTATAACCATTCGTTCACATGTATGTGAGTGGCTAGCTCATTTAAATATTTCGGCCTATACACATGCTTCTGAAATGACTGTGGACTGGCTAACTGCCTATTCCCTATGCACATACATTTAGCCATGCCAATTAGCCATGTGAATGCTAATTTCACATGCTACTGACAGGCATTCCTGTTCTATAAGGGTATGAACCGAATCTCGACACACAGACAGAAACCGGCGGAACACACAAGTCATGTCATGGTTTTTGTGGAGCTTGGAGGGACTGCGGTCATGTACAGTGGCTGCGTGCACGATTTTGTGGAGGGACCGTGCTGCGTATCATACCATCGTCAAAGATTCGCATAATTCAACATTTATTCGACCAGTCTTCAAGGCGACAGCTTATGCAGTGAACTGTGCGTGATGTAACTGCTTATCCATGTCATGGATAATGGCGTGCAGTTGCAGAAAAAACAGCCGGCTTTAGACTCAAGCACTCATTACACAACATGTATTTTTGACCACAGTCGAATCGTGACTTTAAACAGCGTGTATGTATAACCGACATACTTGTTCATCTCAGGAATTTGACCACTTCGTTCACTGTTGCGGCCGCCAGGAATGTAGTGTAGTGGAGGTATCTCACTCACATACTCTTCCATGCCTATACAAAGGTATGTCAAGTTTGTAATCTTTATCCAAACACCCTTTTTATAGTTCCGTGGTTCAAATCAAACAAACATTGACCAGTAAAGCTCAATCTTCAAATAGCAAGGGAGGAGTCCTTGGGCGAGGGGGGGGAGGGGGTTGTTACTTTGAAATGTATTATGCCAAGGGACACTTTGTAAATTTTAGGCATGTCCATTTGATCGACAGACATTCAACTGTAAACATTTCCATTTCCATTACTTCAGCATCGCCCTCCAGGTCTTTTTATACTCAATGGTGTAATTATACAGACATACATGGTATAATATCCAAATTACCAAGGTACATTTTCTTTTAACATTGCACCTCTGTTTCTACAATACATGCATGTGCGTTCCTCAGGCCCACTTCTCCCATTGCCAATATATTGTATTTAAATATGAAATATATTAGGATTTCACTGAAATTTTCCAGCTCACAGAGTCAATCATTGTGGCTCCAGAATTTTGCCAGCATTGAAGGTCGTCTAGCCTTGTGTTAGGAAACCTATAAGTACATATAAGTTTACTGAGTTCATTGGTTTTTCAGAGACATGCACAAAAATTTGTATCTTTCAAACCTCAAATTAATTAGGCCATGTTGATGCAAACTATCAATGTAAAAGTAGTGTACAGTTTGCAATTTCCTGAGAAAACTGACAAGAACTTGGCCATTCAAACAAATCCAATCATTTGATAACTAACACTACTCTTACATGTTCCTACATACCACAAGTTTGTGAAACTAATTGCATTCTGAATAATTGCCTGTATTTTCACCAAGTACCACATTATCTTTCGCAATATACAAATTTTATATTTTGTAAATTCATTTAACACTAACAAAAGAGCTTCCCATTAATTATATTAAAATGATTAGAGCCAAATGAATTAAATGTGAACTGACAAATATAAAGAGACTTAAATAGTACCTGTACAGTTGTGTACCAGTCACACATACATGTACATTTGATGCTGAACACTTGAAATAAGTAGGTCTTTCATACTCTGGTATTTTAATTGCAAAGGCAATTCTGGAGTTTTAAATGAAAGAGTAAGTGAAAACTACACTGTACAGGTACATGTGACAGCCAGCTATAATACTGTACTGAAATGCCAGTGTAACTTTCTTTAAGACAAACAACTCATTACACCTGCACTAAACTGCTGAATCTACTTTCCCTTGGACCCCTCACCAAAAACAAAAATAGAAGCATAGTCACATAGGGTCATGATATTTTTCTATGAAATGGTCATGAATGTGAAGACAGCCAGAATTGAGCTGACAATGTTCTGGTGCAAAGTACTGAAAATGAGAGTAATTATATACATGGTACATAGTGAATTTAAATATTTTTGTTTTTTCTTTCAATTACATGTCAATACATATTTTGTATGCTACTTGGTTTGTATGGCTCAACTAATATGTGTGTTTTATTATCTTTGATTGTAGATCATTGCCATGAGAAGGACACCAACAACACAATAGAGGCTGAAGAATTACATGGGCACATGACCAGTACTTCATTGTGTGTAGAGTTGATAGAGGAGATTGATGACGGAAACAAAACGTATGGGACCCAGAATACTTGCCAAGACTTCAAGACCATATTGAGGAGTAAGTAGTCAAACCCTTGACGGAAAAGCTACATCATATGTCAAAGAAAATCAAGGGACCATAGTTTAGGTAGATTCTACAAATACTCAAAAATGTTTGAAGCTTTCAACTTCATTGATTTAAGAACATGGTCACAGAGTTTTCCTTTCCCTTCCTCCAATTTGGTTTTAGAATGGATACATGTAGCAAACAAAATTCAAATTGATATCTTTTGATACATGTACAGTAAGATTGAAGTCATGGTCAAAGATACGAGAAATTCCCCAGACAAAATACTGGTTCAGTTGCTTTGAATATTGAAACAAGGCCTCTAAGGGGTGTCTTTAGCTCATACTTGTATACATGTAGTTAAATACATGTAGCTTTTTTATGTGATGTGTATTTTGCATCATTATAAAAGAATGTACATGTACCGTAGCAGTTATACAGGAATTTGTTTGGCAATATTAATTACGTACAGTTTCAGACGTCAATTCAGTCTAGTTTTTGTGGGTTTTTAGCTTGTCAAGATCTGTTGTTACACATTTTGAAACTGATTTCATGCAAATGGCAGAGTACTAATGTGCAATATTTGTTCACAATGTGATTAATTGCTGGTGGCTGAGATAGGACCCATACATGTACATGTACAACTCACATATATGATTGAATTATTTTTTATTTCAACTCTGTAAACCAAAACAAAAGATGAAATCATGTTTACTTTGATACATGTATGCTTACTGTCAAAAGAGAGCATTGATATACTTTTATAAAAAAATGAAATTTAATAGAAAAGGCCTTTGCTTTGAATCTTCAACATTTTTCAAATGGGCCATGATAAACATGCAGAAATTATTCAATTCTGAAAATTGATATTACGTTAACCCTTTTCCTGCCAAGTGCATATTTCACCACCAGGTCAAGATGGTTAAAATTAATGAAACACAACATATTCCATATGGTGTATTTTAACATAATACTGTACATGTAAAGGCAGTTGAAGACATAAATTGAATTTATGTCTTCAACTGCCTTTACATGTACAGTATTATGTTAAAATTATTCTATAAACTTGATTTTTTTTTACCAAAGATGCTGTAACATACCAAGCCAAGTGTGTGAAAATACGTCATGTTTTGGCTCAATACCACTTTTTACTGACTTGGTTGATGGGAAGTGATACCGTCTGGCAGGAAAAGGGTTAACTTAACACTTTTTTACATCAGTCCTTAAGCAGCCACAATATTTCAACAGATCATTTGCTGTATTTGCTTCGTTAGATGGCTATTGTTTTTCTCAGGCTTGAACTGAAGGAGCCAAGTGTAGTTGGATGTTTTTAATTGTTGTAACATGGCAAGGATATTGTGACAGTAGATTGGAGACAATGTGTTCTCTCTTGTAGACAGCAATTTAAGTATTAAATGCTTGAAGAATAATTTAATCTAACACTTTCTCAATACAGTTAGGGGTCAAAAATAGCTATCTATGCTGACCTGAATTCAACATTAGTAGTACTGAAGCAACAATTTGGACAACAATGCAACTCTAACAATCACATTCTTTTTCACCTCCGTGACTTCATAGGTTTCTGTGGCAGCTACAAAGTCACATAAAATGTTTTAGCACACAACATGTATTTCCATACATGTACTGTAGGGACTAATAAACAGAATTGGAAATTTAATTGTTTATGGAGACTCCACACAGGGCACTCTGCAGTGTATTTTGTTGTCATTCACAACTGTACATTTTCCTCATCTTTTAAAACTTTTGAAGTTTTTATCAGTTTAACAAGAGGGGTGTATGTGTTCAAAGACTTGTTCATCAAATTCCTTCCAAAATTATTATAATTTTTTTACAATCCACATCCATAAGTTACTTTAGTATTTTTTATTTAAGCGTGATGCTACATATACATGTATCTGTATGTAATGACTACTGTAAGCCTCTTCATATCAATCAACATGATTACATTTTATTCTGTATCAGATGTGTTCTTACATGATTAGGTTTTCATTTTCCTCTGACACTTCTGTGTAGGGCTATATAGGCTGGCTGCAAGGTCACTTGTAGTATGATGTTAAACTCTGTCTTTCAATTTTAAAATAGTATAGTACATGTAGGTCTCCAGTGCTACACTTTACTTTGTGGCCACCCAGTATAAGGTTCATCATCAAGTGTCAGGACCATCAACTTACAATGATAATTCAAAGACACTAAAAATTTGCATTCATTTGCTAAGAACTATGTATATGGTATATCAACTGCTTTTTACCAGTCAATTACATTGCAGTAGCATGTATATACAATGTATTATCTGTTGAGAATTTGTTGAAAGCATTACTACTAAATATTGGTAAATTGTTGTAACGTTGCAAAAATAATGATTTGCTAATTGTAAGGTGGAAGGGTTGAACTTTAAACTTAAGGCTGCATTCACAAACACCTCTGGAGGTGAAGGGCAGGAGATTTCAGGGAAGACTTGAAAAATTTAAAACATGCCAGGGGGATCAAAGAAAAATTGACATTGCAAAGGGTGGGAGACTTGAAAATTTATTGAATATCAAATTCCTTTCAAAATACCTTCTGGCACTTTCATTTCCAGCCATTTCCATTTGCTGCGTGACATAGTTATATGTACTTATGAATATGAGTAGATGAAATTTCATGTACTCATAAGCACATATACATTGTAACTACAATCTTCTAATCAAGTATAATTATGTCAATTATTCATGTCCATATATGTACCAATATTGCAGTTTTAAATTAGGAAAAAATTATTCACAGTTTTGTCATAGACTCCAATGTATAGGGATCAACATTTCTTGTACACATGCACTTTTTGCCCGCCAATTCAAGCAAAGTACATTTAAATGAATTATCACACACATATAAATGTAAAGATATAGCTTGTTTTTATGGGAACAAATTGTAATAATTTGCCCAATAGCCTCGCATGCATTATGATTTGAAATTTTCAGACAAAGCATTATATTGGCCACATTTTGCCTTCCTTTGGGAGTGACTAAAAATTATAGCAAGTCAGAAGGGAGGGGAGGGGCTTGAACATATTGTAATTTTAATTTAAAATTTGTTAAGGGGTATTTGAAAACATCTGAGAACTTATTTGGGAATCCCCCCCCTCCAGAGCTGTTTGTCAATGCAGCCTAATGGTTCAGTGTAGAAAAGCATTCAATCGGTAGTCTAGTGTATACAGAAAGTATGGCAAATTATAACTGTTATTTTAAGATATATTTTGTTTGAATATATTTGTACCTGATGTAACACAAACATTGACTTTTCTTTCAAATCAGATGCTCTCTAAACATAATGTAAATTGTATATGTGAATATTTTTTGTAATGTAAATTACTACTACATGTACTCATTGAAATGTAAAATTCCTTATATATGTCAATAAATGGTTATGAATTGTAATTGAATGTAATTAATGCTTGTCACTTTCATTTTTTTCCACAAAGAATTTCACTATCACCTTTATCTTTGCACACATTCTATATTTACACATATTGTCCTCTAGTCATGGTGATTCAATTAAGGAAATGTCTAAACAGTCATAACTGTGTATGGCCATTGGCATTAGAGCAGACCAGTTCACCATGTGAAGTATCGTCAACAATTGTTCAGATTTGGAACTGAGTACAATGAGTAGTGTTTAATCAGATTAGTGGACTTTGAAGCATTGTCAACTATAGTTGAGATTTTGAACAGAGTATAATTGTTGCAATTTTTCGACAATGGTTGACAAACTGAATCACCTTACTCTGAAATTGAAATTTTTTATCATATAAGGCAAGTACTGCTAATCACATATGTGTTTTGTGGACTTTTGCTTGGAAAAAAATGAATTTCATGTGCAGTAATTTCTCATGTCACATTTTTCATCAGAAAATGTTGCATGGCCATATTTGTATCAAGATGGAATCTCTTTTTTTTAAAGAAAAATAGAAAAAATGAAACAGCAATAATTTCTTATAGGATTTTTAAGCACTTGTTTTGAAAGTTTGAAAAAAAATATTTCATGAGTTTTAAGAGAAAATATCACTTCACCTCCACTTTTCGTAAAGTGCGAACTGTTTTTCGTTCTGTTTTTTCTGTATTTTGTCCTGTTGTGCATCTTTTGTGTTCTCTTTAGCCTTAGAGAGACATAGCCAGGTCGCTGTCTTCAACAGCGAAGACCCTTCGTCACACTGTGTTTCAAGATACATAATGATCTCATCATCAGTCACCTAAATGCGATAATTGACATAGGTACATTAGAATAGGGTAGCTATGAGTGCATATATGTGCAAGAAATGTGATTTAGGTATTTCCGCACCGAAAATGTTTCATTCACTATGCATAGTAGTCTATGGGGAAACTATGATTAATCTTAATGCTTCTGTAACCAATGTTTTGAGACGACAGAATGATAACCGACCAAAGTTCAGCCAAATTTCTTTCTCTAGCAGGGCCCACTAGTCCGATACTGGCATTAGCCTCTCTAGAGCAGCAATAGAACTTAGGGCATGAAATGAGGAACAACCAGTGATGTAATGAAACAAACAACTTCCGTGTATTACTATATTGTGTCAAATCATAAGTGTCTACTCACAAAATAGTAAAACCATACTTCAAAACTACAAATATTACTCCATGGTAAGAATTACCGTGCTGATCAACCCCTCGACAGCAGAAGTCGAACACACTTTCAATACAAAAACTCTGTTCTAACTTTTTTCTATAAAAAACGTAACATTACCGCTGAGGTACCTCAGATTTGACCACGTGACTTGGAAACACAAACAGTTCACGCGCGATCTTAACTAATTTTCAACGATAAGCGCGATTCACTGCGGGACGAAACTATGCCTGAATGTTTCGTATTCCGTGAAGCATATATTCTACCTGAAAGCGGTTTCGGCCGGTTGCTAGTGACGACAGCGAACATTGTATCAATTTATTTTCAATAGAATATCAATCGAAATCTGCTGGCGTACCGGCTCATGTATTCAGGTCACATCATGAATATGTCCACATTGCCCGTATATATTGACTTATATAGCATAACATCAACTTATCCGTTAGTTTCGTATACCTAAATTGGATCGCCGACATTTTTTACAGTTTTGGTGATACGTTTATGTTTCAGCACATTTTGGCCACAGGCGTACGGAATGTTTCCTAGATCGTCGTCGGATGGGAAGTGACGGACACTGCATGCACTGTGAGGCCGAGGGCCGAACCTCGGTACTGTATAACAATACAAGGTACGACGCGGAAAAATCGAGCCGGTGGCCCAAAACAAACGAAATAAAGCATCTACCTCAAAAAAATTATATCGACCGGTCGGAAATACCTTCAAACTTTCAAATCTTTACTCTGGTTACAGCATTTCTTTCAAATCTGCCAGTTATGGGCGATAATTAACTGTCCGGCGAATACTCGCACTTGTATTGCCACTCCGCCATTTTGAATAGCTTTTTTACTCCCGAAAGCCTTTGCGAGTGGACGAGTGACCCCGTGACCCCACAAGTTTACAAATGTCAGATGGCATGGCGGGATCTGAACATCACGCTGCCGAGGCAATGGAGGGGCAAATAATAAACTCAATATTGAAAGGCCACAATATTCTTATTCTGGGCCAGGCTGGAACAGGTAAAACAGCCCTAATAAGGCGAATTGCAAGTGGTAGACGCCGATGTGCCATGACAGCCACAACTGGTTTGGCAGCCAGTCTTTTGTTTAGAGGACAGACAGTACACAGATTTTTTGGTTTAATGGATGGTCGCTTCAACGACGAAGAGCTTGTGGAAAGGATAACACAAAATCTAGACATGAAAAAAGTCAAAGATAATATTCTCAACACTGAGTTACTTTTTATTGATGAAATCTCAATGATGTCGGCTCAAACCTTTCTTCAGGTAAGTGTACGTAGCGTAGTTATAGAAGAGCTACTGCCCCTGCATACTTAGTCTGTGCACGGTCCCTCTATCACTCTGTCTGTGTGTTATTGGCCGAGGCCTAGGCTAGCCCTACGAGTTTGGCGAGAGGGAGGCGGCGAAGTCAACGCCAGACTCTATCGCCATACTCGCAGGGCTAGGCGCCGTATAACGCCGAGAACAAACAGACCCGTACGCTAGTCTACAGAATAGCTAGCTATTGTTATATTAGATCATATCATTGACATATTATTTCAATTATTTTGCTGGCGTACGTTTTATTATCTTATCAAGTGATTTGCTTCAGAAATGCTGCACTGTTATTTTTAAAATTCATAATATACATACATCATTTGAACTAAAATGGCTGAAGTACAGTAACCGCACAATAGTCAGTTTTTGTGTTATGCGCGTACACAGGTTCAGTGACATTGGTCCTTTATTTCTCAAATTTTTGTTTACTTGTTTACAGTCACGATATTCACGAAATACCCAGTGTCATTGTTATCATAGCATGATGGATATTTGTCCATGTGATCACGACAGTTTTATTACAATAGTAGTCGATAAGAATATTGTGGTTATATATTTTAAACAGTATCGCTCTTTAGATGAATTAATAATAGCATGTAAATTTGGTGCATTTTCTTGAGGAAACTGTCCATCATCCACTTTTGCATTAAACTTGAAAAGCAAAACAAAATCATACTATTTAGACTAAATATCATGTCCAACGTCAAATTTAAAGGGACGGATGGGCAAGCATATTTTTTGTTGAAATTTACCTTAGGGGAGGTTATTACCCAAACAAGTCGTTTCCACAAACCACAAGTCACATGATTTCACCTAAACTGCAAGAAAACGACTAGATCTATAGGGATTCTTCAATTCCATGCATTTGAATCACAGGGAGAACGCACCAAAGATTGGCACTTTTTAGTATGTCTAAGCCATTGTTGTACAGTTATGAGCACTGTTGACCTAAAATTTTGACGATTGACAGTATATTCACATCATTTTTTTTTGCTTTGAGCGTCCATTTATTACATTGAAACTTGACAAGTTTGTTCTTTTTGGAATCAATCATCTCTTTACACCATATAGGGTATTTTATCTGTTACCATAGTTTTAAACTATTCATCAGTAGGCCTTGTCAACAGAGATTGTAGCTCATAATAATACAATAATGGTTTAGACCTGTCCTAGAAGCACCAATTGTGTTCCATTATACAAATGGAAGGAGTTCAGGAAACCCATAGACCCAGTCGTTTATTTTGATTTAGCAAAATTACATGAATCTGGTTGGTGAAAATGACTGGTATTTGGTAACAGCCTGCCATACAGCAAATTTAGACAAAAATAATGCTTGTTGATCCATCCATTTAATATTTCTGTTTCAGATTGAGACAGTATGTAGGATGGTAAGACAGTCAAACCTTCCTTTGGGAGGCATGCAAGTTGTGCTCAGTGGTGACCTGTACCAATTAAAGCCAGTCCCTAACATTAAATATGGAGATCCAGGGGAAAATGATTATTGAAATTGAGCAGTTCAGACTCCTAATACCCCACCACTATGTTTTGACTAAAATATACAGACAAAGTGAGCGTAAGTTTACCTACTACATTTACATGTCATAAGCGACGGCTTGTACCTATTTTTCTGTATTTTTGTTCAACTACAGTTTCTGCATTAAAACTATCAATCTGATTAATCTCAAATGTACAGTTAGGCCTGGTAATTACTTTTGCTGGTTCTTTGCTTTTTTTCTTTTTACATTGCCTCAGTTCTAAAAGTGAAATATACCAGGTATTAGCTTAATTCATTCTTTCTATGCTTCACATATGCTTAGACGTGCTTCACACAGTAAATCTATTCTAGAATGATACATGAACATTGTACATTTAAAAATATAAAGACTTATTACACTTAAGAGCCTAATCTGAAGTTAGTTTGTAGCACCTTGATCATACACATAATTCTATGGGAGTGAAACCCTTCAGCTGCAGGTACAATTGTAAGAAAAATACACAAAATAAACAAGAAATACCTCTGATAGTGCAATACTTCATTATTCAAAACAGTTTTAAGCAACAGGAACTATGTTTCCCACTCGTATTGTCGTGACACGGCATTTGTGGAAGGATGTGTAAAGTAAATGAGTAAAAGTTTACTGCAAATATACATGAAATCAGTGTTTTGGTATAATTTCTACGATCGGTGATCTGATTGAGGCAGTCCACTTCTGCAGCCAAGGAAAAATCAATGACAACATTACACAGCTTCTGACTCGTCTTCAACGTCAGTTGCCACCAGGCCCACAACCAGTCAAATTATTTGCCTTGAATTACGATGTTGAGCTCTGTAATGTCAAACATCTGATGGTAATGGAAGTTATGTGTGACCTTCTAGAAAGAACAGGTGTAACTTTTGGTAATTTATTTAATTTGGTCAGTACAATGTGAGAACTATCTTCTGTTTTGTTTGTCAAATTAGTAAAATAGCCCAGTCAACATACGGCTGGTGTGAAGCAGTCTCAAAAGGCTGTTACTCATTGGTCAATTCCATTGTCAACTCACTATTGAAACAGGTGCAAGCCAGGTGCATGAATGTTGTATCCTATCAGAACAAATCTTCCAAGGCGCTGCACATCGCCCCAAACATAGTCTGTATGCTACTCTTGCATCTATTCTTATCAAGGACATCAAATAGTTAACACGAGGGTAACAAGGTTGACATACGAAATGCAATGTAATTGACATGTAATGTGCAGAATTTGATTGTCACACATTGTGCTGTTCCTGTAGAATCTTGCTTTGTTTTAGTCTTGAGATTGAGGGGGAAAATGGTCAACTGAAGTCTTGACTTGATTTTCAACAATAAGTATGATTTTTTTGTCTGCATGTTCTGTTGACAAGCCCTTGAAACAAATGGAAACTCTAGCTGCATGTACCAGAGAGCAACACAAAGCAAAACCAACTTTAACATAAAGAATTCTCATTTGGGCAACCATTAATCATCCATGTGTCCTGGCTGCTATGAAACGCAATGTGAAGGCTATCATTACAAGAAGCTTAATTCTTCTTATTTCTCTCATTGTCAACATAAAAGCTGAATGGCTTTGCAGTTGACAGTCCGGCGTTTGACTTCCTTCCTCTAGAAATAGAAGTTTGGCCCAGTATGACTGCATTGACAGTTGCATAGTATGTTGCATAGTTTGGGTTGGTCAGGTTGCCATTATGAACCCCCTTTCCTGGCAGAAGTGATTCTCTACAATGTCAGAGTTAAATCGGGCGGGTATTATCTGACTGGTTGGATAGTTGTTTAATTGTCTTTCACACACCCCAAGGAATCCCAGAATCAACAAGTCCAAGTAATTAAGACACTCCGTTGATGGCAGATACTTCGATCGTTTACCTGGCTGTACACTGTCATCTGCAAGTGTTTGGTTCCGCCATGCTTTAAACCATTGCTGAACCCTTTTCAGGCGTTGATTCTGTCATCCAGCATTGATTTCACTGGTCTTCTGTTGCGAAAGACTGATATTAGTGCACTTGTTTGTCTCAAAAAGGCAATTGTTCCATCAAGATAGTTACATTGTGGCAAGTTTGACTTGAATGTTTCCGTTAAATGGAGCACCTCACTATTCAGCATGTCTTCTGCCAGATGATTTCTCATTTTTTCAGCATTATTGGGAGCCAAATGTGTATCTGTTATCTTGTGGTATATTGGTCTGCTGTTCACTTCTCTGTCCCAAGTGACTGCACTCTTCCAGTGGTCCCACGTTATTTCTTGCCCACCATATGTCAGCAATCTAGTGTGCATGCCTTTCTCATGCCCACTGCTCATGACACTGTTCCTTAGTTTTTTCACATCATGGGAGAAGTCCTGGACATGGATGATGTCACTTATGGGAAAAATCAAATTTGGGCTGCAGTAACTTGCTTCCAGTGGAGATGATGGGAAGTTGGACTTTATAAACTGCCGATTCTCTTCACCTCCATCTTGCATGATGTATTCTACTGTGAATGACCAGTCATGTAGTTCGGCTATTATGTCCCATATGATAATGTGGAGTTTAGATGCCTTGATTCCTGAAGTAGGAAAATGGCAAACAGGAAAACGAAAACCACTGTGTCCCATAATATAAACTGGATCACTTCTGTGCAAGTTTGCGGGTTACTTTTCCCTCTTTCAGGATCTGTAGGTCAAAAGCTTCTTCTCCAACATCACCCATCCAATCAACTTTGGTTGTCCACCTCTCATTGACATCACTAAGTCCTGTTGAATCTTGGTTTCATCATGGATGAGGCCACCAGCCAAACCATGTTTAGGTACATTGGCTTCTTTTGCTGCCAAATACATCCATTTGAACACTTCATCATTGATCCAAGGTGACTGTGGTACTTTGTTTTCGTATCGTGCTGGCTGTCTTCCTGATGGTAATATTAACATTTTGCTATCTTTCAGATCCTGGTATGACTTTGGGCTTCTAACCCAAAGGTTCAAACACAAGCTGATAACTTCCCTATTCCATCGCCTTTGAGAGGGCATTTTGCATGAGATAGCGTCATATTGACTTTGAAGTAAAAGCTTCATTTGTTGTGGTGCATCTTTGAACACTCTGTTAAGTATTTCTTTCAGATCTTCACGGTCTTCTTCATCAAGATGAAGGGTATCCTGCATTTCCATGTTCTGGTCTGCTGGCAGTGCTGTCTCTTGTGGTAAATGTCGTTCACACTGTGTGGTATTGGATGGTTTTCAATCATTCTGACAGCAACGGCATGTCTCGGTGGGGGAACGCCAAGATAATATTTGAGCACAGGTTATATGCCGCAACACTTTTCGCATGGAATTCTCATCACCTTTTTCACAAATGCGTTCAGGAATACACTTTGAGTGATTCTTCAGAGAATCTTGATTCATGTTTTGTTTTGTGTTTTTAGAAGAATACCCTTTACAGATTTTCACTTTGTCAACCACAGATGCAATATCTTTTAGGGTCATTTTGTTCAGTTTATTCAGCTTAGGGTCGATATCAATGCTGTTAAGATCGACAGCTTTTCCTCTGACACTCAGTTGCCAGTGGTCCTCATACACCTGGACATGCTTGAGTACCATATTTCCATTACACACAATACCAGATTGCAAATTCAATACAGTCATTTCTGCTCCTGGGTAGAATAATAACTGTATCAGGAATGTACTGCCTTATTTCATCAAGCTTGTATGTTCCACTGTCTGTGTCTTGTAATGTGGTTGATTTCCACCCTATCCCTTTGTATAATCTAACTCTTTTCTTTTTAGCTTTGTCCCTCTTGGTTGATACAGCCATCCATGGAAATAGCTTTCTCAGGGTTCTGCCTTCATGGACTGCATTCACATCTTGAGTACTCTTAGTGTTTTCTTTATATTTATTCCACAATTCATCAGATGTGATGGATCCTGTACTTTTTTCCTCGATGTTGTCCTGTAACCTACATAAAATATCAATTATAAACACTGAGTTAGTGAAAAATTCATGAAATAGGTAAATAAATAATAATAACTAAAGGAATGATAGCTGTTATGGTAATATTTCATGGGAAAAAACAGGAACTTTTTGATGATGAAAAATGGTCATAATGAGAAATACTGGGGCTTTAACATTTTTACTTTTTTCTATTTAGGTCAACTGAAGGCCTACAAGGCAAATGATACTGGTGATATAAAACGCTTGTCAACTTCTCCAGTTTCGAAGACATTACATCTTAAGGCAATGCTGATGGGATTGGTGACGGTGACAAGGCAATGGCTGATGGGAATGGTGACAGTGACAAGGCAATGGCTGATGAGACTTGTGACGGTGACAAGGCAATGGCTGATGGGAATGGTGACAGTGACAAGGCAATGGCTGATGGGAATGGTGACGGTGACAAGGCAATGGCTGTTGGGAATGGTGACGGTGACAAGGCAATGGCTGGTGGGATTGGTGACGGTGACAAAGCAAAGCTTGACGTGATAGACAGTGACAGGGCAGTGACTGACAGTATCATGACTAGTAGGACAGACAACAGTATCCAAACATTGACCGATTCAGCCCTGGATAAAGATGTGATTACATTACTTTTTGAAGAGGTAATTAATAAATACATGAAAATGTCCTCCGCTTCATTCAGAAAAGAATATTTAAGAGAAACCATAATAAAGAAAACAGAAGCTCACAGAAAGCAAATCAAATTTACAAGTGATGATAAAGGTATTTCAAGATTTAAAAGGGGACATGCAGATTTACTAGCAATGACCTTTCATGACATTATAATAGACAAAAGCATCAGTAAAACTACTTCCCATTTGAGGTTACAAGAAGAGCTGAAATCAGATCCACTTTTCTTTGTCAAGAAGTCATTCAATAAGAGTCAGTTGCAACTTCTTTGTAAGTCTTATAAAGTAACATTTTCCCCAAAGTTTACAAAGTCCCATCTAGGTACAATTCTCAGAGAAAAGATATTATCAGCTACCAACATAAGTAGACCAGAAATGTTGGGTGGTAAGACATACTGTTGTAGTTTAAAAGACATTTTAACATCATTGTTCTCTGCATGGAAAGTTACATTAACATGTTTTTTACATTGGTTTTATTCAATGAGTTTATTGATCACTCTTCCAGTCACTATACAGTGCAGTGCAAAGGTTTTGATGGCATAGTAATGGCCATTGGTAAAAAAAATGTGTCCAAACCTCATATGCTATGGTTTGTAATTAATTGGTTTCTAAAATTTCAACAGAGTTGTTTATTCAGATTGACAATGTGTTTGGCAGAGATGATCAAAATTGCTCTTGTTCTATCAGAACATATTTCTGCTTCATTATACTTAAATCAACTATTAGCATTTTTGTACTTTATTAATGAGTTGTGAAATGACAGTAGGAAAACAAATTCCACTGTTCATTGGCATTGAGTCTCACTCCAATGCCTGTGATTTAGAAAATTTGCCCATAAGTTCCTATGATAGGTCTTATTGCATAGTTTGTTTGAGATAGTGAAAGGGAGTTGGGTGCTAATTGTAATAGTATGTAAAAATTAAGACTGATTTTTTTGTTATAGCTTATTGAAGCAGCTAATTAGTTTTTTTTTTCAAATTGATCAGTGCAAGTGAGTGAAGTATGCTTATCCTCTTGGTTATGATCACAAAATTTGTATATCAAAGGCGAAAAGTTGCTAA
Organism: Ptychodera flava; assembly: GCF_041260155.1. NCBI lineage: Eukaryota > Metazoa > Hemichordata > Enteropneusta > Ptychoderidae > Ptychodera > Ptychodera flava. The sequence continues at coordinate 50,570,783 of NC_091928.1, read as the reverse complement.
TAGTTAGTTTTAAAATGATGAAGTTTACCAACATGTTACAATAATTATTTTATAAAATTTTTAAAATAGGTTTTGAAATTATAACTGGAAATCAGTGGTGAGATATAAAAGTACCTTCAGATATATGCTTTGCCCCCACATCTGATATATGTAATCTCAAGATCCAATGTATCTCCATATTTTATTTTACATTCAATTAAGTGCAGGCCTAAATTACATACATGTATATCACTCACATATGAAAGTGAATGATATAACATGCCACTTTCTGTTCATTACAAATATTATTACCACTGACTACTCTAATAATTTCTTACCTAGGTCATTTTGTTAAGTACTGTTATTGTAGGCAGGTCATTTTGTTAAGTACTGTAATTTAAGAGGTCATTTTGTTGAGTACTGCAATTTTTTTACGACTTTCCAGTTATAACTAACTGCATTGTTCAGAATTATCTTGTTTGCATGGGCATGTATATTGTTCCGTTAATTAACATTGTTAAGGAATTTCCAATTTAAATAAGATAATTTTTATATTACAAACAATATTTCTGAGCAGTAGACAACATACTGACTATTTTTAAAATCTCTTTCAGGAAGTACAAAAGTGGTAAGAACAGTTGATGTACATGAGCAGCCAACTGCAGATCAACAATGTTCATCTGACGTACAAAATGTTGGACCAGTCTCTTCAGAACACACAAAGAGAAGAAGGAAAATGAAGTGGAGAAGGAAAATGAAGTGGCCATGTGGAAAGTGTGGTGACAGTTGCCTCACTGCTAGTGCTGTGACATGTGTGACAAGTGGTACCATTATACTTGTATTGGAATCATAGACGATGACATACAAGAAGAGACGTGGTATTGCCCAAACTGCTTGGGTGTTTAACTTGGGAAAGCTCCACTATCGGCAACTTCTTGCTATTATGTTTATTTTCAATCCCAGTATTAATTTTTAGTAAGTACATTATAAAATTTCAATACCATATGGGTGACCATCCAGCCAAAAATCAATTACATGTTCTGAAAATGACATAATATTCAAAATATATACTGATGATATATTTTGGTTCACAGTAATATAAAAAAAAACAACTGATTGCAATCATTATGCTATGTTTCTTATCACTCAGTACATATATTCATGTCACACATTTGGTTCATTTGTTCACACGGTCATTTCATTTTTCATTCTTTTAATTTGTGACAGATTTGTTTGTGCTATGCATTTTTTAATTATAGCAATGAAGATATTTGAGTTTTGGAATAAAATGGTGCAGCTTTTTGAGTGGAATTGAAGGAAATTCATATCCATGTGCCTTTTTACATGTTAGAGTGTTGGCATGTGTATCTCTGTGTGTGTGGGGGGGGCTATATGATTTGGTGTTGTTTTTGAAAAAAAAAATGGTTTAGGTTGTACTTCATTTTCTGCATATGAGAAATGAACACAAGAGGGGTGTTTTCTGATTGAGTATTGAATTTTATGTCCAAGAAATAATTAACTCTCACCACAGTGACTTTTCAGTTTTATTAAATTCAGCTCGTCGAACAAAAACATAGAGTCAGCATTTATTATCTGGGGTATTTATTTACATTTTCCTGTGGATTTTATAGTTCTGGAGTTTTGAGGAGATCACTGCAATTGAACCAAGTACATTTATGGACATAATAATTTTATATAAAAATATTTTTGCAATCTAAGTACTAATTGTGTGTCAGAAAAAATAAGAAAATGACAATATTTTCAATTAAAAGTTTTCGGTTTTATTCAATTCTATCATATGTAATATATGGTAATCATGCTTTGCCATTAGATAGTCAGCTACTTTATAAAATTAGGAGAGTGCATTTTCAGTGATGCAAAAAATCTGTAGTCTGAAAAATCAAGAATCAGATAGTATCACTAAATCTTTGAATCGGTTGAATTCTTTGCTTTTATTCATTATAAGCGAACAGGAAAACTATCACTTACCAGCTCACAAGCGTAAACTTTCCCATGGTTTAAGTAGATTGCCTTGTTGCCAGATAGCTGAAGTATTCACTGACAGTATGAAATTTACCAACGGTTAATGGTTGAATTTAGCGGTTGTGGGGTCTGGGGTCACTCGTCCACTCGCAAAGGCTTTCGAGAGTAAAAGAGCTATTCAAAATGGCGGAGTGGCAATGCAAGTGCGAGTATTCGCCGGACAGTTAATTATCGCCCATAACTGGCAGATTTGAAAGAAATGCTGTAAACAGAGTAAAGATTCGAAAGTTTGAAGGTATTTCCGACCGGTCGATGTAATTTTTTTTAGGTAGATGCTTTATTTCGTTTGTTTTGGGCCACCGGTCGATTTTTCCGCGTCATACCTTGTATTGTTATACAGTACCGAGGTTCGGCCTTCGGCCGCACAGTGCATGCAGTGTCCGTCACTTCCATCCGACGACGATCTAGGAAACATTCCGTACGCCTGTGATTTTGGCGTACTTTTGCCAAGTTTGGCGCCACTGTGAGCTGCGAAAGACCTGCGAGTGAGCACGACAACAAAGTATCAATTTCCGATAAAAGAATATCGATCGATAACGTTCACTGCACGGTTACAGTGGCGTGTCTGTGCCGTTCGCCTCCGTTCTGTGTTATTTTTCAAATTTACTGGAATTTTATCGTTGATATTCGCCCAAATTTGGTGTAAATTACAACTACATGACATGCATTCAGTCTGTACAACTTACGAGACGCATATTGATTAAAATGCGTCAATTTAAGACCCTTGTTCTGCATATGTACACGCCGTCAGATCGCCTAATTATTGACGGCAACAGTATATTTCAGTGATCGGAATAAATAAAATGCAAATAAAACAATTTTCGTGAAGAAATTCAAAAATCTAAAACAACAGGAATTTTGTATATTAATCAAAGGATCACCATGCCAATTTTCATCATTATTCGTTCAAAATTGAGGAATTTGCACTGGCGAGAAGTGTACAATCTGTTCGGTGTATTAGACGCCATTGTTTTCTACGGGAAATCGAGCTTATTCGCCGCGTCGTAAAATGAAAAATACATCTAAAAAAACCCGTTGGTTTAACTTTTTCATTTCGCTGTAATTTCTTACGATATTTAAAATAACACATCTCATGAAGGTTAACTAAAACTCTATCGTTTTATTTTTTTGAGTTTCCTCTTATTTTTATGAAATGACGATTAACGATCGTTTGGCTGTTGACTGTGTTTTCGCCTGTTTTTGTACATGAATTATTATTGCATAGGTATTTTTTAGAATTCCTTTATGAAATTAATGCCAAAATATCATAATGGAAAGGTCAACATATGAGGAAATTGAATATGCAACTCTTCCATCAATATTAAGCTGTGCAGCGACGAAATTCGGCGAAATTTTAAACATAGCGTCCAAGGTGCGTTTGACTCTCTTACGCGTACTCGACGTATGAGTGAAGAAAAAGTGACAGGCTAATTTGAAACAAAATGGAGGGCCTTTGGCCTCGCAGTGATTGTAAGTCCGGTGCAATGTCCGCACATGAAACTCGGTGACAACACACGCGATCCACAGCTAAGCAGTGTCCGGTTCAGCTACTTAGGGGCGCATCCATCTTGGATCTTTGTTTACTTCCGGTCGGCTCTTCAGGAACACTCAAACTTCTGCCGAACTCTAACACGTGGAACACAGTAAATCTGAAGTCTTTCTCTGAATTCAAACTAAACGAATCGACTAAAGCTCAGTGGAACAATCACAAACAAGGTTCTCATGGCAATCTCAGACATCTGACTTAACTCATAAACTGTATATAGTTCGCAGTTAACACATAATTTGCTGCAGATAGCTCAGTTTTCAACGATCACTTGTGGTGATACAATAATCTCTGCATGCAGTGTGTATTGCAATCATACGGCATGGCTTTCATTTTGTGAGCAATGTTCGTTCGATCGACTAAGTAGAGGATGGCGTTGAGTTTAAATAAACAGTCCGATCCGCGTAATGTTCGATCTCAGCGACTCACCAGTTTCTTTACACATCTGCTAACTTGAGCAAAACTTAAATACAGAAATATCTGACTGAAAAAGCACACGCTGACACTTAGACCTTCAAGTGCAGCGTGCAACGTAAAACACTCTCTGGAAAGTTCTCCTCATGGACTCCCTAGCTATACAGTGATAACACATAAGAACTCCTAGGCAAAACAGAAAATACACAACCTGAGAAATCAACTCGCTACACTTCTTTAATGTAAAACTTGCTGTACTTGGGCATTATAGACATGGGATGATAGACATAATTGGTCTTTATTAGAATAGAGTGGTATGAGTGAATATGTGTACAAGGAATTTGATTTGGAATTTCACCTAGAATGTTCGTTCACTTTGCATGGTAGTCTATCGGGAAACTATGATTAATTCTTCTTTAATGTAAAACTTGCTATACTTGAGCATATATAGACATGGGATAACTAACACTATTGTACTTGATTGGAATAGGGTGGTTCCAAGTGCTTATATGTACAGGAAATTTGATTTGGAATTTCAAAGAAAATGTTCATTTACTAATGGGAAAACTATGAATACTTTTTTCCATGTAAAAATGTCTATACTTGGGCATATATGGGCATGGGATAATTAACACAATTGTACTTGATTAGAATAGGTAGGTTCCAAGTGCATATATGTACAGAAATTTGATTAGGAATTTCAAAGAAAATGCTCATTCACTAAACATAGGTGTCAACGGGAAAACTATGAATATTTGTTTTCCCATATAAAAATTTCTATACTTGGGCATATATGGGCATGGGATAATTAACACAATTGTACTTGATTAGAATTGGGTGGCCATGAGTGCATATATATACAAGAAATTTGATTTTAGAGTATTACCGAAAATGTTCATCCACTATACATAGTGGTCTGTGGGGAAACTCTGATTAATTCTTCTTTTATGTAAAACTTTCAATATTCGGGCATATATAGACATGGGATAATTGACATTACTGTACTTTATTAGAATAGGATGGCTATGAGTGAATGTATGTACAAGAAATCAGATTTTGGAATATTACAAAAATGTGATCACCATGCATGGTAGTGTATGGGGAAACTATGATTAATTCTTCTTTAATGTAGAACTTGCTATACGTGGGCATATATAGTCATGGGATAATTACACAATTGTACATGATTAGAATCGGGTGGCTATGAGTGCATATATGTACAAGAAATTTGATTTTGGAATATTACCGAAAATGTTCATCCAATATACATAGTGGTCTATGGGGGAAACATGATTACTTCTTCTTTTATGTGAAAACTCCTATACTTGGGTATATAGACATGGGATAATTAACATTATTGTACTTGATTGGAATAGAGCGGTTACAAGTGCATATACCCCAGGTTTGTACAAGACTGAGGACTGCAAATATTTCTCAATTGTAGAGGGAGGGTCATTTGATTTTGCGCAAGGAGGAGGGGGATTGTCAGCATATTTTGCGCAAGAACTTGGGGAGGGTCAGTGTTTTTCATGCATCGCGGTTTTGAATCGCACTGGCCTTCCCCCCCCCCCCCGTTAATTCTGACCAGGCCCTTACTGAGGTCGAAACTGACAAGGGCCGAAGTGACCTGCTGTCATCAAAAGGGTTGCATGTAGGTTGTACGTAAGCGAATCAAACTAATGTCAGTCAGTCTAAAAACCAAATTTAATAGATGAAAAGATTAGTAAACTGCCTTTCTCTTCAAATCTTTTTTTCTAAACAAACATGCAGTTCAAACGACGAAGAGTCACTTGATGATGCACTATCGTATACTTGTGTGCAAATGGTGCACAACATGGTTGGACACATGAAAAAGGCAGATTCATTGTACATGGCAACATTGTTGTCTGTGTGCATGCAAATAATTTGTTTGTGCTACCATGAAAATAATTCTGTAATTCATTTTTGTTTTGACTTAAAAGACATATTTTAATCACTACAAATAATCGTTCCATAGATAGCACACTGCTGACAAGAGTAAACATGAACTCTGCATTTTTCCATTGAAATTCATTTCAAGGGAAATTCATTTCGACCCGGAGAAATGCCTAAAAAACAAATAATCAATCAAGCAAATAAATATGGTAGACAAGTAAAAGAATGTACATGAATGTGTAGGCAAAATAATCATGCTGTTTCTTCATATACAGTATCTGTCAATCTGCATTAAGTGTATTGTGTGTCAAATATCATTATTCGTATTTTTGTAGAGCTGTATTTGCACAGTGATCACTGTAATTATTTAAAATGACAAATAGATCATTTGTTTGTTGTTTATTATTTACATATGATGTTACAAGCTGTGGAACTCATGTACCTGAACAGGTGTCTCTTTATAAGTTCGTATGCTGTTGATGAATTAGATACATTTAAAATTTTGTTATCGTTTTTAATGAATGTTGAACGAAAACGTCTATTTATAGCTCAATTTTACACCTTTAACATGCAAATTGAAACAATCAAGCAAATAAATATGGTAGACAAGTAAAAGAATGTACATGAATGTGTAGGCAAAATAATCATGCTGTTTCTCATATACAGTATCTGTCAATCTGCATTAAGTGTATTGTGTATCAAAATATCATTATTTGTATTTTTGTAGAGCTGTATTTGCACAGTGATCACTTGTAATTATTTAAAATGACAAATAGATCATTTGTTTGTTGTTTATTATTTTCACATGATGTTACAAGCTGTGGAAATCATGTACCTGAACTGGTGTCTCTTTATAAGTTCGTATGCTGTTGATGAATAAGATACATTAAAAGTTTTGTTATCGTTTTCAATGAATTTGAACGAAAAATGTCTTTTTATAGCTCAATTTGACACCTTTACATGCAAGTTGAAACTTTCCATTATTGTAGAGAGCTTCATCATATTCCGAGCTTTGAAAATCATGGTGGGTTGTAATAAGTCTGTATATCAATGTGAATACACTGATTTTACCAGACTTGTAATACGATTGAGCATATTTAGATCTTCTGCTTCTGAAAGTTATATGGGCGTGTGTGATATTCTAGTTATTAACTAATTTCCATATTTAATGACATTCTATAATTTTCCCATAAATAAATATTAATCAGCTGAATTTCATCTGCATTGACCTGTGCATATATGATGTGTAGATTAAGTCATGCTTCAAGTTTGAAAGTTACATCATAATAGTAATTAGCTCACTTCTATATGTATTGTAATGATTTTGTATAACTAAGTCATGTATCAAAGCTCAATCCATGACTTGATACATGATCACCTAAAATACTTCAAACATAATGAGCATAAGTCAGCTGCAGCATGTGCATTGTATAGTAAAAGCAAAGTTTAATGAAAACCTGTGCACAGACTTCAATACCGTCTTTGTCTTATGTATTCTTATTTGCGCATGCATGGACATGAGTCTAACTTTGATTAACACTTAGAATGCACTCTACTTATATCATTTTCCTTGTTATTATTCTCTTCACGGATTTCTACAGAGAGGATTACTATTAGTTCAATATAAATTCAAAAAATAGAAAACATTCACAAACACTGATAAAGGCGAACTTCAATTATCACACGTCAAGAAGTCATACTAGTTCCGTATTATTACAGTAATGCAAAACAACATCACTTGCAACATGATTCAGTCAGCTATCCTTACTATAACATTAAACTCACCACGTAATGAATCACAATATAAATCACAGTATGCAAAATAAACACTGTGCTCCAACTTAGGTGTTCTTAAGTTTAGCAAATCATGACATAAGTTGATCATCATTAACAGTCATTCATATTTTATTTAAAAATTAAAGTATAATAATTACATCGACCAAGAACCAGCTATAAAAATATGTTTTACCATATTTCAGAGGTGTTTCTGTAGAACTTTACCGACAAAATATATCCATTTTATGGTGAATTTTTCCGATACATTTCTTAGTCAAACCAATGTTTTCCATCCTTAAAAACTATTCCAAATTGCCAAAGTTAAATCTCTCTTTTTTCCCAGTACGCTTCCCTACGTCAACTTCAATGAAAAGGCCTGTCGTTTATACATTTTTTTTTCAAAGATGATAACTATCAAATATAGACGTCATCTAAAAAAGAAAAAAACTAATTGTTTATCTTTTTTCTCTTTACATATTTCGTAAGACATGACAAAATCTTATAAATTGAGTAGGAATTTAAACTATGTAACACTTTCACTTATACTGACCAAAATAATAGCATAATATGACGTACTATTAAACATGCATGAGTTAGTGCTTAAGTGTTTTCAATAAAGTTTTATACCATAGGTCTCTTTTTCGGGATGAGTTTTTCTAATACATTGTGTTATCAAAACTTATATCTTGCATTTAATCTTCCATTTTTCAACCATGGCCGTGTGGGCAACTCAAGTTTTACTCTGATTTTTCACATCTGTAGCTATGCCACGAAAGCTATTCCACTGGTATGCTCATAGTTTGCGCAGGCACTGTGTATTTAATCAAATATGGCTGCCATACAGCATTTTTATCTTGCACTTCTTATGTTAATAGTCGCACCAGCGGCTTACTGACTACACATGCGCATATTCATAATATGCTATGCGAGTAACCGGAAGTGTACCATATTTTTATGAGCGCCGCCATGTTTTTTGAGTACCCGTAAATAAACAAATGCGAAAAATGCAAATTAATATTTTATACCGTGTCATTTATAAAATATCTCTCTTTATTAGCCAGTAAGTGTCATTATCCACCTTGTCGCTGATACAAAATATCGTTACTATCACGCATAAAAACTGGAACAAACTATCCTGCATATGAACGGGGGGCATACATAGAGAATGCCGGATTGAATTTTAGAAAAGCGACTCCTGTGTCCATATCTAGATTCGAAAATTGCCAGGTTTTGGGGGAACTCTATAGTTTTCAGCTTGCAAGTGGAAGGTGGGCAGTGCGGTTACCATGGCAATGATAATGATGGCATAATACGTCCCTTGTTTAACAAAATAGGCTGTTAACAAGGTAAAAATTGCCAATTTTTGTCCAACATTTTACACATTACAAAAAATCTTTACCTGCACTGCTGAAGGTTTTGACGTCGTGTACGTACGTGAATTGCTTTCATCAGACAGAAACTGGGCATAGTTGTCATACAAACGTACATGAAGTAACAATTAATTCTATTTTATCACATCAATACAAATTACATTGCCAATCTTAACCTCTGGTGCGACACAAATGGCTGAGCCTTATATAATATTAAGAATATTATTCGTTACACGGTCGGTTAAACAATTATTTCATTTAATGCTGCGCGAGGGCAATGAGCTCAGTGGTTCATCTATATGTCTATGTATTCTGCAATTACCCTAGAATATGACCGAAAGTTTACCACCTTACTATGAAGATAAGAAAAGACAGTGAAATCGATCTAAATGTTAGCACACTTGTGTCATGGGTTTGTAAAGTTGTTTCAAAACTCACTACAGGACCGGTAATTTTAGTTAACTTGCGGCAAACAGCAGACAGATGATAGTGTTGTTTCACAGTAGGCCTGCACTTTAATTGTTGTTAGAGCGACAAAGCTGGGAGGTGCTAATTAGTGTCAGTGTGTGTGTGTGTGTGTGTGTGTGTGTGTGTGTGTGTGTGTGTATGGTAAGATTTCCCGACTTTCCATCCCATACATTTCGACAACTTTGTCACATACAGCTTCTGGTGAATGTACACCTCTTTCCCGTGCATCATGTCTATTGCCAAAGAACTTCATACAATGCAAAGGCAATAAGAGTCTTATTAAAACTAGACTCGGACTCTGGCTGCAGACATTAATATTATTCTGTCTATGGGGAGTGCACGGCAAAGTGTACTCTCTGGTTTGTGTTTATTATGGGTCCATAAAAGCTCTTTGATATTCACCCCAGTGACAATAAGTCAGTGCAACTTCTGAGGCAAGTTTTGAAACAACTTTACAAACCAATTACACAAGTATGATCACATTTATATGTATTTCACTGTCCATTCTTATCTGCCTACAGGGCTTGAAATTAACTTTTTTCCCTGTAGTCTTCTTGGGCTACCATTTTCTGAAGTCGGTAACCCAGTGACAATGGCTGGTAGCCCATGCACATTTAAGTTCAGGGATATCTTTTTTTCGGTAACCAGACAAAAAAGGCTCTTTTTCAAGATTCTGCCCATGAAGTGAATTTTCTAGTCATTTGATGTGAATATTTCACACCTTTAATACCCAAGAAAACAGGTATAATGGACGATAGTGATACTCAAAAGTTTGGTGACCTATTGACAACCCGTTTCACTCTCAGAGTTGTATGCAAATTTTGATAGTCGTCATGACAACAACACGACCTTCTCAGCGCTGAGACATACTTTAACAGGGCTAAAAATAGACCATTGGCCTTCTGTAGGGAGGAGGCATATTTTGTGTAATTGTGATCAAAATGCAACGGAAATGCGTTTTCTTTGACTATAATTTCCTGTGCCTGTCGTTCAAGTCCGTCAGTTCAGATATTGAAACTTTGTTGCAAAGTTACACGCCATGGCGGGTCGTCTTTGTAATTTGCATAACAAAGTCATGGTATACCCTTAATGTGCCAAAGAGGGTTTGTCTGCATTTAGCTCGTACCAAAGTGACGGACCGGACATGGCACTGACTGAATTTCAGGTCCCAGGCTTTGGTAGTCCATGTGGGCTACCATTTCATTGATTTTGTCAGCCCAATGTAAGGGTGGTAGTCTTTGGACGCGAGACTACCGCTAATTTCGAGCCCTGGAATAGCAGTGTAATTTACGACGACTGTTGTCTTTATTGTCTTGAACCAGAGCACAAAAAAAATCGAAAGCGATTTATTTAGCTTGCGTCAGAACACTGCAAAATGTAATGCAAAAGTGGAATGCGCAATATGCTTGCTTTGTGGTCATTTTTTTTATATTTTATGTAAGGCATCATATTAAAAGTGGATGATCAGATTTTACGTTAGACAACTACACTTGCCCATATAAATACATGAATTTGTTTGAGGACACGAAAATAAAACTCTACGATAGTCATCGTTTCAGAATTTGTTCATTTTTGCCTGAGTTGTTGACAAGATATTTCCGAATTGACTTTGTTCAAACATCGCGTAAACATAAGATGCCTCGAGCATCCATGTGACGTACAGAAGTTCAAACGTATACATGCGGCACACAGGTAATGTGTGATTATACTGATCAATAACATATTCCTGAAAGGAACGTGGTGAGCACATCTGTTTGATGATTTGGTCATGAAAACAAAACTGTAAAGTTTAGACAGCTTTTTATACGTCAAAGTTAAATACAATGTAATTTAGTTGATAACAAAAACCTACTTTATTTTGCAGGGTCCCTGTCGTCGACTTGTCTATGTAGATCATGACGGTTTCACACAGCATTTTCTTTATCATTGTAATCATAGAGAAACATAGATAGAGTGGCAAGGGGTATTGTTTAAGGCGTGAATCGGTTACGTAACCCATCCATGTTCGCTTGGCCTCAGGTTGCTCTCGCCTCTCTTTTTCCGAAGAGTGCCGACCATGAATCCTTTGGTAATTTTCGGATTTTCGCCAATTGTTAAGCGAAAGTATGTTCGGCAAAGTTTGTTTTGTTGTTGTCGTATGGTGCTGAGCAATTGACGTGCTGGCGAAAACGGGAGTGTTTTGAGCTTCAGAAAAGTGAGTTTTACCGTTTTAAAAATTCCTCTCATATTTTTATTAATATATAATGAGTATGTTTGAACCAAATTTAAAAGTCTTTATCGATACTGTCTGGTTTTACTCAATGGTTTATGGTCAGTCAAACTGTCTTTTACACGTGCGTCAAGGAAGGACATGTTTATGAAACTGCTGGCGTGTTATGTTTTGATTGGCGTAAAGCAGTGTTTCTGGCCTGAGAGCTCACAAAGTAACTATGGTTGCTACGCGACTGGCAGTACGATGCCATCTCGTCGTATTTTATTTATTTATTATTATTAAAGTTTATTTCAGACAATGTGCACATATCAGCATTACACAGACAAAAGGAACATTAAACTGAAATGATCAAAAACAAAGAAAAAAAAAAAACGAAGAAGAAACAGAGAGAATGATAAACACTTGAAAGACTTAAATTGTGTACAACTGCTTTCTCCAGAGACGGAAAATCTTACTGTGGCAATTCCAGTCTGAATTACATATAACAGAAATCAATGCGTTTGAAGATCTATCAATTCTGCATTTACAATTGTAAATACTTTGTCGGATAACTTCCCCGAGAGACATAATATTGTTAGACACAAACATATTTGAAGCACTGCTACCAGGAGATACACCTAGGAGCCTCCTCCAAACATTGTTATACATAACGTTTAGTTTGATCAAAACCTTTGATTGTAGTTAAACCACAAATGGCAGCAATAAATATTTCTACAGTAAGCAGAAAACAACACTTTCTTAACATCAAGAGAACAGTGTTTACAGTGTCTCAATAGCATATTGGCTCTAACACAGAAATTACGTCTTTGTCGTTCAATATCAACATCATCAGTCTTATCACTGGTAATAACATGCCCCAAGTGAGTGTGCTGAGTAACAAATTTTACCCTGCTTCCGTTGAGCATTACACAAGGTGTACGAGAGACGGTAATCTTTCTTCCATTAAAAACCATACATTCCGTTTTTTGGGAATTATAAATTATGTCATTTTCTTTACCGTAATCTTCACATACATAAAGAAGATACTGTAAACCCTTCACACTTGGACTGAGAAGAGTCATATCATCTGCATAGCTTAAGTTATTTGCTATGACACCACAGATATTACAACCAATTCTAGTGTCACAAAGCTTCTGAATTAGATCATCAATGTAAATGTTAAAAAGGTAAGGAGAGAGCACCCCTCCTTGCCTTACACCATTACTTACAGAAAACCAATCAGACATTGCATTTCCCCAACGAACACAAAACAAGTGGTTTCTATACCAGAAATAAAGAAATCTTACAATATAGAGAGGGACCTTCCTGTCAATGAGCTTCTGCATTAACTTGAAGTGATTCACGCGGTCGAATGCTTTCGATGTATCAAGAAAACAAACGAACATTGGACCCCCTTTGTGGTATAATAATCAACTATTTCTTTGAAGGCGAATAAACTGAGGTCAGTAGAATGGTTACGTTTGAAACCAAATTGAAGATAATGAGGATCATATGATACTGACATCTGCTAAGAACAATATGCCCAGCACCTTTGAAAGAATAGTAGCCAATGCTATGGGTCGGTAGTTTGAGACGTCACTGGCCAACTTTGTTTTATCCTTAATGATAGGAACCAAAATAACATCAGTGAGACGAGAAGGCAAATAACCATGAGAAAGCCTTGCATTAAAACAATGTGCAAGTAACGGAAGGATATTTGAGTGAGAAAACTTCAGATGCTCTGCTGTAATGTTGTCAGCTCCGCCTGATTTCTCATTGGGTAACTGACTGAAGGCTTCCAGAATTTCGGACGCAACAACAAAATGGTCAGAAGAGAAGGTAACATTGCTTAGCTTCTCCTCTATATCCCTCTTCCCCGAAACAGAAGACACTGAATTCAGAATTGCACTGAAATGATTCTGCCACATTTTAGCAACATTAGCATGCCCAGATGCATCGGCCACTGTATTTGCTAAATGAGCTTTATTGCTCGAACGCTTTCTGACCTCATTCCAAAACTTATTCTGTTCATTACACTTTAAGTGATCAGCCATTTTATCTGCCCTTATTTGATTTTCATTTCTCTTACAAACACGAAAAAGATACTTGAAATTAGCGAGGGATTTCCTCATCATCTCAAATAAGGGACCATGCTTAGGTTTTCCTTCATTTACCCAAAGCACGAACATTTTGCGGGCAACCTCATGTGCATCCTTGACACAGTCATTCCAACCAGGGACGGTGTTATAATTACCCTTTGATGAAGGTTTTAAAGTCTCATGCGCTGCATTAGTCACAGCAGCGGTAATGTTACTGTATAACTCATCGATTGCTTGCAAATGCGAGGAATCTTTACAATTACTATTAGTGCACTTGAGGCACTCAGGTATCCTAATATTATCAAAATGCTTTTTTGTGCAATTTGTGTACGCAGACTTAGTGTGACCCGGGAGCTTCTTCCAGTCTATCCTGGAGTACTGGCTATCAGACACGCCAAAGGCATGTTCTTGTTTTCCCTCACGTGAGAAATCACAGTGAATATTGATAGACAGAGGTAGATGATCAGAAACAACAAAATCATGAAGAATGCTAACAGAAATAACTATGAGACTGTTGAGTAGTGATGCAATGGTCAATCCATGAGGTAGTACCGTGAACATCACTAACATATGTAAAAGCCTCTGATTTCAAACCTAACAACTCCACATCAGAAATAACATAATCAAATTGATCACAATAGTCTTTTAACTCCTTACCAAAATCAGTGTTGGCTGCTACGTCAGCATTCAAGTCACCGATGATAAAAATGTTGCTGGTATCTGTTTCTTGAACAAAATCATTAATCTTGTGCAAATATTCGGAAAAACTTTCAAAATTCCCTGGGGCATTAGTTGGTAGATAACAATTAAGAAATGTGTACTTGTCCCCGCAATTGTCAACAGTTAAACCGAGAAGACGGCAATCTTTAAGATCCAAAATTCTGGCAATACTTCCCAAAGATTTTCTCCATAAAATTGCTAAGCCACCATATGGTCTACCTATACGTAGTTCTTGAGAGTCAAAGGCAGACACGCCGTATGAAGTAAAGTCAGGATGAATGTCATGCAACAGTGAAAGTTCTTCTTTGGCAAGCCAATGTTCTTGCAGAAGACAAACATCGTGTTTGTCACATAATTCGCGAATCACATGGAGAACGACTTTAATGACCTACAGTTGTAGGAAATAACACGCAAAGTGTTAGTCTGCAACACCCGATTGATGTTTTGATGCATAAAATCTTCTTACCAGAACATTCTCAGGCCATCGTGATGGATCCAGCAAAATCTTTAGATTCACCCCAGAAGTTTCAACCAGAAACGATGAATATGTGTCATATCGTGTTTTAAGTTTAGTACATTTGGCATCCGTTGTAAATTTTCCCTTCGCGTACATCTCGACGTCAGCAGAAGATGTCGACGGATGTAACCTTGACACAAATATACTTTGTGGACGTTGTGGTCGAATTCCTTTTAAACTAGATTTAGAACAAGTAGAGGCACCAATTACTAGTTGTTTTCGATTCCTCCTACGTCGCTGAACAGTTGTGAACCCTTCACTGTCTGTATTTCCTTGATCATCCTGTTTGCCACCTCGATGATCATCAGGCTTCCTTGCAGCAATTTCTGAATAAAGTGCCTTGACGCAAGTGTTATCAGTTGCATCATCGTCACCTCGCACATCACCACTGGTATTGACTGTTGGCAAGTATTTGACCTATGAACTACCGAAATTAGATGCAGGCAATCTAAATTCTTCCTTCAGAGCCTTGAGTGATTCCCCATTGTTCGTAATTTCCACCTGTTGCAAAACTTGTGTTGTTTTCATGGTGTCAAGTTCAATGCGCAAAGCCCTGATTTCTCTCAACAATCCTGTGACGTCAATGTGGCTGATGTCAACAGGTGGCAATTTGGAGAGATCCTTTGCGACAAAATTCGGAATTTCTTCGTCATTCATCTGTTGCAATAAATTATAAATGTCTTGTAGATTGTTCTGTTTTTTGTGTTGGCCTTGCCTCCGAATAAATCGTATTTCGGTACCGACAAGAGATGTGCTCAACAGATCGAACAGCAATTTCTTGGCAGCTTCAACGTCCGCGTCACAGTAGAAATCCACACACACTTTTAGAAGTGAATCCATTGGCATTATGTCCATCTTACAAACAATAAAACACAACAATTCGTTTATTACAATGTCATCCTGAACAACTCTCTGACCTTGATGAGAACTGGTATTGAATGGATTCACACCATCTTCCTCTTCTTCATTAATCACGCTTTCACTTGTAATTTCATGAGGAGGTCGCGTTCCTCTTTCCCTTTGAGGAAAACATTTCTTCTTGCACTTAGGGCAAAGTACCAAATCACCTTGAGTCAGCTCAACAGAGTTGGAAACAATATCAATCTTCACACTCCTTCGCCATAGCTATAATTCGCATAATCTTGTGTAATTATCAACCACAATACAAACAAAGCCTCCAAAAAGTTTAACACCTTTGAAGCTCATTTTAATATAAAAAGCCAAAAGTCTACCGAGACGACCATAGAACAAAAGGCATGCAAGTGTTGCCACTCTGACTATGTTTCTCTGTGTTGTAATGCAAATCACAGTACAAGATTTCTTAGACAACGACGGAATACTATAACACAAATTGGCGTTTTACTACACAGAATGGCAATGCAAAAATAACGACGTTTAAGTACCCTTGAGCAATCGCTGTACTTTTCATATCAAGGAGAGAGAACTGTTTTCCGAGGAAGTCCAACAACACCTTTCTTGTCGTCTTTCCATGATGTACATTATTCTTAAAATGAATTGATTTCAAAATGCCAGACCATATTGCTATGCATAGTTGTTTTCAGAAGTAGTTATCGGTGCCATATGCGGCTAAAGTGTGAATCATATAAAGAAGCTTGCACTGATGACGAGTGATGATGTATAACTTGAACTTGTTTATTGAATACGTAACTATGGCTAGGCCTCGCGGCCAACCACTGATACACCAGTCTGTGAGTCAACATGTGAGTGTGTCTGCATGAGTGAGTCGGTGTCAATGTGAGTGTGACTGCCTGAGTGAGTGGATGCGTCAGTCGGTCTCGCTGCCTGAGTTAATGCTATCTATTCGCGGTTAGTGTGTGTGTGTGTGTGTGTGTCTATTTATACAGAATCGTGGCTATGTCGGATACCAACAACATAAAGAACACAACAAGATGATATACAATACTTTGATTTTTACCGACATCAGAAAAGATAGAAAAGTACAAATTACCACTTGCTTAGCATGCTACAATAACTTTTGTTCACGGACAAATAAAGACATATTAGCGGCGCGGCACGCCGTTTGATTCATGGTCGTCTCGATAAACTTTGGCCTTTTATATTAAAATGAGCTTCACAGGTGTTAGACGTTTTGGAGACTTCGTAGTGGTTGATAATTGCGTGAGATTATGCGAAAAGTAGGACGTGATGGCATCGAGCTGCTTTCGCGTAGCAACCATACTTACTTTGTGTGCGCTCAAGGCAGAAACACTGCTTCACGCCTATCAAAACATAGTATGCCCGGAGTTTCATAGGCAGTTCTGCCCAATGCGAACTGTAAAAGACAATAGGACTGACCGCAAACCATTGAGTAAAATCTAACAGTATCGATAAAAGACTTTAAAATTTGCTCAAACACATTCATTATATATTCATAAAAATGTGAGAGGAATTTTTAAAATGGTAAAACTCACTTCCCCGATGCTCAAAACTTTCCCGTTTTCGCCAGCACACTTATTCTGCTCAGCACCACGCGACAACCACAACACGAACTTTGCCGAGCATACTTTCGCTTAAAATTGGTGAACATCCAGAAACTACTGAAGGATGCATGGTTGGCACTCTTCAGAAAAGAGAGTCGAGAGCTACCTGAGGGGAGGCGTCTACGGAGGGGTTATGTAACCTCTTTACACCTTGAACAATACCCGTTGCTGGTCCGTCTTTCTAATTGTCTGTTTTATTTCAAACCAACTCCATGAATAAATTAAAATGATAATAACACTTAAATATTACAAGTGGTTTAAATACAATAGAACACGGTGTCATGCGCAGAATACCTCTATGAGGGATAAGTTACCGGGGGAATTTTTAATCGAATACAAGTTTTAGAAGCACAGAATGGCTGTAGATTTATATAGATATCTTGTCAGGAGTCGCGTGTTGTCGTCTAACAAAATTGGTCTTCGTAGCATTAACCGCAGGCATTTACATTTGATTTGACTAACAGCCAGTATTGAATTCCGGTATTATTGCGACAGTAGGCAATACGCAAATATACGATAAAATGCGGAAAGCAAACGTAAATCAAAGACGCAAATTACATCACCAAAAATAGTTAATATAAAATTGGAAATGAACACATAAAAAGAATTCTATTTCTTTGTGAATACGAATTTTACTACTGATATCATGTGCACATAAATTCAGAATGAATAATAATGGTGCAACGTTCACATTTTGTTAATATCGTGTGTACAAGGTTATCGGTCGCAACGTCGTATTTACCAAGCGTCGCTTCCAATAAAGCACAAAAAAGCGCATAAACCAATATGAGGAGTTCGATCAATGAAAACGATATGGTCTCTTCTTATCGATAGATATCCAAGTCTACAGCCGCAAAGCTTTTCAATATAAAGTTTTGAGGTATTAAAATTATTGTCACTGAACAGTTCTAAATTGCCTCTCGAAGACTATTCTAGTCATTTCTGTGCCTCCCCATTGTGTAGAATATCTCAATAATACGTGGTAAACTTTATATACACACCTAAACTAACAACTAACAACATAAATTAATCTCGGGTATTCATAGCAAATTCAGTATGATAAATTGACATTGACACCTTGCAAGATACCTCATGTTTTCTTGATAGAGTGATCAGATTTAGGGCTCCTAGTACACCAAGTGACACTGATTAAACTGATTCGTCCTTATGTCGTCATCATTACTGTGTCTCTTCACCCTCTGAGAATATTTTGATACGGTTTTTGGACCACTCCACCACGGCAATGCATTGTTTGCCACTTTGGCAAACTGCTATAGATGATGGTGCCTCGAGTTCTGTCGCGCCGATGTTGTACAGCCAATTCCGCTTGAATCGTACTTTACGATTCTCCGATTGTCTGTGTCACATACGTACACGTTGTCATCTCTATCGACACTAATACCCTGCGGGTTGCTCAATTGCCCTTTACAAGAATGGGCAGCTCCAAATGAGGTTATAAACGATAGGGTGTCAAAATCAAAAACTTGAACGCGACTATTGTACTTGTCTGAAACGAGTACACGCTTTTTACTATCAACTGTGACTGAGGCAGGGAAATTGAATTTCCCATTCGTTTTGCCTCTTCCGCCAGTTTTAGTCATAGAACGATCGCGTTGCCTGTATTTCAACACTACGTGATTTTTAACGTCAGTTACCACGACATATTCCTGATAAGCCGTTATACCACGAGGATCGATATCATCTTCCTCTCCAAATGTCGACATCATACCTTTACATTCATCCCAAACAACAACACATCGATTTGCCGTGTCCGAGAATAAAAACCGGTCGTTACACATGGCAACATCCCAGGGAGAGAATGCCTTCATTAGAGGGCTCACAGGCACTATGCTCCGTTTGTTTGCGAAATCCGGAGTGATGATATCGATATTCTTCTTGCTACCGGTGTTGACAGCAATTAGACCGTTATTTTGAGCAAACCATACTCCATGAGGGGCATCAAAGGGGCCAACTGTGTCATCACCTCTCCCATCGAGAGATCGAACCAAGGACGATGAAGACGTTTCTGCAGACGAAAAAAAAAGCATCTGTGAAAATTTGCATTTTCAGCGATACAGATTATAGTCTGAAGTACAGTATGTACAGGTCCGATGGTCAGGGGAAAAATTCAAATAAGCTATATGATAATTTGCAGTGCCAAACACCTCTGACCAGAGTTTGAAAATGACGTTTATCGAGAATATCAATAATTATTGAGCAAAACATCATTTTTATTGCAAAACTGGTTCGAAAACAATTTAACACATATTGCCCGCCTGCTTTAAACTGAAATTACACTCAAGCTGGCTAAGTGAAAGTTAGCTTGTAAACAGTATTTACTCTCTGTGCCTTCGACGACCTGTGTTGTAAATTAATGATGAAAACAGAAAAGGCTTACAAAGTTCAGCAAATACAATTTTGTTGACATTTAAGAAATCTGGGACAATTTTTCGCAAATTTGAACTGCTACGCTCATGCACGCTAGGTTTTAAACCTGTTTAGCAATCTTTGTCATCAATGAATTATCTTCGGATTATTATTTCATATTTTTTGACTATGCAACACATATTTGCAAGAAAAAAGAAAATCCATCTTTCTTTTTTACCTTTGTCTCCGTGAATAGTTGTTTCTTTCTGGACACATTTACCTACTTCCCCTTCTGACGTGTCACTGGTGCGCGTTCCAGTATTGGAGAGGGGCGTGATAATGTTGAATGGCATTGCTTTCCCAATTTTGGTTGTGTTTCCCACAGACAGTTCTGTCTCTTCTTTAATGGTTAATTGATTGACATCTGCAATGGAGTCATAGTATTGTATTTTAACCTCAGAGATGATATTTCATACGAAGCGCAACATATATTATGATAAGGAAGCAGCAGTGTCCTGTACCTCCGAGACACATATCAACACTATACAAAAGTAGCCATCCAGCCACATACAAATAAACATGATCAATCAAATTAAATCAATCAAATTAATCGACTAAACCTTTTTCATCCGTGTTTGTCGACGATTCCACAAATAGTTTTCCAATTTCGTTTTCTTTTCCGGGGGCTCGGTTGGTAACGCTACCGTCTGGAGCTGCATAACATGTGAGTTGTCTGTGACGGTAAGCGATCGGTTTTCTGCAACAAAAGTGTTACGACTTGTAGTTGTATTGCTTATAAGAATATATACCTCACTTGCCTCACAGGCAATTTAGAAGTTAAAAAGTTTTGACGACGAAATTATATGAACTGCAACGGAATTCCAACTGATCATGATCTATTATAGCTGACCTTTCTCCAAACTTTTGAGGGATGGTTTAAATTCTTTTCTGAGCGAGAAAACTAAAATTCTTACTATCTTTCATGAACTTGACGGAAACAGTATGCAGGTATACGCACAATTTAGGCATCCCTTAAGGACTGATGTTATACTCGTTCCAGTGTTACCAGAGTGCTTTGCTTGAATTCTTTCTGCAGGCTTAGTCACTCTGAAGCAGCTGATCCGATTATATCTGTTGGAATTTCCTTTACCAGCGGAAACTGAAAGGAGCATAAATAATTCTGTGTTCGTCTCGTTCAGGAAGGAATATAATCGGATCTGATCGTTAACACTATTTTTAAGTTTTGTTCATTGACCGAAAATTAAATATTTTGACCATAAATGAGGCGCACACTGTCCATTCTTATCTGCCTACAGGGCTTGAAATTAACTTTTTTTTTCCCTGGTAGTCTTCTTGGGCTACCATTTTCTGAAGTCGGTAGCCCAGTGACAATGGCTGGTAGTCCACGCACATTGTAGTTCAGGGATATCTTTTTTCGGTAACCAGACAAAAAGGCTCTTTTTCAAGATTCTGCCCGTCAAATGAATTTTCTAGTCATTTGATGTGAATATTTCACACATTTAATACCAAAGGAAAACAGGTATAATGGACGATAGTGATACTCAAAAGTTTGGTGACCCATTTCACAACGCGTTTCACTCTCAGATTTGTATGCAAATTTTGATAGTCGTCATGACAACGACACGACCTTCTCAGCGCTGAGACGTATTCTCTGTAGCAGTGCTAAAAAAGACCATGGGCTTACTGTAGGGAGGAGGCATATTTCTGTGTAATCTTGATCAAAATGCAAGGGAAATGCGTTTTCTTTCGCCTTCTTTTCTGTGCCTGTCGTTCAAGTCCGTCAGTTCAGATATTGAAACTTTGTTGCAAAGTTCCACGCCATGGCGGGTCGTCTTCGTAATTTGCATAACAAAGTCATGGTATGCACTTTATGTGTCAAAGTGGGTTTGTCTGCATTTAGCTCGCACCAAATTGACGGACCGGACATGGCATGCCAAGTACTGACTGAATTCACGTCCAGGCTTTTGTAGTCCATGTGGGCTACAATTTCATGGATGTTGGCGGCCTCAAAGTAACGTTGGTAGTCTTTGGATGCGAGACTACCGCTAATTTCGAGCCCTTGGCATAGCAGTGTAATTTACTACGACTATTGTATTTATTGCCTTGAACCAGACAAAAAAAATCGAAAGCGATTTATTAGATTGCGTCAGAACACTGCAAAATGTAATGCAAAAGTGGAATCCGCAAATTGCTTTGTGGTCATTTTTTGACATTTTATGTAAGGCATCATATTAAAAAGTTGCTGATCAGATTTAACGTTAGACAACTACTCTTGCCCATATAAATACATTCATTCGTTTGAGGACACGAAAATAAAACTCTACGATAGCCATCGTTTCAGAATTTCTTCATTTTTGCCTGAGTTCTTGACAAGATATTTCCGAATTAACTTTGTTCAACTTTGCGTAAAAATAAGATGTGTGGGAAAAGTTCAAATAAGCTATATAATAATTTGCAGTGCCAAACACCTCTGACCAGAGTTTGAATATTACGTTCATCGAGAATATTAATAATTATTGATCGAAACATCGTTTTTATTGCAAAACTGGTTCGAAAAAAAAATTAACACATATTGCCCGCCTGCTTTTAATTGAAATAAAACTCAAAATGACTAAGTAAAAGCTAGCTTGTAAACAGTATTTACTCTCTGTGCCTTCGACGACCTCTGTTGTAAATTATTGATGAAAACAGAAAAGGCTTATTAAGTTCAGCAAATACAATTCTTGTTAACATTTTAAAAGATCTGGGACAACTTTTCGCAAATTTGAACTGCTACGCTCATGCACGCTAGATTTCAAACGTGTTTAGCAATCTTTGTCAACAGTGAAATGTCTTCGGATTATTATTTCATATTTTTTGACTCAGCTACACATATTTGCAAGATAAAGAAAATTCATCTTACTTTCTTTTTTTATCTTTGTCTCTGTGTGTATTCGTTTCTTTCAGAAAAAATTTGCCAACTTCCCCTCCTGTCGTGTCACCGATGTGCGCTTCATTTTTTAAGAGGGGAGTTATAATGTTAAATGGCATTGCTTTCCCTATTTTGGTGTGTTGTAAACAGACGTTTTGGTCTCTTCGTTGAGGGTAAATTGACCGATGTCTGAAATGGAGTAATAGTATTTGTATTGTAACCTTAAGATGATACTTCATACGATGCTCAACACATAGCATGATAAGAAAGCAAACTATAACCACATGAGAATGTATAGCAAAGCCAAAATATTAAGAACATAAATATATTTTACCTTCTGCTATTTAATGTAGTTAGGCATGCTGTTTTCATGCAAGGTGGTTTTTATTACCCTTCAAGAGTACAAAGACTGACAATAGTGGAAAACAGATCTTTGAGAACTGAGAATGAATAATCCCTGAAAATGATTGCAAGTTGTTTAATCGCTGTTGAGATAGACTTGAACGGTCATATTGTTATCAACATTGCATATAATGATTGAATTTGCTGCCCAAAATGAAATCATAAAGGCGGAGCCTCCCTTTAAAAGGGCGCGAAGCTATGGAGGCGTTCATTGTGTAAGTGGACACCAAACAGGCAACACGCAGTCACACGCTCCAGAAAATGCCACTTTTTAGTTGTCTTTTTTCCGGCCGCAAAAACGCAGACAGACTGCCAAGTGGTCAGTGCGAAGCTGCTGCCGATCGAATTAAATAATTAATAATTCTAATAAATAAATAATTCTAACGCGACAGGAAGACGATTTTTAGGAAATTCGAGCGTTGGTGGTGGGAAATCAAGACCGTTGGCGATTTGAAACAACCGTCAATCAAACGCTTGTATTTATATGCGATCAGTTGATGGGAGCAATACAAATTGTACCAGGGCTAGATCATTTACCTATGTTACAAAACCCTGACAAAGGCACTCCATATTGACTTACAATACACTGCATAGCCTACAATTTGAAATACTGTGTAAGACGTAGGCAAGTATCATGTAATCGATGATGACCAGTTTACTTCTGTAAGCACTCTCAACCGATTAACCTTGACTCGGAAAATGTTGAATCCCTTTACAGTTTGTTCTTTCATCACATATTATAGATTATCCTCAGCTAGATTAATTATTCACATATGTTTTCATTACAACACTCCCTATATCATCGAAGCATGTGTTGCTAAATTTGAGCAACAGGGCATTGTGATTTAATCATTTTGTTTCGACACATTATAGAGATGTAAGTCGTAGACAACGGATCATTTGGCATTTGGTAGGGGCTGATCAAAAAATTGGAAAAAGAAAACATTTCTTGTTTGACACAATATATCAGATAGTTAATTGTAAAATAAAACTCATTCTCAGGTTTCCAGGAGGAAAAATTGTATTACAGCATCCTGATCTCGCATTCACAAAATGGAATTAACCATTGCTAACCTCAAGACAAACATCAAGAAAGACATAATTGTACCCATGTCATATAATACTATGATTAGCTGCTATTATAAACGTCAGCTTTTGGTAAATTTAGATTTATTAAATCTCTTAAAGCAAACAGCAAGGCGAATCTTAGTTTTAATATAGATAATAAAAGCGGACAAAATTCACAGCAATCATTTCCAAGGCAAAAAAGTTGAACATCTCAGTTTTGATAATCCTAAATCGATCTTAACATTTGTCTACCATATTCGAGGCAATGATTAATACTTACGATTACCTTTACTTGATTCACTCTCTTTGGTTTTATTTCCTTTTCTAAATCACAGACCATTGTGACCAATTTAGGTCGTCCCATCTGGTCAAACAATTCTTTTAAAAATTCAAGATCGCTTTCTGATATGCAGCCTCTTTCTTCAAGAAATTCAAATAATTCATACGGCCTCTTCAGTTTTCTCGATCACGTTTCAAGATTTTGTCACCATTCAAATTCTTCAGACGTTCGAAATCTTCAGCATCAAGATTATTGTTCAGGTCGTCGTAGAGTTTACGAAGAGGGGACAGACCCGTTGCCATGTTTAGCTGTTAAAATAACAATTCAATATATTGTCAAATACCTCTTTGTAACACAGAAAAGAATGTATTTTCATTCATTTTTCATCTAAATGGTGATGACTGTACTGATGACTTTTCTATGAAAGCATTTGAAAGCTCCATTAGCTGTAACCTTTCGCAGATGAGCTTGCATC
Source organism: Ptychodera flava (assembly GCF_041260155.1). Taxonomy (NCBI): domain Eukaryota; kingdom Metazoa; phylum Hemichordata; class Enteropneusta; family Ptychoderidae; genus Ptychodera; species Ptychodera flava. The sequence continues at coordinate 50,545,721 of NC_091928.1, read as the reverse complement.
ACATTAATTATAAGCTCACACAGTGGGCTGTCAAAGGCAGCCACACGTGACGCAGCTCACCGATGCACCATGCATTAACTCTACACAGCTCAGTCACAGTCACAATTGGGATGCTCGAGAGCGTGTCACTTTTGTTTAAGTAATGTATTCATTGCTTCGATAAAGTTTGTGTGCGATTGTGATAGTGCGTGTACGATCGTAAGTGCAAATCTACAGTGTGTTAAGGGGTCTCAGACCGATAAATTGTAACAATAAACGTGCATTGTAGCTCAATTATATAACCTCTCTTTCTTTATAGTGGGGATTTGACCGAGTGGTTCCGTCTATGGCTTCTCCGCTAAGTGACTAGCTGCCATATGTTGTGAGTTAGAACCCGATCGAAAACGTGCCGTATTTTCTCTCCCTGGTTGATGAATCTGCTGGCGGACAGAATTGTCCCGAGGCTGTATTTTGACCAGTTTAATGTATTCATTGCGCCGATAAAATTTGTGTGTGATATGTGATAGTTAGCGTACGAGCGTGAGTGCTTCACGAACTCTACAACGTGTGGAGAGGACACAGTCAGAAAAATTGTAGCAATTGAAGGTGAAGTTCACCAAGGCTAATTTTTACTTATGTGCTAGCTTTTGGGTACCACATTCCGGGAAAAGTCATTTTCAGCATGTACAACTGGCGCAATAATTTACAAAAATGGACAAAAATAGTGGCGAAAGTTGCAGTTAAGAGCTTCATCAACTTAATGTATTTTGAATAATGGAAAAAAGCGTAAAACTTGGCGCTTTTATCGCGTGATATAGCAGACACATTTTCCTATTGGTATGGTATTGTCCACTCACTCTACAGAAAGCTGTGCGTACTTCCATAACATAAACAATAGTTATGCAAACACGAACAGCCTGTTGTGAAATTAAATGACATTGCGAAACCCTTTGGAAGATGGCCCCTGCCATATCATGTGATGAAAGCGCTAAGCTTTGCGCTTTTTTCCCAATGAAAAATACTTATAAGCTTATGAAACCCTAAAATGAAACTGTAATTCACTGATTGTCAAAGCCTTATCGAATAAAGCAAGTCTGGGACGAGTTCTTACAATGATTTGATACAAATTCTGATTTATTCAGATGACAAACTCTAAGTTGTGCATGGACGATTGTACCATTGAAAGTGACGTCTACAAAGTTTCGAAGTACCAGAAATATGCTTAGACCTTAGACCATAAAAACTGTAAAACAATACAAAAATACAATGTGTAACAATCGTACCAATTAAAGGATAATAACAAAGCAAGCGACAGTGATTCAGTTTAATTCTCATTTGCACACGAAGTAACTTGATCCTCACACAGACGAAGATTGAACTGCTAACTGAATGGATCATTTACACTGTAGTTCTCTGCCCAAGATTATGATACCACAACTCAAACTTGTATATTTAGCTCGTTGGCGACCTGTAAGGCCTTGGAATCTGGAAGATTCTAATAAAGTACAAAGTTTGACAAGTACGAAGTTTCACTTCAGCTTTTCGCTGTTCCATAGTGGCAAAGTATAGGCATAAAGATCACATTTTAAATAAACCACGTGTATCATATTTTGTTACGAAAACTTTCAATTTTTCCACATTGTATACCACATGATAAATTGAAAGACCGCTTGAAAAACATCATCAACCAAGCAATTTTCTTCAATAACGGTTCACGCCATTTCAAATATGTAGTATTTGGGTATAATTCTACATACTTTGTTAAAAATACTACCAATTCTAAAGTTTAAGTTTGTTATACCGGGAAAGACAATATCAGCATAGTTGATTTTCTCATTGACAACATATTTGTTGAATTTGGTGGACACATATTCCTACAGTGCATAGGAACTCCTATGGGTACTAACTGTGCTCCCTTGCTTACAGACTTATTTCTGTTCTCATACGAGGCAGAGTTTATCAAAAACTTAATCAAACATAAAAGGTCTCTGTTGCTAAACCTTTCAACTTAACAAACAAAGACATAGACGACGTTCTTTCAATAAATAACTCCAAATTTAGTTACTGTCTTGCTATGATTATGCTCCAGAATGGGAGATTAAACAAACTACAGAAATGGACTCTCCTGCTTGATATCTTGATATTTTCCCTGAATTTGACTCTAATGGTCACCTTTGTACTAGGTTATATGACAAGAGAGATGATTTCAACTTACGTATTTTCAATTTCGCACACCTCTTCAGTAATATTCTGCTCTCACCAGCTTATGGGGTATACATTTCCCAGAGTATTAGATTTGAAAGAGCATGACGTTCACATTGTGATTTTGTAGAGAGACATAGCCGTCTCTCTTACAACTGTTAAATCAAGGTTGTCTCTACATTCAAAAACTTTTTTGGCAGGTATCACAAGCTGGTAGATAAGAACAGCGTCTCTCTTCGACAAATGATCGCTGATGGCATCATGACATTAGAACTTAGTTTGTGACCACTACCTATTTTATTTACAATTGATATATGAAACGTGCCATATGTGGGGCAGGATGTGCTTACTATTTTTGAAACACCTGACAACACTTCTTGGCCTTTGGCCGGAGGTCAATATATCTTTCTTTCATGAATTTGACTTTGTTGTGTGTACCGGTGCTTTACTGTCTGTTCTGTGCTGTTTTGTGTCCATGTTTATAACTAGTGTATTACGAATTTTGACCTCGTGTTATGGATTACGGATGGGTATGATTGTGATTATTTTACTACGACCAGGTCAATCTGCTGGTGGACAAATTGTCCCCCAGGGCATTATCCACCTGGTACTTGTACATGATAATGAATGACTATATAACAGATATATTCATACCGGCTAGAACGTCTCCCGGGTTAACAAGGGGTCCCGACCAGCTACACTGGAAACAGTAGCTCAAACACCGTGTGTCCCTCAGATTATTCTTCTGGATGTTACTAAGACCTCATACGTGCAATCAGAGGGCAATTTTTATCACAGAATTATAGAATGCTACAAGACAATTAAACCATGCAAATTGCTACCGACTGACTGTCTAAAATCATCTTTGTGTAAAAATGAGAATTTAACACATCGAAACCAACATAGAAAAACAGAACTAATTTATAGAAGGCGGCTTTGTCTGCCAGGAAAGATGGGTGAAAAAATTGTTCTGCCTGTGCAAAGCCTCAACATTATTGCAGTGTTAACATTTGTTTTACTGACGGCAGTCACAGCTTCCGCCACTATTTTCAAGCGTTTTTGTTAAAATTTGCGAGAGTTAAAAATGGCAAAATGGCTTTTATGGAATAGGTGACCCAAAAGCTAACCAATACTTAAAAGTGCTCTTGGTTAACTTCCCCTTTAACTTAACTCGGTAAATGAATCACTCTCTCTTTAGAGTGGGGATTTGGCCCGAAGTTCTAAGTATGTTGGGAGTTCTGGCACACACCCTTTCTCAGCCTCCATTTCACTCAGAAGGCTCACAACACGCAACCACACAACTTGCCGAAAATACACAACTTTCATCCCTCTTTAAGCTGATTTCACCCAGGAGGGCTCCCAACATCATTTGGGTACCAGATTAAACTATCGTATAAAAGTAAAATTATATAGCACAAACCAATGAGGTGTGGGAGACTGGAGGAGCATGGTAGGAGGGCGTTGTGCAGCGCTGCTGAAAATCTCTTACATCATTAGCAAGTAGGTCTGGGTGTGGGACTTTTGGAGTGGTGAGGCATCCACGTCATGCTGCAGCTCCTCCAGCTGCAAAAGCCAGACAGCACAGTCGTACACTGCTATTAGGCGGCAAAAGACCTGGCTAAAGTACTGGATTACACATGCTGGGCGTTCCAGCACTTCCATTGCCAGCACTGCTTCACAGCTTTTGAAGGTTGGGGCCCTGGATGCCATAAAGGGTTCTATTCTCTCTTGCTTTATCATGTCTGTAAAGATCTTTATGTCTCGATCGTATGGTATGCGAAAATCGAGCAGGATCTCGCCCTTGAATTTGAGGACCAGCCAGCTGCTTATGTTTTTAGATACATTCTGCACCACACTGTTGTTTGCGTGTTCTTTTTATCTTCAAATCAAATACCAGATTGAAAAAATCGGGCATGAGCATGACAGCAGATTCCAATTTTTTTTGCACAGGATATACACGGTCTCGCCAGGCCATGCTTGGCGGGGATTATGAGTGACTAAATGAGGAGTCATCACTGCCTTTATTCCTTGCAGAATCTTGTTGCTATAGGCGGCACTGCATCAAAATGCAATAATACACACAAATGAGTTGGCTGTATTATTGAATTATTCACGTGAATTCACGTGAATCCACATGAATAAAGGCTTGCTGAATACAAGCTATGGATTATAAACTGTATTTATCTGTATATGCACGCTTCAGCTAAAATACAGGCAATAATCCATGCAAATACATAAAGTATTATTGGTTTTCACGCAGTGCGGGTATCAGAGATTTGCTGCACGGCATTTTTGCATGTAATGTATGTGATAAAATTGCCGACGAAAATGTCAAATTATCAAGACTGGTAGAGGAAGAGGTGTATGATGATTCGAAAGATGTATAAAGACTGCTTTCAGAGACGGGGGTTTCGATGCTGAGGCTTCACCTGTGGAAGATGGACTGTTAATGTTTACGCTGAGGATATGGGCATCAAGCAAGTAGCTGTACAAGTTTTGAGGATCGTTGAAAGGATAAGAAATTGAGAGCTGTAATACACAAACTTGAGGCTCGCATACAACAAAGGAATGCAACAATATGCAGAATCGACATTTAAGCAGGAAATGGGTGGTGCAGAATTTGTCAGGGATGTCCAGGGAGAGGCTCAGAGGGAGAGACTCCGGATGTCGACGATTGCTGATTTGAGTTCTTAGCCGTCACCCCAACGGAAGGGAACTTCTCAATCGGGAAATGGAAGCCCTGATGACTTTGGTCAATTAATAGATCATCTGACAGATTTCAGAGAGGACGCCAGCAGCAAGACAAAAAAGATACAGGTAATCAAGGACATGATTTGCCCACTGGAATAACCTTAACCCCGAATATGTAGCTTATAAAGACGACCTAACCCTTGCAAACCAAACCCTTGGGAGATGTGCGCAATGAGAGATAAATTACAAAGCCCCAGCCCCGACCGAATAGGCTGACAATGTATGATGAGGATGTAAGGCGAAAAGAATATCCCGTCAGTAACACAGAAGAGTCTATGGCTTCAGCATTGATCCAGAATGGTGCCCCCTGCAGATAGCAAACAGACATATCCTTTAGGCAAAGCCACGCAAACAGCTAACGTGCAAGCTATTATATTTCACCATCTTCAGTTTTGTGCTACAGTGTCAGAAGCCCCACTTTATCAAGAGGGTGGACTTCATAACTGTGTTCAAATATCCAGAAGGCAAAAAAACAGCAACATTATCTTAATGAATATTTGGTGCTGAAGCTGATTCATGACATAAAGAACAGATACATAGTTCAAGCACAAGGAGATTGCATGTTAAATTATATAAACATGGTGCATGTGTCAGTCTATACACACACCACCAAGATGACTGATTATGTCGCAAGAACAGCTGCTGCTTACCGGCCAGATTACAAGGTGATGGGCTGAGTCAATATGCGTCTGAACATCTCAAAGGTATGGTCATCAGCAGCACTCTTGTTGCTGTCATTTGTACTGTAACGTAGATGGTTGGGGCAGTCACCCTTCCTGGCAATGTCATCGAGATCATCAGGATGAGCACTTGTGTGGCAAGGAAAACAGAAAGATAAGAACTGCTCTATATCAGGTACAAGCAGCTTCTCACATAAATAAGACAAAGTGTGGCTTGCCCTGCCAGTGAGCGGCAGGAAGACCCAGGGAATCTTCTCAAGGGGGCTTGAGATTCAGAAGAGAGAGAGCTTTACCCCTCCTCTGGAAAGGTAGATATGGAATTACGGTTCAATGGCTCTACTGAGGAAGAGTAGCGCACAGCCATTCCGGCAGGAAATACAAAAGATATACAGGAAGGATGGCCAGCTACCCAAACAACTTTAAGCACAACAAGGATCTGTGCCCTGGTACTGGCGGTAGATGAGGCATGGACAGCACCCGTGGGTAATCTCAAGATGCTACTGATAGGGCTTGAAATCTACGTGACCAGAATAGAAAAATTCTTTACCCAACCAGAGACATGTTCAAGAACAATATCATTGTTGACAGGAATACACAGGAGGTCAAGGCTTAGTTGGCCAGCACTAACATCCAGTACTTGTGCCGACAGTTAAACTTTGGTTTTTTTTGCGTCACGACCAGTTGTGGCATAACTTTCCAAGACAACTTGTTGGCCTCACCTGCCCGCTCATATCAGATCCCTTCTCCATGTCCACGTGTATTTCACCACGAGGCCCATTCTCCATGAGATCACGGCTGCGTTGCCTGATGATGGCACTTTAAAGGTTTGGAACAATCCCTACAACAAAGTTAGGTACGAAGTCCTGTGCTGGCAGTATGGCATCAGTGACAATAAGGACTCCAGGTACAAGAGGGAGAAAACAAGGGCCTTGCCAATGGTTACACGTATGTCACCCACAGAGGCCCCTTGCCGAGCAAACGCACAAAGTTACATGGCATAATTTTGTTGCATCAGTCCCGCCAGCAAATATTCTATACCAAGAGCATGTTCGGCTGGAAACAAACATACGAGGCCAGACAAGGAGAGGTCCCACTACTTTTTCTTCAGAAACGATGGGGCAGAAGAACAGTGAAACTGGTTTGTCCCTGCTGGTGGTGGCGGTGATTACTGCAAGCAGGCATGGCCAGACTGAAGTGGCCTATGAGACCAATGTTTACTGCATTCTGTTGGCCCAAGACAATGTCAGGAGCACAGTCGTTTGCAAGATGGCAGGCGCAGAACAGGCACGGGAAGAGCTGGGTGTTCTCCTTCAAGATGAGATCGCCAACCCGGACAAAGTATCCAGCTACCGAAGATGGGAAGACACGATTGATCCCGCCAAAGTGAAGTTGGACATGGTGGTTTTGCCGGCTCTGCTGCTGATGCCAAGCTAGATGCTGATAATCACTGGAAGCATCGCAGGGTACAACAACAAGCTGCAGTACGCAACCATTGAAATAAGTTTTGGCTACAATGATGGCGTCAACGCTGAAGTGAAGGATAAACGTGGCCTATGAGATGAAAGGGCCCCTGACAAGACAGACAGGCTCACAGATGACAAGCTCCCTGCAGGGGACAGCCCCTCTCTCACACCACCCCCACCTCCTGCCCCTACACTTGCAGGCAAGGGACCCCTGCCAAGACAGACAGGCTAACAGGTGACAAGCTCCCTGCAGGGGCAAGCCCCTCTCTCACACCACCACCTGCAACCCCACAGTAGAGCTGGATGAAAACATGAAGAAAAAATGACAGGATTGTTAACCAATGCGTCAACGCTTGGGAGGCCATTTCATTATTTGCCCTAAGATGCCTCCGTCATTATAGGGCGATGGACAAAGACATGCTTGTTGCATCCTTGGAGGCCATACTGGTGGAGTATGAGAAATCATACAAGTTGGCATGCTGACTCAAGGGTGGCATATACATGGGCAATGGAGTGTTGGCCGCCAGTGTTCTCCTTATCTATGTCCCAGCTGTGGTGCTCATGACGGCAGCCTTTGTAGGACTAATGGGCATGCCGATGGTGGCTCTTCTGATCTCTCACTCCAACAAACTCACTCAAAAGGAGAAACTTAAGGCGTGCTTAATATACTATGGATCCATGCTCTCCAAAGCCAAATGGGCAGAAGAAGGCGATGTCCTATCCTTGCTTGACGAGCTGCATGCTTAGCTGAGAACCCCTTGTTCATGCACCCATACAGATCTTATTGTAAGAAGTATCGGCACAAGCTATAGAGATGGACTGTCATGTAAGTGGTCCTGCTGATGCCATTGCTCCTTATCAGCTTCTTTGAGTACAAAAACCAAAGCGCAATAATACATGTGCAGAGGATAGAGGCTATGGTCGAACACGTGCAGGACGTGTTGAAGAAAGCAGGCTATGCATTCCCCCTTTCCCCAATCTGATTCAATAACATAGGCCACCGGCCTTTTCTTACACAAACTACAGAAAAGAAAAAGTCTTTTGAAGGGACATAGGTCAGAACACTATGAGTAACAATAAAAAGCTATGGAAAAAGAAATCTACAAAAAGAGAGACGCACCCACAGCACAATACTAATGTTAAACTTGCTCTCGTTGTCTCGTTGATATCTTCCTCTTATTTATACTATACCATGATGAATATATTTTGCGAGACCCACAATCACAGACTTATCCCGAATTTTCATTAACTCAATAAATATTTACAAATGACACGTTGTCAGTGTAATATACAGGTAGAAAATGTTATAGTAATGTTTGAGTAAAGTCACATATCTACAGTTCTCTTCTTGCAAATCTACCTAACCTAAACTGTCTTTCTATTTTTAGTTCTCTACCACTGATAATTTCTAATTTGCTGTCGACAGCACATCTGATTCTGGCAACTGCTTATATTAGGTGTCTTTCTGGTAGAATATCAATATACCTTTTTAGTTGTAACAATTTAAGTTTCACTATGAATGTTTGTATGCCACGTTTGCATCGAAACTTCAGTGACTCTTGATACAAATAAGATAAAAAATAATCAGAATGTCCACTTGGCAAAATGCTTGATATGCGTCCAGTATATTTACGTATATTGACGTATATGGAACACAATAGCAATTGCATACGTATATCTTTGTATATGGAACATTCCAATACGTTGATATGCGTAGTGTATATCTCTGCACAACATGAGTATACGTAATGAAGATCTTTGCACACCAAATGTGTACTATAGTTTTGCATTTTATTAGTATATGTACGTGTATACTTAATATATTCGACAAATGTACAGAATCAGAATATGTGTATATATTGTTGTATATCAAGCATTAAGCCCAGTGTTCCAACTTATTGAGCCAACCACATATAATGAAAACCAACATTTTGCAGTTAAATGCATGCTTCACTTGCCCAAGTAATTGTCCTGCTATCATCTAAATTAATAAGTTTAAGACTTGTGAAGGATATAGGAACACTTCTTCGAAAATTTTGGAAAATGGGTAACACTGTTCACGCGTTGAGAGCCAGAATAGTGCATTCCAGCACCCGACAAAGTGGTGGGACGGACATTTTGAAAATGAAAATGTAACAACAGGTGTCGAAGCTATAGCATCAACGAAATAGGTTTGTGGTCTCCTGTGTCAATTTGTTTTCTCATTGTGCTTACACCGAACCTGATTTTGCTGTGTGCTTGGGAAGTAGAATTCAAATCCGGGGCAGCTACAGAAAAGGAATTAGTGAGAAGACTACGAAGTAGAAGAATAACGCCATATTCAACTCAGTCGTCTCAAGGAAATTCTTCCAAAAGTATACCTGTACCAGGAGCATGTTTAGAAATGAGTGTTGGAAATGAGATACTCAACCAGCTTCAAAAAATGAGGAAGAAATGAACAGTAAGCTGGAGGGGGTTGACAAAACTATCGGTGATCTGACTACGTCAATGGATGACCAATTAGTACTAATTGCAAACTGAATGCGCTTCATTCGAAGGTAAGCAGTTTGAAACAAAGAAACGAGCGTCTTGAAAAGGAAAAGAAGGATTTGCAAAAAAAGCTGAATGTCTTACATCATAAAGTGCAGCAGTTTGAAAATAAGGTCCAAGAAATGAAAAGAGAGAAAGACGACCTAAAAACCGTTCACGGAGAAATAACTTGTTTTTCTATTGTGTAAATCAAGAAAATTAAGAAAACTAGAAAGAAACAGAGATAAAAGTAAAACAAATTATCAAAGACACTATGAAAATAGAAAGGTATGTGAAAATTGAAAGAGCGCATAGAATATCTAATGCTTCAAACACCAAAAGTTCAAAACCTATAATCGTCAGTTTTCAATCGTGGAATGATAAATACCTTTCCTGAAAAACGGAAAGAAGCTGAACGGGACAAATATAACTGTTGAGGAAGGTTTCTTTCAAGGATAAGAGACATCAGAAAAAAAGTATTCTGGAAACTCAGAGAAATAATGGAAGAAGATGATTCAAGTAAAGCTTTTGTGGGATATGACAGACTGATTTTTTACAGAAATAGTCGGTCTCTTGTGTACAAAGTTGATGAGAAATTAAACAAGGTAGTTGGCGACCAAAGACGAGTATAGAGGTATGGCCAAGGCCAGAAAATATTTTGTGTTTCTGCTATAAAATATTATGTTGGAACATCCATAGGCTAAAATCAAAAAGAGGACAACCTTATTTTCATGAATACTGTAGTAGTAAGTTTTACATTTTGGGTCACAAAAACCTTGGGCTAAAGATTAGCGGGAATTTAGTAGTATTTTTCAGAGAGGACGTTTTAGCGATGGTGTGTTATTATTTGTGAAATCGAAATATAAAATGGGACTCAAAAGAATAAATAAGGATATAGAAAATTATATAGTTTTTAAAATAAAAAAGTGTTTTAGGGTATGGTAAGAGAAATTTTACTTTATGTTTCCTATATTGCGCCAGAGGAGTCATCTTTTTATAATTTCGTAAATTACAGTAACGGTAATGAAAATCTAGAAGACAAATTAATTCAAATTCAAGCAGACCATGAAGGATGTAATTTGATTGTTGTCGGGGATTCCAATGCTAGATGTAGTAATTTAGAAGATTTTATCATTAAGGATAAAAATACTGTAATTTGAGAGTAAGTGGACAGCTACCGAAACGATGATTTCAACTTACCGAGAAATTTTAAAGATTCGGTGCTAATAATGTTGGAATGTCTCTGATCTCAATGTTTTGCTCTTAAAGTTAAACTTTTAAATGAAAGAGTAATTGCTGATGAGTACTGTTGATTATGTATGTGTATCCACTGATTTGTATCGCCACATTTTACATTTTGAAATACCAACAATGAAGGGCTCTGATCATTTCCCGTTGACATGCTTTTTAAAGTGTACACATCAGGTGATCCTGCTACACTTTTTAGAATGCACTTATTGCTAGAGGTTCTTACAAATGCAGAGAAGAATTAAGAATTTTATATTGTGATTTTTTATCAACGCAATACGTAAATGATAAGCTACAAGATTTGCTTATGTTGGTTGACTCTGATGTAAGAAGCGGACAAAAATTCACATATTTTCATGCCTTTCAATTTTGAAAATGGTATTGCGCAGCGCACACAGGCAACATAGTTTGATCCATAATGCAGACAAAAAAGACATATCAAATTCCAGTGGTTGAAAAGATTTAGAATATCTAGTGATCCAGCTGACTATGATGAATATTCAAAGGTCAGAAACTCATACACAACAACGTGCAGCGAAAAGTCGTCACATATCACCAATTTGCAAAATAATAAACTGCAATCGACAAAAAATGTAAATGTAATGTGGAAAATCTTAAGGAGTTATAATACAAAGGAAATTCTGCAAATGTCATTGACATACAACCCTAGGGTACGTACTTTTCTTCCCACTAACGATAGGGCAAATGTTCACCAAAAAGTCGTCAGATTTAGGACAGGTTTATATGAAATTGCACTTTAAATGCACCAATTATAGATACAGAAATCCTCGAAAACATTCAAAATTTGAAGAAGAATAAAGCTGTCAGGGAAGCCTATCTTATTGGAGAATTTTTCAAATCAGCTCAAGATATATTGTTACCCATTTTAAATAAGCCTGTCAATAGAATTTATGATACTGGTATTTTCCCTTAGGTTTGGGAAAGGGAATTATCTTGCCACTTTACAAGAAAGGAGATACGGTAAAGGTATTGCACTGCTTAGTGTTTTCAGTAAAATTTTTACTAGTATTTTAAATAAGAGACTTTATTGTTTGGCAGAAGCAACGAATAAGATCCCAGAAGAACAAGCTGGTTTTCGTAAGAAATAGAGTACGATATATAACATTTTTGTGTTAAATGCACTCATAGAGAAACACTTGTCCAGGAAGAAATTGCCTTTGAATGTCTTTTTGTTGATTTTCAAACGGCGTTTGACAGAAAAGAGCACAAAAAACTATTTGAAAAAACGTTCATGTCTGGAGTTGGTGGTAAAATGTTTAACATGACTAAGAGCATTTACAATGATGTACAATCTTGTGTAAGAGTTCAAAACAAGTAATCAGTTTTTTTCAAATGTAATGTTGGTGTCAGACAAGGATGCATGCTCAGCCCTTATTATGTGTTTTATTTATTAGCGAACTACAATCATGTATAATGAATGTATAATGAATGCAGGGTATACAGAGGTGCAAATAGATTATTTGTATGACCTTTTTTTACTTTTGTTAGCGGACGACATCATTTTGTTTTCAAATATGGTAAACGGTTTACAAAATATTATAAGTGTACTTTCAAATTATTGTGAGAAATGGAAACTGAAGGTGAACCTAGAAAAAAATAAAATTGTTGTTTTTAAACGAGGTGAAAAACTGGGTAGATCAGAGGGATGGAAAATGGATCTCTGCTGTGAGCTTTTACAAATATCTTGGTTTGTTATTTTCTTGTAGAGGTAGTTTGGGTAAGGCAATAAAGACCTAGGTCCAGCAAGCAAGTAAAAATCTAGACGTAATACAAAGGTTTTATTATAAAATCAAACAGCTGCCGTATCATTGTATTTCAAATTGTTCGACGCTATGGTCACTTCTATTTTGATGTATGGATCTGAAATTTGGGGTTATAAGCTTTACGATAATGTTGAAAGAATTCAATCACTTGTGCAAGAACATCTTCAGGAACATCGTTTCTTTGACAAGTAAGGGCCTGGGCTGCTTGCTGCCAATAAAGGGAATGGAGGTGCTTTTGAAGGATCTGAACGCCGACTTCTTGTCAGGAGTGAGATAAATAAGCCGGAGGGGCTTTTGCTTACACTTTGGGACCTGTTCTTGCTGTTGTTAGTGCAAGGCAGATAATGGCCAAACACGTAAAAATAGGGGTCCAAAAAAATCCATGTACTAACATAGAAGGAGATGGCTTCGCCGGAGAGAACAGAATCAGTGGAGGCCGCCGATTCCCCACAGTGCAGACTGTGGCAACACAGGCAACGGAGTCTGTGGACACAGTTAAGATGAAGAAGATTATGCTTCCAGAGAAAGAGAAGAGCCCTGGTCGAGTGGAATAGGGAAGAAGTTGGCCAAGATCAGCCGGCAGAAAGAGAAAGAAAAGAAAGCGACCCACAGGGTCGGTGTGGCTCCTCCTGAGAATGGTCCTGAGGCACCGGAGGCCGCATGCTCTCAGACTTGGTACAATGATTGTTACATTCTCCTAGGGCTGGCTAGGGTCACTTTGACAGCCCTAGGCTTGTACTACTCAAAACGTAAGCATGCTTGTCCTCCAGCCTGCCCACCGTAGCACAACAGTGGGCCACGGAATTCTCTATACAAAATGGAATAATGTATTGAACCATTATTGACTTTCAATTTTTGCACTTACATATTTATTGCATGATGGACACCATGACTCTTGTTACCACTTTGTACGAAGGGGCTTTGCTGGCAGGGCTGACCATTGTCTACTCTATGGGCACGGAAAAAATACTGAAGACAGAGATCGGCGACCCTGGTAAACCCACCTTGAACAGAGTCCTAAAACTTTGAGATGCTGGGGCAGCGGCTGTTGCAGTGAAAGACGTGCTTGAGCAGACAAACATTATTCCAAAAGATCCCGCTATTTGAGCACAAATCATGGCAGCAGCAGTAGGGATTACAGTTGTAAGGGCGATTCTTGACAAGACTGCCTTCACCGGTTGTTTCATACTTGCCCAGAAACTATCTGGCCAGGGGGTAGCCTTCGAAGCAGAGAGAGAAATGCATGGCATGGCGTCGGAGAATTCAATCGAGACAGATAGGCATACATAGAGAGGACACAGCGGATCCAAAACTAGAAAAAACGGCACAGAGCCAAGAAGTCAGTTGCAAGTTAGCTGAAGTCACTTGCTGCTTGACTTGCAGTGTTTCTCTATGTCTCTCAAGAGCAAGACACTTGCAGTCAGTTATGTGTGAGACTGCAGTTGTCTTGTTATCTTTAAAGACATTTGACACGTCTTCAGGCAACTTGCTGCTGACTTGCAGCTGTCTTGTTGCTGCACTTGCCGTACATTTCTTCGTCTCTCACGAGCAAGACACTTGTAGATGGCTGTGTGAGACATTAGCAATCTTTAAATGGAAAACACTGGGCAAAATGCTTAATATACGTTCATTATTTTTACGTACATTGACGTATATGGAACACATTATTAACTGCATACGAATATCTTTGTATATGGAACGTTCCAATACGTTGATATGCGAAGTGCACATCTATGCATATTGTGAGTATAAGTAATGCAGATCTTTGCCCACAAAGTGTAGACTGCAGTCAGTATATGTGGACAAGGGTTTCAGTAAGTTTTGAATGAGGGGGCGAAATTAGAAAAGTAGGCGCTTGCAGCTGCTATGGCTGCACAGCGGTCGTTGGGGAGGGTCCAGGAGAGGGAATGCTCCCTCTCCCACCCAAAGGCCAATAGCCCTGGAAAATAAGCTAAAAAAATCCACTTTTTGAAGCTCAGAGTCACTAAAATTCTAGTATGTTCTAGGACAACATGTGTTCATATCAAAACAGTTATTTTCTAGGAGATTTAATGATAATTTATATTAATAATGATAAAATATGGCAATGTTTACTATAGTTTGAATAAAGATAACTAAAATCTAGAAAAATTTTACAATATTGCTCAGCAGTGTCAAATCCTTGATTTATGGTATGAAAATCAGTATGTTAAGAACCTCTATGCTTTAGGAGTTGTACTATAATGGATAATTATTATTTATGATATAAATTTGATATTGTAGACGATTATAGTGTTTTATCTAGACAGGCGGGTGGGGGAGTCCCCCTTTGTTGACATGTTGGCATCCAAGAGTAATTTGTCACGGGCTTAGCCCCCATGAAAATGTGTAAGTCACACCTTAGAATTACAAGTAGAACACATGAACTGGTGAATACCCCCCCTAAATTGTCTGTTAATGGGGGAAAATCCCCCTTTTTATGCAATAAGAGATGAAGAACTGTGATAATTTAAACATGGAAAACGAGAAACTTTTCTTTATTGCACTGAGTTATGCCACAGAGAAACATAGACAGAGTAGCAACGCTTGCATGCCTTTTCTTCCATGGTCGTCTCAGTAGACTATTGGCTTTTCAGATTAAAATGAGCTTCAAAGGTGTTAAACTTTTTGGAGGCTTTGTTTGTGGTTGATAATTACACGAGATTATGCGAAAAAATACGATGAGATGGCCTCGTATTGCCAGTCGCGTAGCAACCATAGTTACTTATGAGCTCTCAGGCCAGAAACACTGCTTCACGTTAATCAAAACATAACACGCCAGCAGTTTCATAAACATGTCCTTCCTTGACGCACGTGTAAAAGACGGTATGACTGACCGTAAACCATTGAGTAAAACCAGACAGTATCGATAAAAGGCTTTCAAATTTGGTTCAAACACACTCATTCTATATTCATAAAAATATGAGAGGAATTTTTAAAAAAGTAAAACTCACTTTCCTGAAGCTCAAAACAGTCCCCTTTTCGCCAGCACGTCAATTCAGCTCAGCACCACACGACAACAATTTTGCTTAACAATTGGCGGTGGGCACTCTTCGGAAAAGAGAGGCGAGAGCAGCCTGAGGCGAGGCGAACATGGATGGGTTACGTAACCGCTTCAAACCTTAAACAATACCCGTTGCGACTCTGCCTATGTCTCTCTGTGGTTATGCTTACAATTATTAACCCTGATGTTGGGTGTCAAAATCTGTAAATGAAGAACTTTTATACCGCTAGGGAAGTAAAAAGGATAATTTATTTATCAATAATGATTAAAGAATACAATGATGACCATAATTTGTGAATAGAAACAAAGATCCTGAAGGTTATTTGACTGTGTGTGTATGCAAAGCAAGAACTTTGATATAGGATATAAAATATTGTACGTTCAAGAGCTCTATATATGGATTTTGACCAGACGATCGTTTTTTCAAGTGAGTTCAGTTTTAAACCACTCCGGGCGATATTCTTATTTGCGTTCATAATCCAAAAAGAAGTACATCTCATACCTCCAGCTGGTTATATACATAAACATTGACGCCTGTATACCATGGCAGTGCTACGCACATATCGGCCTACTAAAATTCGAATCGTGATAAATCGGGACGCACTTTCGTAAGAAACAATCAGGCCATTGCCTTCGAAAACAGTTTAAATCCACATAATTATCTTTGTTTTGTTCCTTGGTGCGCTTTAAAATCAAAGATTGTACGGCAAAGCGTAACCTCGTGATGCTTCTTCCTTGTTGATTTGCTATTTCGAGTTGAGCTTATTACGCCCGACAGGTGTAGTACGAACATTTTCATTGGCGGATGTAAAGGTCACCACATAGAAATCAGCAATTGAAGTAGTCAATAGAATCATCTGTTGCAATTCCAATTTTTATTCAGGCAATACACACTAGACTGTGGTATTCGGCGATCGTAGTCATGACTAGGCGCTCGCCTACTAAACTTTGTTTCACATAAAACCCAATGAAGAGTTTGATTACACAGCCGGTGATACTTGTCCAAACCATTTCAGAAGGTGAAAAAATATTTTAACGATGAAAGAGACCATATTTTCTAAAAAGTAGCATTTTATGCGCCTAAAGGGTAACTGTTCAATATCGCTGGCTGCCGTCTCTTAATGAAACCCCTGTGTGTATATAATGTTGTATATCAAGCAGTTTGCCCAGTGAAAATAAGCAAAGCATGTTCAGTTTCGTCCAGCTCTCTGGCCCAAGACCAATGAAGATCCATACAGCCTCCGCAGAGGCTGCTGCCCCTCCCTTACTCTTCTTCGACTTGCAGAGGGCGTACATCGCCAGGAATGGGTGGCTGTTTTACTCCAGCATGAAGACGAAAATCCTTCATGTGGTGCTGGCAGAGGTCGGATTGATAGCCCAGACAGACATTTGCGAGGAGAATCCTATCATCCTCTAGAACACTGACACCGACGAGGTCTTTATCTTCTCAAACAACATCCCCATCAATGCAGTTATCCTTTGTATCTACAATAATATTTGTGGTTGGATGGCAGAGTTGCACTTGCCTGCCCCGGGGGGTAGCTATAGGTCTACCGTCCCTTATTAGACTAAAAATACAGTAGCCATCATAGGTGCATTGCAGCCTCTAAGGCGCGCCCCTCATTTTTTGGTCTGATTGGCCCAGGCTTCCTTTTTGGGGCCAGGATGTCAAGGCCCTTTTCGGTGATCCCGTACTTGCTCTCAAAGGGGACAGAGAAATCTCGTTCAAGAGCTGTCCATTGATATGGTGCCCCACTGAACAAACACATTCATGCAATGGCAGGACTGTTTCTGCTGAAGAGGGCCTCTTTGAGCTGCTTGTGGCAGATTAGCCACGTCGGCACACTATTTCACGTCCTTGGCCCTCTTGATGACTTCAACCCCCACCTCTTGGATAGAGTACATCTTCTAACGCAGATCCACATACTCTGCAATAGGGTGCCGGATGCACTAGTCCTTCATCTTGCCAAGCATCTCCAGGTTCTCTTGGATGTGTCATAGAGGGGCTGGCCCCCAGCCATGCCCTGGTAGATGTCATCTGTCTGGACCTCAAAGGGAAATGAGTCAGCATCCGTGTAGAGCAGCTGGCAGCACTCCTGTACTTGGCTTTCATCTGGTTGCAGAAGAAGTCATACATGCGGAGCTTCGAGAGGTCAGGGCTGCTCATCCCCACTTAAACTGTGCAGTTTATGATGAACTAGTGCTTTGGAGCAGGACTGCTGCGAGGTCATTATCGAAAAAGTTGGTGGGCAGATAGGCAGGGGTGCCAGCAGATGCCGAATCTTGCACTCATTATGTGTGTGCACAAGCTGCACGTTGACCAATTTTCCATCATTTTCTCAAAGACGGAGAAGCTCATCAATTTTTGGGTCATTTTCAAAAGTGGTCACTGCCTGCTTTCAGAGCTCTGTGTTAAGCCAGATGTAGGGCTCCATCCAGGGGCTCAGCACGAACTGGGGAGGATGTAGCGCTCCTTGCCAAAGAGGTTGAGGACCAGCTTTTCAACCTCAGAAGGTGCTCGACTTCCTCCAAAGAGCCCTTGCTGTTGTGCTGACAGCCACTTTTCAAAACCACGACACAACCTGAAGCCAGAGGGTAACTATTGTGAGCCTGACGCAACTTGACAGGTACTTGAGATCTACCTTGAGGATTTGGCCTTCATAAACGCACTCTTAGTGGGTGGCAATTGTTGCCTCGAGCATTCCACAGTCATCCACCCATTGGACCTCCATGGCAGCAACTGGTTTATCACCCCGCCGTAGAGGTTGTTGGCATCAAGGAAGAGGTAATGGCTGTCACTGCATTAAAACGCAATACAGATAAATCCACACTAGTGAGTTGGTTGTATTATAGAATAATACACGAGAATTCACATAAATCTACACGAATACAGGCTTGCCGAATACAAGCAATGGATTGTTGATTGTATTTGTCTGTATATGCACTCTTCAGCTAAAATACGGGCAATAATCAATGCAAATACAGTAAGTATTATTGGTTTTTCATTCAGTGGCATTTGTTGCTTCTTCTGCTCTGTCTGGCTGTACAGAAGCCGGTTGAGGTCTTTACCTCAAGTGTAATAGAATTTTCGAGCAGCCTTAATTAACAAAATGTTGATCCGGGTATTGCTCTGGTCTGCTTGCAGATGTGCAAGACAATGACGTCTTTGTCCAAGCCAAGGTAATTTATGGCCAGGCCTCCCTGTTTCTCAACTTTACCAATCTGGAAGGGGGGGTGGTATTGCGTGATGTCCAGCCAAAGGGTCGTAACTCTATCAGCCTGCGCCCCTCTATGTCCAATTTTCCAATGTCTCTAGGAGAGTAGGGAAGACTTCATCTAGTGCCTCATCAATCTCCCTTGCTTATAGGAATACCGCTTACCTGTTGCAGAACACAGATTCTGAGTGATCTGGCTTACCAACATGTTTGTCTAGCCTACAGTGGCCCTAAGTGTCAACTGGAACCTATGGCTCCCCAGGTCCCGAACCTCTTTGGTGAGTCTCTGGCTGATCTAGGGTCGTACACTGTCCAAGAAGGCTTGGGGTCAGCTCCGAGTCGATGCCTTTCTGCAACATCCATCTGCCAGCTCCGCAGGTAGTTCTTAACTGCATGATGTGCAAGGTGGAAGTTGAGATCCTGACCCTCGAGCACTTGGTTGGCCATAACTATATCTATGCACCACCTCCTTAACTTAACGCCTTCACCACCAACCTCTAAATGGAGATAAATGTCCGCCACCTGTGAAAATGTTGTTTTATACCCTTCTCTCTGTTCCCTTGCAAAGTCCTTGATCTTCACCCTGGAACACTCGGTTGAACATCTATGCACCACCTCCTTAACTTAATGCCTTCAACCAAACCTCTTAATTGAGATGAAATGTCGGCCAAGTGAGTAAATGTTCTTTTATACTCTTCCCTCTGTTCCCTTACAAAGTCCATGATCCTGACCCTTGGGAACTTGGTTTGACATCTATGCATCGCTTCTTTAATATTTCGCCTTCACAACCAACCTCAAAATGGAGATAAAAATGTCCGCCACATGATTAAAATTGTTTTTATGCCCTTCCCGCTGTTTCCTTGCATGGTCCCTCTGCTCTCAGCGCAAAAGCATTGCAAACACATTTTGTACTCACACCTCTCAAAAAGGGATATCAGCTCCAATAGTACACAAAAGATATGTCAGTATTTTGTCAATGAATCGCTAATTTTATATGTGATGAAGTTTTGTGATAAGGGTGATATGTATAGAGATACTGAAGCAAATTTGAAGAAATTTGGTAAAGATATTTAGCACACAGTCCTATAAAAGTGCACAAAGGCAATTAGCATTATCAGGTGAATTGATTGCTAATTTGTGTATTAAATTACCTTTCCTAATTACTTGGCTATGTTCAAAAATACTTAATAAAATTTGATGACACGTGATACAGATGTTGATCTCTCAGTACTCTAATACTGTGTGAAGACATTTAGAAATTTCATGTCAAATAATTGCTAATTTGCGTATTTGATGGACTTTCCTAATCAGTGTCATATGTTTAGAAATGCTGCATCAAATTTGATGAAACTTGGTACAGATGTTGATCTGATAGTGCTAAATACAATTCAATTGCACATAGCAGGATCATTTAGAGTAATTTCTTTTTGCATATATTGCAATTTTTTTGTTTTTAGTGTGAATTTCCTGAAACACTGCATTAGATTTTATGAAATGTGGTACAGGTGATCATCTGTCAGTTTTATAATTGGATACAAAAACGTTTGGCAACATCCTATCTATTAATTACTATTTGGTTTATTTATGACCTTTTGTGGTAGCCTAGTTTGTTTTTACGTTTTCAACATCATGGAACTCATTCTCGGCCAAAGTGAGTCATAAACGTCTTAAGCGGCAGTCCATATTTTTAAAATGGCGAATTTCGACAGGCAAAAACAAAAGATTAAGGAAGCGAAAAAAAGTTTAGGTACTTTAATGCCAGAAAAGTTTAATAAAATGAAAGTGTGAATGATTTTAATTTTAATTTCACGGACGAACTTAATCCGATGGCATTGCACTGATTACAATATTGTATATTTTAGATCATTTGCTATTGCAAACTCTTGCTAGGAAGAGAAGTCGACGTTTTTTATCTACAGGACATTTCGATGTCATGTACTTTGCTGTCTTGTACGGGACAAAAGATATTTAAGGAAGCATGAATTGAATTTACTCTGACGACGTGTATTAGAGGGAACAACAATTTGTTGGTAGCCGTACATGTGGTTTTCTGATATAAATATAGGCTTAATCTAAAATACACGATCATATCATCTCTATGTTTTCTTATCAGTTTACACGTCTGCTTTATTTAAGCAATAATGCACCCCCTCCCGGCTCATAATGGACGAAAGCAAACTTTGCACGACATAATGTACGAGGCGAAGCCGAGTACATTATGGAGTGCAAAGTTTGCTTGAGTCCATTATGGGTAGGGAGGGGTGCATTATTGCTATTATTTTATAGTTTTGGCAATGCCAGTGAATTTGTAGTTGTAGAAAACGAATAAAAAAGGAAATTTTCACTGAGTTTGAAGCCAGTGAGCGTCGTCCAGCATGATCGGCCCTGACTCTGTACATATTACATGCACTCCACACTGCAGAGTGCACTGCACTGCACACGCACGTTCAGCACAAAAAATGACCAGCACTTTCACGGTTCATTTCGAATTGAAAAACGATGTATTTTCGAAAGAAATGAAAAGTAACTGCATCCCTTCCGTCTATATCAAACTTGAAACATCACCTTTAAATATCATGCCATTCAAAAAATCGACACGGTGAAATGCCAGAGATGAAGAAAACGGAATGTTCATGCATCGACATCAGCATGATCAGCGAGCTTGCCATGCCATGGTATCAGCTGATCAATACGATCATTATTATGTCGCTAGTAGTACAGCATTCATTGCAAACGATATCAACAGAGTTCAACATTGTTATTCAAATGTTTATATTTCAATTATAATTGTGTCTATAAATTTAATTTTCGATGGCTCCTTGAGAAGAGCTATTTTATTTCGGCAAACGACAGAACTTGACGTAAACGGGTGCTTGAAAGGTACAATTGACAAACATACTAGAGGGTTTCGGTACCGTCGCGATATCGAGAACAAGGCAAGGTAAAATCACAGATGGACATGGAGAAAAAAACGATGAATGAAAGTTGTCTTCGATTACAGTCAATGCATCAGAATTAGGTGGCTGAGATGTTAGATCAACGGAGAGTCCACGGTGGTCATGATTGTTGGTAGTACCTGACCTTGGACCGAGACTTTGAATGGCTCCGTAGTAATTTCCGTAGACACTTCCGGTCAAGGTTGATGACAGCAAGCTGCCGTTGTTTGCCCGTTTACGGCTGGTTTGAGTAGCCTTTCACGCTTGCATCGTTTACATGGCCACTGACATACATAATATGCCATGTGTCAAACCCAGTATCGTCTAGGAGTTTGCAAACGTACTGAGTTCTGTTTCACCTATACGGCAACGAAGCGAACCATGTTGTAAACAAACGTAGTAGTACAACCAGCGTATCGGACGGGGACTGCATGCTGAGCGCCAGGCAGACAGACGGCAAGTGCGTGCGCGTGCGTGAGGACTCAAAACATGTATAAATCTTACAGTAAAGCATTATTACCAATATTGTGAACCATTGTCAAGATTTATAGTTTTGCGTATTACATGGTTTATCCGATATTTCCCCTCCTTTTAAATGCGCAGTCCTTTTTTCGTTTTCCAAAAAATACTTGCTCTCTGTGGGGGCTGCAATGCTGAATAATGGAATACATTATCAGTAATAATGTATGGATATGACGTCACAAAATTCACTGGTGTTGACAAAGCTATAATATAATATAATATAATATTAAATATATCCTCAGTCGTGCAAATAGCAAGTACTCATAACTGGTACAGAATATTTACATAGGGGGGAGAAGCACAATGAAGTGTACGATTTAAGTATTCTCATCGACAACGAAACTGTTTGTTTTTTTTCCAATATTGAGATAAATTTAACTTGATGTCAGGTATACTGGATAATTAAATGTCAACATTTTCTGAAGTGGTGATAAGGTACACCCGTGCAGAATGAATATTTCCCATGTATTTCTAGCATTATAATTTTATAGTAAAATAATATTGTTTGTCAGACATTCCTTGAATTGTGTAGCTTTAACAAATCAGATTCAAATATCGGTCAGAAGTCATCGGACATGTTTAAGTTCCAGTGCTTGCCAAAGACATAGCTCTTCGATGAATAACTACCATTTTGATACTGACTAAGCAGCTTGGTCGACTTCCTACTCTGCAGCTCTCTGCTGGTCTCGCCAACGAACCTGTTCGTACAAAGAGGTATTATGTGCACTTTTTCAGTGGGCAGGCGACCGGGGAGGAAAAGTCAACATTTACAGTAGGCGGGGAAGAAATTTCACTGTTTACAATGGGTTGGGAGAACATTTGTGCCAGTGGGTACAAGGATACGGGTACGGGAGGTGAAGGCAGTGGTTGATAGAACTTCAGTAAAGATTAAGCGCCTAAATGGAGGGGAGCAAGTTCATGTGTGTGCAAAAAAAATGATTTTGGAATTTCACTTAAATGTTGTTACACAATACAAAGTAATTTACTAGGAAACTATAAATAATTTTCGAAAAACTAAACAAGCTAGATTTGTGGTTTTATATATGTTTGACAATTGATATAATGTAGGGGATGAGAATAAGGAGTTTGAAAAAGCAAATGTAAATAACAAATTTTATATTGGAATTTCGCCCAAGTAATTATTTGTAGAGGTTAAAAAGTATCGTATAAAATTTGATAGGCCAAATGAGAAATTATATGTCAATTAAGATTTTATTGATATGGACTGTGACACGCAGGGGTAGGGTTATTGTTTTAGGTAGGGTCACTCTTTTTCTTGCAAACACTTTTGGAGGGTCATGGTCCTGTGTATGGAGGAACGCTGGTCATGCATTTTTCCAGCTGGAGTCAATTTAATCACATTTTTTCCTTTCAGATTAGAATCTTTGCTATTCAAAATTGTACTTTTGTATTATCGTACTATGACAATATGGACATTTCATTCACTGTTTAAGCTTAAAATGTATGGTTTTGTATATTGATTTTCACAATTTTCGGTTCAAATAGTTACTTTTCATAGTACGTTTGTACAAAATCAAGCATGGTGACCCTATCTTTATTCTTCAATATTTGATTTAATTGTAAAATACCAGAACTCAAAAATCCCTAATGCAAAAGCATAACAAAGGCTACAATTTTACTGATCACACATCCTTAAAACCCAAATAGCTGCGAATGTGTAATAAACCGATCTCCAACTATCCCCCGTTTTCCAAGAATTTACATGCAAATTTCGACACTTATGAAAATGTTAAAAAATGTATAACACTGTCATAAGTGTCGAAAGTCGCATGTAATTTCAAACGTTTTTAGATTTCCTGCCATTTTCAAAAACTAATCATGTGAAGGAGAAATAAAGATTACAACAACAAAATGTTGACCATAGTATGTTGAGCATTCAAGTAAATGGCACCAGCTTCTTCCTTTTATGATCACGATGTGAACGTGAAGGAAGTGCGGCGCCCGTTTTTTATTTAACTTATTAAAACGCGTCGGCATGGTCCAAATCAGCGAGCAGTCATACTTCTATACATGTCCTTCAGTTAGCACATTTACACAAACCAACTTAGTTTGAAAATAATATCATGAAAGTAATGCATAAAATTTGCAGCTATTGGGGCTTTTTGCAAGCAATATAACAAACATAACATTTAAACACACCAGTATTTTCGCTTTCTGTAATAAGTCCAATCTCTGGTTTTCATCTTATAATATGTTTTCAGCCTATCAACATAATCTGCATAGTGTCAAAATACCATAAGAATACGGGGGTTTTTCAATCGGGTTCGAACTCACAACGTACGGTACCCAATCACCTAGCGGAGAAAGCTAGAGACAAAACCGCTCGGCTGGGATTGCCTATTTATACGTGGACTGTGCGAATAAGTTTAAGTATTACGACATACTTTAAACATAATATAACAATATTGTTGATACACGATTCAAAATTGTAAAAACCAAATTTAATTTATCTAATTATTATTTACATCGTTATTACTCTTTATTGACAATGTATTCACTGTAAAATTAAAAATACAGGTAGCAATAAACAATAGAAGTTAAATGTACCATTTCATTCAAGGAGATGCATTCTTTAGTGTACCATAGTCAATACAATTTTTGGAACATTGATACGCCTTTTTCCCTTTTGGCAACTGTTTATTGAAAATTGTAAGTCTCCCGGTCTCCAATGGGTTACACCACGACCTGAGCTTGTGCACAAGTATCATTCACTGTCATGAGTATCATATCACCCAAACTCATCTTCAACTATACATCAGAGTCAGAGCGATATATGTCTCTGTCACAGTCGGTGGTGACGGTGACACTGCCCCACACGCATGAGCAGGGCAGTAGCTGTATTAACTTATAGTTTTGTTTAGTTTTTTCAACTGAGTTCTTCTACTCCCTACTATACAGCATGTTGAAATGTCTAGCATTCAGCTTCCCAACACAGACTGTGTATCTGTACAGTTATAGGCTTTCAGTGTGGACTCTAATCCAGTGATAAGTAATAGTGTTTACATATACATACTTTGTTGACAGTCTGAATAATGTGTGTTTCGGCATGCTGTTGGGAGAGAGCAAGAAACTGAATTTGATCTAGTGCATTGAAATATTAAAAAAAATCATCAACAGTTCAAACCTCTGCCCCATTAAAAAGCTTTTTCGTTTTTTCTCTTTTAAGAATAAATAGCATTATTACATTTTTACTCTTTTTCGAAATAAAAGTCATTAAATGCGACAAAATTGTCCTAGATTTTATTTAATTATCACTAACATTAGAACCATTTGATAATAAAAAATGTTGTTCATTTTTCATTGGATTACCTACCAAACTATTGAATCTGAATATGTTAAAAATAATAAGAAACAAAATATTTTCAGGTCCCCTCCTCATACGCAGAGCAAAACTTTCATGTCTCCCTCTAATACCCCCTAAAGTTTCGACCTCCCCCTGCCTGAATTCCTCCAGCCCCTACCCCTGCCATTATCTGTAAAAGCACCGTAAACGTGTATATTACAATGAACAATTTTACATGAGATATTTACTGGTCTTTTCATGCTAAGGAAGGAAAGGATACGTCCCTAACAACAGTTCAGTCCAGTTTATTTCAGGCTGTATATGACCGATGTAACGAACTAACGAACAGACGAGTTATATTGTATGTACTTGTTTATTTCTGACTACATTCGTCCATGTAAATTACACAAAGGAAATACAGATACTGTTATACAAAAATAATCTGATATTGAATATACTATCCATATATAAATTCATTCACAAACCATGAAAGATCGACTTTCTCCACAGGTAACGCAAGACAGAACTGAAAAACAGTACATTATTAAAGCCCGGGGCGAAATGGACCGGGATCCGGATTAATGCCTAGTTTCGGTGGGCGTTTGGGGCACGGCTCTGCATAATGAGTCTGTTGGTAACGGTTGCTATCGTTCGCATTATCTGCGTAATCTGTTTGCTCTCAACTCACGCTCTGACTATAAGCTTAGGTACAGCCTTCGCAATACGCGAAAGAAAAAAGAAAGAAGGCAAAAATATCAATTTCCTAAAAACAGGAGCGTGTTGAGTTTATGTACCGAAGTTTTTGCAGAGTTGATTCACTGAAGTTCTAGGGTCATCGTTCGAGAATGATTCTGCTACTGACCGCCATATCTACGTACGGAATTGGCGCCGTACGTAGTACGCGTAGTGGAAATAATCATCAAGAAAGTAATAAATATAAACATTAAAAATAATCCGAAGCTGGTAATTTCGTATGTTGAAATCACGAATTACCGATCTAAACATTGACTGAGAAACACGGTCAGGAAAATGGTAGGAAACAGGTGAACGACTATTCTTACAATTGTATTTTTACTGTAAGATATTCCTTTCATGAGACTATACCTTTGTTTCGTAAAAGAGCATCAAAACTATCAATCCTATTGGAAACAAACATAGAGCTTGCACTACTGCATCTCTCATAGCCCAGAAAAATGCGAGCTGAATTATTGTACCCAGCTTTCACTTTTTTCAAGACACCAGCAGTATAATTAACCCACAGATTACCACCATATAATTGATAACAATATGCTTTGAAAAGATTACGCTTTACATTCATAGAACATAAAGAAAATTTCGTCAAGAGCATATTTGCAAATACATATAATGCTCTCTTTTGACGCTCAATATCTTCATTATCACTAAACCGATCCGTCAACAAATACCCAGGATCCTTTTTCTTTACTACAAATGTAATTTTCACACGATTAAATGACACACATGCATTTTGTTTTCTTCGTATTAAAAGTAATGCCATGCAGGTCGCCATAGTGGCTACATATGTCAACCAGTTTTTGAGTTCCCTTGACAGAAGGGCTGATCAAACAGATATCATAAGCATACATTAAGTGATTTATGAAAACACCACCTATGTTACATCCCACTTTTGAATTAACTAGTCTTGTACTCAAATGATCAACATAGACATTGAAAAGCTTCGAAGATAAAACTCCGCCCCGCTTAACACCTTTGAATACTGTAAAACTGTCAGATGGGCAATTGGCCCAACGAATAAAAATATTCTGAGTTCTATACCAGATAAGGAGATACCTTAGGAAAAGAATTGGTACATTTCTAGAGATCATCTTTTTAAACAGTATCAAGTGATTAACTCGATCGAATGCTTTAGAAGCATCCATAAACGTAATAATAACATTGCTACCTCGTTTCCTATAATAACTAATGATTTCTTTCAAAACAAATACACACATGTCAGTAGAATGAGAGGGCTTAATAGCAATCAATCTTGCCCAAAATAACAAATTCCATGGTGTGAAATGTGAAAAATACGCGAAGTTTTTTACTTCTGAAGGACATCTGCAGGCACCTGGCCAGACTGCGCTTGGTCGGTTTAGCCTCTGAAGCCAGCTCAGATATTTTCACCTATTGTTGACCAGGTAAAAATGATATAAACTGTCCTAACTGATATGCATAATATGTTAATCAAACATAGCGCTACTTTTGAAATACGATTGACAAATAAAGTTAAAATCAAAATAGGTGGTGGACGCGACGCTCAGAACAAACAACAGGGTAACAGCATCTTGCTAAAGTATAGGAAGTCATCGCTATGGATGTGAACAACAGTAAATCTTCAGTATTCTCGCGAGCTAGAGCTTGTTTCCACTCCGTAGACCTACGCAAAAATCTTACGGGTAGCGCCAGGATTTTGCCGTTAAGAGACGAGTGGTTTACGACCATGATCTTCAGACTCGACCGTAAGTTGTTCCCGAGGATTGTTGTGTTGCTTGCAGCTTTATTGTACAGCATGCGTTAAACACTAGTTGTATAGAAATAAGACACACTTTTAACTTAGAAAGAAAATTAAATCAATTGAGAATTTATTCATTTTCATTAACAAAAATTGAAACAACCTTCAGCATTTTACCTGTTCTGAAATTTCTGGCACTGACGACGTGACATGGGTTGCTGTGCTGACCCGGTATTTCCAAGTTCTAACCATACGTAATAAAACCTCGATTTGTGCATTTAATTGTATAATCTGATGGTGTTGCCTATTGGTACAAAAAAGCTACCTATCTGACCGTTTACGACTGGTGGAATCTTACATTGAAGAGATCATTACACTTCAACGTAACATTAGTGCATCTCGCTTGTACGTACGTCCAATGTGGCGCATGGACGACGTGATTGAGACACAACTGAGCGACGCGACGACAAGATCGGTCGTGTTGAAAATTTGCAATTGGCGATTTCGTGCTATAAATAATCAGTAATGAATAATGTAAAATCCCTTCGCTAAAAACTCTATGGGATGCCTACCAACCCGACATAGTCCGACAACGTTTTTAACAGCAGATTTCCGTTGTCGTGTTCAAACAGCCTGAAAATGTTATTTGGTTGATCTCCGGCATTGTTCAGCAGTGGTCGGTTACTTATAGGTACCGGCAGTACTACTAATACTCGTCGCTCTGTCACGATGCCGCTTGAAAAGACGTTTAGTTTCCATTGGGTGCATGTTCATCATGAATTTGTATAGCTGGCGAAATAGTCACTCCGAACATATGTAAATTTATAAAAGGTGACAAAGCTCTGACAAACTGCGGCCAAATTTAATGAGTAGCCATATCAATCAATATTACCGGTGATCCGCCTCGGACAGCACTGTCAGTACCACGGTCCCTATAGACGGACTGTGCTTTGCCTTATGTCTATTTTACTTCAGCCGATACCTTATTCACACATCTACCTTCGTCGTGTCAATCGCTCAAGCAAGGCAAGGCTTTGAAAGTGTGAATAACATCCACCGTAGCCTATACTCAGTGCAATGCTATGTTACATTGTTTGGTTCAAAAGACGTTGATTTTACGAATAAAGAAAAATGGCCTTGGTCAAAAACTCAAGTTGAAGGGAGGTAAAGTGTCCTAAGATATCGAATCGGTTATCGGGCTGGTTGATAAGCAAAGCATATAGGATATCGGGGCCGGTAATAACACCCTCTGGGGAGAATACTCACTAGTATTTCGTGCTAGGAACAAATAAAGTTGCAGTTGACGAGATAGATGTCTGTGTAAGTTTCAGCAAATAACACAAACAAGTTGAAATCGGGTAGACTTAGGGACTGGTCAGTTTCTTCGGCCGGGGTGGATTATTTTTTGCCGACGTCAAAAAGTGGCTGACCCCCGTATTCCAACTTTTGAAAACGGGGTGACCCCTCTATTCAAACTTTCGAAAACAGGGTGACCCCCTATCCTGCGTGTGACAAAAGTAAAACAAAGGTGGAATAGAAATTCACTAATTCAGTATATATATATATATATATATATATATATATATATATATATATATATATATTTACAAAAAATATATATATATATATATATTTAAACATTCCAGCATTCTGTGTGTTACTGAAATTATCATATCAGTTGTAAGATGCGAACATAAAAATGTCACAATTCTAAAGTTTGAATGCAATATTTTGAATGAGCTGTGAATGTACTCCACACTTTTTATGCATAAGCAGATGTCTAGAACTATTGTGAGAAAAATGTGATTGTTAAATATCAGTGCATGTTGCTTTCTACTAATTAATTCTCATAGACGAAACAGAAAAGTATCAAGAACTTGTCATGTTTTTCATATGAACTGCAAATTCCATAATGATTAGTACACTTTGCAAAACAGACTTTCGATTTACAGACATCAAGATATTTTTGACATAAATCTCTGATATATCAAGGTGCTGCGCCGAAAAGGCGCGCCGAAAAATATTAAACATCCAGATATCTCTAATATAAATGTCTAATATATGAAAATTGTTCCGCTGAAATGTTTTCTGAAAAATATTTTTAATATTTGAAAGTAACGAGCTCAAAGAGGCTGCCGACAATATTTTAATTATATATAGATATATAATATACCTAGAAACGTATTTTTGAAATATGACACGTTCCCCAGAGTTGTATGGCGTGCAAATTTAATGTAGAAACTAATTAGAAAAACACACAACTACATCTGAGTGTCTCTGCACAGCAAATTTTTGGGGCTTATATATACTGACGAGCATGAAGGACCGCCTTGTTCAGAACACTGAAACTGATTTTTGACAGGACGGATACTTAAGAAAATTAAGTGACCCCCGCGATCTGAGCAGTTTGAAAAATACATGATCCAACCTTTACAGTTTTCAAATTTTAGGTGACCCCTTTGATTTACCGTCGCACCCCCGGCCGTAATGACAGAACGCTCCCTTATCGTAAAATGGATGACATTTATACCGATGAGAGTCTGCGACAAAGAAAATTACATGTACTTATCGTAGTTTGAGGTTGATTTTTATGATCCCGAAGAGCAGTTTGTTGTCAGCGAAGCAAAAACATTGACGACGGGCGACGTCGGCGCAGTCACAGTTACGTTTGGATCGGTACAGGGTGGCCGATGCATGGCCACGGCGGCCATCATGTATCGAATCACACGTAAATGTGGGCGCAGCGGAGCCAATTAAACAGTTATAATTTAAACAGTTCACAGAAACTGGAACGCTTTTAATTTCTATTAAATTTTGAGCTTGAAATGCTTCTAAATGATCGATGCAAATAACAGTTCAATGATTTTTACGGCAATTTTAAGAGTAAGATACGGCAAACGTAACTTGTAGAACGATCAAATTTCAGTGTTCACCGCGGCACACAAGCGCTCACTGCTATCAATAGCGTGTAGGACACACAAGCTTAGAGTAAACTGCACAATTTTACAAATAGGGTTTATTGTTACAAATAGGGTTGACATGTCACTCCTATTTGTAACAATCAACCCAATTTGTAACAAAAGCAGTTTCGAAAAAATGAGTTTTGACAAGGGAAAAAAAGAAAATTGCCCCCAAACATACAAATATGCATATTTTATTAATATTTCAACAAATACGGCAAAGTTTTTTTGAAAATTAAGTTTTGTTACAAATAGGGTTGATTGTTACAAATAGGGGTGATACAGACACTGCGCGTAGGCAGTAACAGGGCAATCGCTGTATTAGGGCGACATTTTTTATTTTGTGTTTCTCATCTCCTGACCGACCGTAAATTTCAGCTCCGACATGAAAATAAAAAAAAACAACTTTTTATTTGCGCGCCTCTGAGGCTATCATCTTACCAACAGCACCACCATCATCAAATTGTGAGATTGCAGCGACTCAGACTGAAAGGACAGAGAGCACAGAACACTGAACTGAAAGACAAGAAATTGAAGTGACTGAATGAACAGAACATTGAACTGAAACAAATACCCCATTTTTGGACTCAAATATTATAGAGACTGAATGGACAGAACAGTGAACTTGATCAAATACAGTTTTATTTTGTACTTGTTTTTCTTTTATTGCGACCGCCCGCCCTGCCCGACTATTCCTCTGGAGATGAGAAACAAAAAACATATAAAAGGGTCACCCTTAAGTGTTGTATTTAGCTTGCCAACACAGCCTGTGTATGTTTACCATGCATTTATATAATTGACAAATGACTGTCAGTCTGGACTCTCATTAAATTGTCACCTAATACATATTTACATATATGCAAGCTTTGTCGACAAACTGAATATTGTGTGTTTCAGCATGCTGTAGGGAGACAGCAAGAAATTAGAGTTGATATATTGCATATAAATATTGCACACAATTTACCAGTTGCAGCTGCTGCCCCATTGCTGGCCCGAGTTTGGTTTTTCACGATTAATCATATATGTTTGATTTTTTCGAGATAGAAGTCACGAAATGTGACGAAATGACTCTAGATTTGTTTAATTATTGCTAACATTAGAACAGTTGAATGATAAACAGTTAAAGTGATATTCATTTTTCATTGAATTACCTCTCAAACCTTGGAATCGGAAAATGTGAAAGTAAAAGGGAGGTTTAGGTACCTCCTATAGGCAGGGCAAATTTCAAGTTTCCCTGTACTACCCCTAAAAGTTTCGAATCGCCCCTTAATTCCTAAAGCGCCAGCCCCACATTTTTTTTGTGAACGCAGCCTAACAATATGTTTTTACTATATGTAAAAGAATACATAAAATAAACTTCTATCATGATAAGGGAAATAACTAGCACAGCATTTTAGCTATTAATCGACCTGCAAATCGTGCGTCGTGCATCTATAAATATTTCATTATTAATGAGAAACAGGAAAAGTAAATAATTTCCGAAAATTGCATTTACCTTTGTATTAGCTTACACAATGTCGGTATAGGAAGAAACAAATTTACCTACGGATCTGGTTACTGAGCCTCAGAACAAATGATGTAATTCTTGCTTGTACGGTTTTTAGACCGGCAATCATGCGACAAGTGGTTACGAAACGCAATCATTGTACTTTTGGTTTCTTTTGTTCCATTTTTAAGAATTAATCATGTGGCGCGTATTGGAAAAACCCGAGTTCAGTCACTTTCGTTTCTTCTATTCCCTGGTTGGAGGCAAATGAGTTTTTGTGACCCCGATAAATAAATCCGGACCAACCTAGCTGCTGGGAATCAAAGATTGTTTTTATTGTCTGGAAAATCACTGTGATCTGGTTACTGAGCCTCAGAACAAATGATGTAATTCTTGCTTGTACGGTTTTTACGCCAGCAATCATGCGACAACCGGTTGGAAAACCCCAGTCATTGTACTTTTGGTTTCTTTTGTTCCATTTTTAGGAATTCATCATGTGACGCGTAATTGGAAAAACCCGAGTTCAGTCACTTTCGTTTCTTCTATTCCCTTGTTGGAGGCAAATGAGTTGTTATGACCCCGATAAATAAATCTGGGCCAACCTACCTGGGAATCGAAGATTTTTTTATTGTCTGGGAAATCACTGTGAAATACATTTCTAAAACTTACATAACAAACTTCACATTTCCCCAAAAGGGCGAGATATGGTGTAGTAAAACCAGATTAATTCTATCACAGACAGTGGGATGGACGACCACTGTTTTTGATTCTACATTTTGTAATATTTGTAAGTCGTCAACCGCAAACAAAAAACGTGGTACCCAACAAATGCAAGTGGACTGACCTTTCAAAACACCGGAGTAATAGGTCAGTCGGTCTACGGGTATAAGTGCATGTAATTCTCGTGTGCTGTTCTACTTCGAATATGCATAATTTGTTCATCAAAATTACTTGTAATGTTTGAACACGCACAGACGTCTATATGTCAATACGGAGAGAGAGGGTAGCTTAATCTGTAAGAGTATATAATGAACACGTCGCCGTAATATATATTTACAACTGGTCTGTGATGCCCACGCACGGTCAGTTTAAAGAACACTTAAGGCAGTGGCACAAGTCAATTTACTGGTCAAATTCTTCTTTGTAGCCCGGAGGTCCTTACAGGCTACATATACAGGACAAAAAACGCAAACAAGTATTTGAAACTTTGACCAAAGTGAAGTGTGGGGTTTTTTTTTGCATTCTAGTATCCATGATAGGGCTCAAAATTATAGGTAGTAACGCTCCCACAGACTGCCAACTTTTTTCTGGGGCTACCAAAATCCATGCAGTGGTAACCCACTACCCCACTACCCCACCAAAGCCTGAGACCTGAAATTAAGTCAGTAATTGGCATGCTATGCCCGGTCTGTCACTTTAAAGGGCCATTATTTGAAACTTTTGACCATTTTGTACCTCGGAAAATTCCATGTTGGAGGCTCATATTTGTTGCAAAATGTTGTTTTACGAAGAAACAAACATGTTATAGCCACATAAAACTGCTAATTTTGTTCAAACGTGTTGCCCTTCCGAGCTCGTTTGTTGACGTCTTGCATGCTCAGCGTGCTGGGGAGAACAAAGATAATGTTGACGCCGCGATCACGCGATATGTACAAGTTCACGTTTATTGCGGGGATCAAAACAACATTGCATCGTGTATTGCCAGACATCTGGCTACGCAACGTCCTCGGACAATGGACTACGACGTAAGTACTGGAATGAATATTTATTTTGAAAATGCTGTAAATGGCTCGCGCAGGTGCAGAAGAATGCCTATGTTGCAATCCGCGTGTCAACAGAGTTTGTATTTCTGTCCGGACAAAAATTGAACTTTCGTTGTAAAATCACATGTTATTTAGTTGTAGGGTACGTAATGTTTCCGAATAATATGCGATTCTCTGTTATTTGACAGGCTATTCAACATGAGCCAGTGATCATTTCAATCAAAACTAACGGAAAAATCGCCAGAAGATACAGCTAATGGAACTTTAAGAAGAGCTATTGTTGCAGCAAACCCAGCTGAACACAGAAATACCAGACTATGATTTTAAAATAATAATAATAATAATATTGGGTTCTTATATAGCGCACATATCCACAATACTACATGTGATCAAGGCGCTTTTTTACAATTATTATTACCCCTGGTCACTGGACCTAATATGATACCACTCAACTCCCTGGGGAGCAAGCAACAGCTCACATGTGCAGCCAATAAGCGCAGCAGAGCTAAACACACACATTACAACCTCTGTCCTATCAGGTACCCATCACTCCTGGGTGGGGAGAAGCAATGAGGAATAAAGTGCAAGGCCCAAGTGCCTTGTCCACTGCTCTAGCCACTGGCCCATGATGCCTCCTTTGTTATGCATATTACTTTGTTATGCATATTATTGAGGCGGCTCGTCGTGTGGTGGAACTTCGCAACAAAATTTCAATGTCTGAACTTACGTTCTTGAATGACAGGCACAGGAAATGATTGCCAATGAAAACGTACCTTCGTTGCACTTTGATCATATGTATCAATCACAATTACACTGAAATGATGCCTCCTCCCTACAGAAGGTCCATGTTCCATTCTTCGCCCTAGTACAGTATGTCTGATAGCTGAGAAGGTCGTGTCGTTTATTTATTTATTTATTTATTTATTTATTTATTTATTTATTTACTTATTTATTTAATTACCTTTGACACGGTTTAAAAAGCAAAACTGCAGAAAAAGCAGTGTCATTAAGTACAAAACAAACACACACAAACAAGGAGACGCAAAGGAAAAAGAGTCCATGACGACTATCAAATACGGCTAGATTTTCAATCGGGTTCGAACCCACAACATACGGCATCTGTCGCCTAGCGGAGAGGCCACAGAGAGAACCGCTCAGCTAAATCTCCACTCCCATATTTGCATACACCTCCGGGAGTAAAACGGGCTGTCAAAGGTCACCAAACTTTTGAGTATCACTTTTGTCTATTATACATGTTTCCTTGGGTATTAAAGGTGTCAATATTCACATCAAATAACTAGAAAAGTCACTTTATGGGCAGAATCTAGAAAAAATAGCCTTTTCCTGTCTGGGTAACGAAAAGGCATATCCCTGAACTAAAATATGCATGGACTACAAGCCATTGTCACGACACTACCAACTTCAGAGAATGATAGCCCAAGTGGACTATCCGGGAAAAAAGTTAATTTCCAGCCCTGCATGACGACTGTATCCTTCAGCCTCCATATTGGTGTTTTCCGTGATTGCCTTGGACAAAAATTATGGCCATTTAATGTCAGAGTGTTTCAAATTGAAAAAAAACGTGAAGGTCAAAGTGGTC
This sequence comes from Ptychodera flava, assembly GCF_041260155.1. Lineage (NCBI taxonomy): Eukaryota > Metazoa > Hemichordata > Enteropneusta > Ptychoderidae > Ptychodera > Ptychodera flava. The sequence continues at coordinate 50,509,828 of NC_091928.1, read as the reverse complement.
AAAGTGGATCTAAGCCAACCGGCTTTATTTCTACATCAACTCAGTTAGAGTCTAATAATTTGTGCAACACATTTTCTAAGGTTAAACCCCTCTTATCCCCAATTAATGAGGTCAAGGTCAATTCTTCTCAAGATAGCATTATGGGCATTTTCGAACCATTTATTCATGATGGTTTTATATCATTTTCTGGAGATTTTTCTTCCGCTACCCCTGTCAAAATTTTAAGAGAAACCGGGATTCCCAGTCTCTTTTGTTGGCAGATACCCTGCCGTTTTCTGAAAAGTCATTTGCAGGTTCTAAAGTTCTTATTAAGGGGGTAGATTGCAATGACTACATTCCTGTTCCTCTCCATAATGTCTATTTGTCTTCGGACTTTGTTTCTGGACCTTTGACTTTAGGTATTAGGCCTTTTTGCCTTTTGAAGGGATTCACCTTCTTCTTGGAAACGACCTTGCTGGGGACAAGGTCATTACTAATCCATTGTGACTGATTATCCTAGTTTAGATCAGAATCCAGAGCCAATAGAAGAGAAATTCCTGTCCTTTTCCCTTCATGTACTTTTACTCGAGCCATGTCAAAGAAAACTTCTGAGAATCAAAATACTCTCAAAAATAATGTCACAGATGTTGACTTAAATGACACCTTTCTCAGTCAGGTGTTTGACACGGATCATTCCGTTATCCTCGTTGATTTGAAACTTCCAGTAAAACTTCTGCTGACCAAAGTCAGACATTTTCTAGATCAAATCTCATTGCAGAACAACACAAAGACCCAGATATTTTGTCTTTGTTTGACAGGGTAGATGATGAAGGTAAAACTTCAAATAGCTCTGTTTCCTATTAACAAAATCTGGTATTCTCATGCGTAAATGGAGACCTCCAGACATTTTGGTTGATGACGATTGGGCTATAAAACATAAAATTGTGGTTCCAAAGCCCTACCGTGCTGAAATATTGCGCCTGCCCCATGAAACCCCCTGGGCTGGTCACTTAGGAGTCAGGAAAACTTATCATAAAATTCTCAGTCACTTTTATTGGCCTTATCTCAGGCAGGATGTAACACATTTCTGTAAAACTTGTCACACATGTCAAATGGTAGGAAAGCCGAATTAGACCATTCCAAAGGCCCCTTTACAGTCAATTCCTGAATTTCAAGAACCATTTAGTAGGATACTAATAGACTGTGTTGGGCCCCTACCAAAAACAAGATCAGGAAATGAGTGCCATGCTGACAATAATGTGTACATCAACTCGGTTCCCCGAAGCCATACCACTGAGAAATACAAAGACAAAGACTATAGTGAGAGCTTTAGTCAAATTTTACACTTTATTCGGTCTCCCTAAATGTGTCCAGTCCGATCAAGGCTACAACTTTATGTCTGGAATTTTTCAACAAGTAATGGATCAGCTAGGTATTAAACGGTATAGGTCATCCGCCTATCATCCAGAAAGTCAGGGTGCTCTTGAGCGATTTCATCAAACTTTGAAAAACATGATTAGGACCTACTGTTTTGACACAGAGAAGCAGTGGGATGAAGGAATTCATTTTCTGCTCTTTGCTGTTAGAGAGTCATTCAAGAGTCTCTTGGTTTTAGCCCATTTGAGCTTGTATTTGGACATACAGTCCGTGGCCCACTTAAGCTCGTGAAAGAGAAATTCCTATCAGATGATGAAGATTGTCTGAATATTTTGCAATATGTGTCAGATTTTCGTACAAAACTCTCTAAAGCATGTGAATTAGCCAGAGAAAATCTTGAGTCATCTCAGCAGTCAATGAAAATCAAATATGATAAAAACACCTCAAAACGGAAGTTTGAACCAGGTCAAAAAGTTCTTGTTCTACTTCCGATTCCTGGCAAACCACTCCATGCTCGTTACTTTGGGCCATACCTAATTGATAAGAAATTGAGTGATTTAAATTACATCATAAAAACACCTGACAGGCGAAAACAAAAACAGCTATGTCACATAAATATGCTTAAGCCATATTTTGATAGGGATAATCCTACTATAACTCAGCCTGTCAGTACAGTCAGTTCTGGCCATTATGAAGTTAGTGATACTGAAACTGGCTTGAGTGAAAATACTCTAAACTCAAAGCTGGGCTCGGTCAAGCTTCAGAACTCAGAAATCCTGGAGAAGCTGGAGTCTACAAAGTTGACACACCTCCAGCCAGAACAAGAACAACAGCTGAAAGAGCCAATCCATGAACATTTGTTCCAAGATATTCCAACAAGGACAAACATCATCTATCACAACGAAGATATCTGCGACAGTAATCCAGTGGAACAACATCGAGACAGACTGAATCCTGAGAAAGCGGAATATCTCCAAGAGGAAGCCGAGTATTTGCCGAACAATTACTTTATCGGACTCATAAAAATAACTGGACTTTACCATGCATACTTTATGCCAAATTCAGTGCCATTTCGAGTTTTCCAATATCAAATTGCAAGAGGATAGTCATGCGACAGATCATTCTGTTTGCTATTTTTCACGCAAATTTTACAAATCCCAGAGAAACTACTCTACAATTGAAAAGAGTGTTTATCTTTGATATTAGCTTTACAGCATTTTGAAGTTTATGTTACTTCTTCAAATCAGCCAATAGTGGTTTATACTGATCACAACCCTCTTGTTTTTCTGCAGAAATTTAAAGGCAAAAATCAGAGATTGCTAAGATGGAGTTTAATGTTACAGGAGTTTAATCTTGACATTAGACATATCAAAGGCAGAGACAATTTAATTGCAGACTGTCTCTCTCGTATTTAGAGTTTATTGTTGTTCACTTTCAAGAAATTTTACTTTAGAGTAAAAAATTTGAGTACTTAAATCCTTTTCAAGATTACATTTGCAAAAGAAAGATTTTTCTTTGAAATTTTTTTTTTGAAAAGGGGTGTGTTATGTAGGTCATTTTCACACACTCATCATGACCTGAGTTCAATTAGTCTAGAACATTCTCAAGGTCACTGCCCTTAATGACCTCACAACCTTGAATTCAATTAGTCATGTTTGGAATGTTCTAGAAATTTAGTTAGCTGTGTAAGAGAGATAATTTTAGAACAGTAATTAGCATGTCAATAAAAGTTCTAGACTGTTCTTATATGCTCTTATGTAAGCACATGTGTATAAAAAGGGACGTGCACAGCTTCCAGTCAGACTTTTGGGATCGTGTCTCTTGTGTGTTACTAAACTCCAGCAGTAGTCATTCTCAAGACTTTTCAAGACCTTCACTGCCAACGCTGGATTTATACTGTGGACTTTGTGCAACTTCAAGCCTGCAAGCCAAAGGACTGTTCATTCATCCGACTGACTGTTACAACTCTGAGACTGGAGCTTTGCCGTCCCAGCTGAGATAAGTAGTCTGTACACTTTTAAAGCTTGTACTCTATCCCTGACTTAGCAATTAGTTTATTTTTGTAATAAATTTTGTTTAAACGTTAACTGCTGAGTTCACCGTTTTGTTCGTTTTCTCTGCACGTAACACAACAAAGAAATTGTCAACACTGTGCTAAATCTATTTTTAGGGAGAAACAACACAGAACTTAACTACAATGTTCTAAGAGCAAATTAGAGCTATAAGACCTTCACCTGCATGAAAACCCAATAATTCAGATAAATTTACATTATAAGTTGCCTATTATAGTATAATACACGTGAATTCACATGAATCCACATGAATACACGCTTGCTGAATACAAAAAATGGATTCTTGACTGAATTCATCTGTTACAGTATATGCACTCTTCAGCTAAAATACAGGCAATAATCCATGCTAATACCGTGAGTATTATAGGGTTTTTATGCAGTGCTTGATAATGATTATTTTGAAAATAGGTTAATAAGAGGAACTAGACATGAAGGAGAAGAATATCCTCTTATTGCAATGTCAAGAGCATGCAGTGCCTTAAACCATTTTAACACGCAATGTAAGAACTAAATATGCAAAAACTGTTGCAAGACACGCGACTTTAGATCACAAACTAACATATCAACTGACTTTAATTTTTGTTTGAGTGACTAGTGAGGGAAGCCCGTGAATGACGAGCGTGGCTCAATACTTGTCATGTTCTGCAGTTTGTTGATGTTTTGACTGTCAGCTTTAGGCTACGGCAACAATGGCTATTGCCGTGCTAATGCATATCAGGTTGATAGTGCCAGGCACCGTGAGGATCAAAACACACGCATTGAAAATGGAACAGAGCGCGTTTGACCTAAATGACCCTCGATAAATGGAAATTGTGAAGCGCGAAAAAAATCTAAAACCTGATTGTTGGATGGAAGTTAAAACTACTGAGACGTTGCTGAAAAACAAACATATATCAAAAGGAAGTCTAAATAGTTTTCTTTAATTATATATGGTAGCCATGGAAAAACCGTGACGTGCAGTAATATGTGCATTCACGAACAACAATCAAAATAGATGCCAAACCCTTAACATCAAAAGGCACTCAGTTTTATTTGTTCGCCATTTGTGATAGCAATCTAAAGCCTCAAAAACCCCAAAGACTTCAGGAACAGGCAATAATACGAAATCATGAGGGAGTGGTGTAGCCAAGGTTTGACTGCCAATATTTTCTGGTGGATAGATACTGTAAATTCGATCGAAAACTGACCAGCTCAAATATACAGTGAATACATATTCTTGCACTTGATGGGTAATTCGCTTTTTATCGCAATTTAATCAATATTAATTGTACTTAAAAAATACACAAATTTACGAAATTATGTAACTTAAAGCCCCTTTGAAAATTTACTAAGGAAGGATGACTTGGTACGATTATTTGTAGGCTATACTTTGTTCAACAGAGAACGGACTTCTGTTATGAAAATAAACACTTCTTTTTACGTGATCTTTAACCAAAGCAATAATGACAGAGTTCTTACTCCCTCCCTCCCTCCCCTAGTCCTGTAGTTTTGCTATGTTTAATCAGTACCACATCTTTGCTACTGTCTTTAGTAAATATGACATTGCAAATACGAAATAAATATGCGCGTTATGCATTCGTCCACTGGAACCGTATAATACAGTGGTTGTAGTGTTGGAAACATTTTCTCTGAAGGCTCGGCCGCCCTTTTCAGTAGCTGACCGGACGTTTACCTCTTGACATTTCCTTGACCTCAGGAAACACAAAGAAGCTATGATCCTTTGTTCGGCTGTCTCGCGACTGAATAGCTGTGCAATGCTGTCGTAAACAGCCCCATTAGTTAAATTGTTCATAAAGGTAGTACGCGCCTCGAAAGCGAATTGCTTAAACTTTTGTCACGGTCCAAACGTTCCTCAATGAAACTTTCACCCATACTTTTACCAAATCAACAAATAGGGGGTTACCAGAGAAACAAATCACCTTACATTTACGTACCGGCATTTGAAATTCAAAATGTCCACCATCCCTATGTTAACGCAATGAGGGAAAACTAAAGTTATCGATTTTTGAAAACCTAAGACGGTGAAAATCGTTCTTACTAAGTGGTAGATCAGAAAAGAACTGTGAAAACCTGACAGTCAGAATATATGTTCCGTAGGCACATTCTACCTCAATGGAGTTATTTAAGACATAGGTATACCACAATCGTTTATATATATATATATACACACACACATATATATATATATATATATATATATATATATATATATATATATATAATATATATATGTATGTATATATATATATATATCTATATATTATATATATTATATATATATATATATATATATATATATATATAATACATTGGCCATACATATGTATGCATACATATACATACGCATATAGGGTATTCATTTATACATGAAGAATACATACATACATACATACATACATACATACATACATACATACATACATACATACATACATACATACATACATACATACATACATACATACATACATACATACATACATACATACATATACTGGATAAAGGTCGAAAATTTACATTGAGCCTCGCTTTCGAGACAGTGGAAAACGAGGTTGAATGTAAATGTTTTCAACTGTAAGCTTATGTCTGGAAAACATTTACATTCAACCTCGTTTTCATTTGTCATACAGTTGTAAAATTTTATTTCGTAAATAAACTACAAATCAACAGTTAACATTCTCTCTCTCTCACTCTCTCTCACTCTCTCTCTCTCTCTCTCTCTCTCTCTCTCTTCTCTCTCTCTCTCTCTCTCTCTCTCTCTCTCTCTCTGTCTTAGGGGTGAATATTTCTTTCAAAGGCATGCTTTGTTCAAAATTTATAATCAAATCGAATGTGACATATGTCTACGGATGAAAGGCAATACTTCGGTTTAATTTTGTGAAAACAAAATGAAAAGATCTGCAAGTGTCCCATTACTTTATAGCACTGACGAATTCGAAGGATGGAATGTATTTGGCTTCACACGTACTTAATATTTAATTTTTTCAGCAGTGCAGAAAATTTCTTTGGTTGCGTTTTTGAAAGCACCAGAAACTGTTGTTACTGATGAACATTTTGATATGTTCTGCTTTCTCACAAACACTAATACAATCAAGTTATTTGAAAGAGTTTACTCTTGACATTCTCTAACAGAGGATCACATGTATTTGCTATTCAACAAATGTCCTGATTTGATTTGAGGATATAGCAATTTATCCTTCTTAGTCTATATCAATCTACATCACATAAAAGATAAAACATACCATCATGCCTACAAAACGTTAATATATTCTTCTCACCAAATTGACATGCACTGTATAATAACATTTCTAATAATATCTTACCAGTACAATACGGCGTACTGCACGTCCACAAGAGTGTATGTAATTTCCAGTTTCTTCTTATATGAGGAATGTAATAGTCATCACAGTTCAGCTCTATACCTATATACATATTTGCAAGCAGGTTATAATAAGACGACTCACACCTTTGTCTCACATCTGCGTATTGCAATATGCGGAGCGATAATTTGTGTGAGTTATGTAAGGTGAACAAAGCTTGTCAGGTTGTGTACGAGGTTGCCAGCTTGTTTATCTGTTTTTCATGAGAAAAATAACAACATGACGGAAGTTGAACATTATTCTCGAACTATATGGAATTAATACATCACCGACCACTAGACTGGATGCCTTGTTTGTTTAAACGTCACAATTCTTTGAAAGAGTATGCAGTTTTCCCGCGGGGGTCGAATGGACTTTTTATGCACCACAAATGTTCCCAGTATCATTTCCGGCAGAGGTAAGTGGACTTTCTATCTCCTTGCATGACCCCCATCCCGCCAACATAACGCCCTTGCTCCTTTTCTCTTTGCACACTCCTGCCCCCTGTCTTGCGCAAGAGGACCAATCGACTTTGAATAACCGCCAAAAATGCTCCAAACATTGCTTCCGGAAGCATATGGAGAGGCCCAGAGATATAATAGAGAGAAGGCTCCATTTAAAAAGTAATACAAGACGAACTGACACATTCCAATGTGATTTGAGAATCGTGTCACCAAAACAGCACGTTCAGAGGCTTAAAGGAACAATCATTTCCTTAAGCTTCTGATCTACTGAAATGGCCCTCCTGTTGAGGTGGTTACACTGGTAATGTATATTCCAAATAGGGATTACATTACAAACAGCCTTTCGTTATATCTCTTATGCCTATTGTTTTTATGAATTTCTGTCTGTCTCTATACGTGTATGCGTGTTTCTATCTGTAGGCATGATGTCGCAAAACCTGATGATTCACATGCTGAAATTTAACTGAATTATTGGGTTTTCATGCAGTGAAATATAATGTTGGGTGATTTTTTGCAATAGTTATAATAATAATTATTTTTATTGTTGATTTGGTAAACGAATGGTGAAAAGTGTCATTCATGAAGGTTTGAGAAAACGTTTAAGTCTTTCACTTTCGAGGCGCACACTACCTTAATCTGTGTTTATAAAAACTATGTCATTAACACATGCAATTACTGAAACATAGTTTCTGTTTTTACTAAATTTCAAAATATTAGAGCACTCAGTTCATTTTCTGATCTTTTTAGCATGTATGTATCCACCGATGATCACAAAGTGTTTCTGTTGGATGATATGAACTATTGATTGAATGCGTACACTAAGGTACATCTACTTACATCTACTTACTGGGTTTGACTGCATTTACCCAGCTCGTCTCAAAAGTGACGGACGCGTCTTTCAACCTTTCAGCTTGGTGAAAAAACGTATTTATTGATTCGCCAAGATATACATTGACATAGAAAAAAGTTCCTCTCACCCTAGCCCTCTCTATTGTGGAATACAACCACTGTCCATGCTGAGAGTTCTCGAATCAAAAACTGTCGCCGTGCTCGAATACAAATATCTTCTCATTAAATTACGTCATTGTTATACAAGAGTTAGCATTCCAAAGTCTGTCACCCTGTTTTTTCAAAGTTCGGAGAAGAGCAGCATTTCCATCTGAATGATTGAACAACGTGACACGCAAAATTCTATCGCATATTTTCTGGCAATATGTACAGTAGAAATACGCTGCAGTTAGGGAGCATTCAGTTTTACGGCCTGGGGGGGGGGCGGCCGGCAAAATCTTGTCGCCGGTGTTCAAAAAATATAGACCCCCTGCATTTTTTGTGAAAAAAAGATGACCCCCCCTTTGTCAGAGGAAAAAAATTGATGACCCCCCCCCTGAAAAATAACCAAAACCCATATGTCAAATTACCCGCATGGTTTGGATTTGAACTCTAGAACGCGGCGCACTTTATTTGTGTAGCAGAGATGCCAGTGCACAAACTTCTCAGCCACATCCATTGAAACGTCTGTTAATTAGGACGACTGTAAGGCATTTTTAACTTCATTTCCATAGACAACTCATGTCCATGGACATTGTATAAAGTAAACTTTATTGGAGTGGTTCGCCAAAGGCAGCCCTCCGGTCAAGGAGGTCATGGCCTTTATGTAAAGTCAACTTTATTCTAGTGGGCCACCAAAGGTGGCCCGCCGGTAAAGAGGGTCGATCATGGCTATTGCATTAAGTAGACTTTACTGGACAGGGCCGCTGAAGGCGCGCAGCCATTACCATTATTCGGTGCGTGATCACAGGGGTCCCTCAAAAATGTTTCTAAAAAAGCCGCGGCTTCAATTGGGAATTTTACAGTAAGATTGCCGTGGGATATAACATAAAGTCAATTTATTGTAGTGGGCCGCCGCAGGCGTCCCGCCGATAAGGAGGGTCAGATCATGGCCATTGCATGAAGTAAACCTAATTGGAGTGGGCCGCCAAAGGCGTCTGCCCGTTAACAGGGTCATGAGTAATACATAATGTATATTTATTGTAGTGGGCCGCCGGAGGCGGCCCGCCAGTAAAGAGGGTCGATCATGGCCATGGCATAAAGTGAACTTTATTGTTGGTATTATGTTTTTGAAATTATGGTGACTCCCCTTTCCTACCAGTGAAAAAGCGATGACCCCCCCCCTTTGCAGATTCCAAGATTACAATGACCCCCCCCCCCGCCTGGATTTTGCCTCCAACCCCCCCCCCCCCCGGCCGTTAAAACTAAACGGTCCCTTAAGAAAGCTTATCAGCTTTACTCCACAAAATGGCCACTTGGTACTACTTGGTATTCACTCACATGTGATATCCTGGAAAGTATTCTCTGCAGTAATTCCACTTTCTGTCAACATTCCATCATTTTTAAAGCTCAACGATACGATAGCACGAGATCGGAGATGTTGTACTGTCGCGCGCACGAACTCTCAATTGCCCATGCTCTGGGATTCGCGTCGCCTCTCAAGGGCGCGGGCGTGTTCCAACAGAGAAGAACGTGAATCGCATAACATAGAGTCTCTGCCAGACTACACACACCTCTTTTTCAGAATTCCCACACAGCTTCAATGAACTGTAATTAAATTTCTATACACTTCGTGCTTTTCCAATTACTAAATATGTGTGTACTGTGTCTGTGTACTGTGTCTGTGTGTCGTCTGCTCCACGCATACCATGTTGTTCGTCGCACACAGAATTGAAACATCTAAGTCGGTTACTGTGACCAACTCTTTTGGGTTGGAAGCAGTGGCTGACTGGTTTTGTGTGAGGCCTAGCAGCTAGGCGATGTTGCCGTGAGTGTGTGGGGGTTCGAATCCCGTTTGGGTTATAGTATAATTTATATTAATTATAGCCCCTAAACTTGTAATAATAGTAATTAATATATGTATTATATAGAAATAATAACGTGAATAATAATAGGTTAAATTTCCGTGAAAATTTCACTACAAGGGTATTTTGGGTCAAAAAGACCAAATATGATATCGATTTCACTGCCCCATGTTTCCATGGTAACCATTTTAGGGTTTGGAAAGACCAAATATGATATCGATTTCACTGCCCCATGTTTCCTTGGTAACCATTTTAGGGTTTGAAAATTTCAGTTTTTCTAATATCCAATGAAAAGTTACTTTGATTGATATGAAAATTATCTAGCGGGGGGAGTTCGGGTCAGAGAACACAAAAACCAGACTTATTTTAATGTTTTGAGTTGCCATGGTAACTATTCTGGAATTGAAAATGTTACTTTTTCCCTAATTCCTATTAAAGAACTATTGATTGATGTAAAAATTGATAATAAGGGTTTTTCTGGTTAGCACACCAAAAAAAAATCAAACTCATTTTCCATGGCAACCATTCAGGAGTAAAAATTACCAGTTTTTCAAAGATTCCACCTAAAATCCAGGAATCAACAGAATGTGTTATATCAAAGGGATATTTTGGGTTAGAAAGACCAAATATCCAGTGTAAAAATCCAGTAATCAACAGAAATATTATACCAAAGGGTTATTTCGGGTTAGAAAGACAAAATATGATATCCATTTTTACTGCCCTGTGTTTCCATAGTAACCTATTTGCGTTTTAAAATTTCAATGTTTTTCCTAAGTCCATTAAAAGTAATCCCAGTTACTATGCAAATGCTCTCCTAAGTGTATTTATAACAGCATGAACTCCATGTTCATTTTTGTTTTATGTTGCCATAGTAACCATTTCGGTAACCACAGTTGTTTTATTTAAAACCATAGACCGTCGAGAGGGTCTATGTTAAAACATAATTCACTAGTTTTTATTTATTTTATGGATTTCAAAGTAACAACTTTTAACATTTGTTCTATAATAATAATAATAATAATAATAATAATAATAATAATAATAATAATAATAATAATAATAATTGTAATTTATTTGCCTTCATTCTAGAAAGAATAATAAAGATAATGTAAATTGGGGCCATTTTGGTCAAAATTATGTTTTCCGTTAATTTTAGTGTGTTAGAATTAATTTTACATAGACCAGAAATAATTTTTCAAGCATTTTTAATTATGTTTCATGCAGTCATCCCGAATAAGTGTTCTATAGTATATTACTAACTTATTATGCACTTATCGAATTAAGTTTATACCTTCAAATTAATTTTATGTGCTGAAATTAATTCTACTAGTATCCGAACCAAATCCTCCTTATCACCCAATGTACCACTAAATTTATCACAAGCAGTAACAGTAGCATACATTTTTTTTTGTTTTATTTAAAACATAATCACAGGTACTCATTTATTTATGGATTTATAATTAACAAAGTATACCCGGTAATAATTTCATTTTATAATAATTTATTTTGATTTTTTTGCCTCATTCCAGGAAGAATATTGAACACAAATTATTTCTGATTGTTTAACTAAAGTAAAATTATGGCCATGTAGTGGTGCAGTATTTTATGTGTGACCTGGTGTGACCCCATAAACTCTATGATTCTGATGATTAGCTTGATCTCCCCTTTCCATGGTAGCAATTTGAACATGGTCCCTGTATACCTTTAAACATTTTTTAAACCAAGCAAGCCAAGACAATGGGAATTATTACAAATTAAATATTTCATGTTCAATATTGCCCAGGGCTCGAAATTAACTTTTTTGCCTGGTAGTCCACTTTGGCAACCATATTCTGACGTCGGTAGCCCGGAGACACTAGCTGGTAGCCCATGCATATTTTAGATCAGGGTATCTTTTTTTCGTTAACCAGATAAGAAAGGCTATTTTACAAGGTTCTGTCCATGAAGTGAATTTTCTAGTCTTTTGATGTGTATACTTGCACACCTTTAATGCCCAAAGAAACAGGTGTAATGGACGACAGTGGGACTTAAAAGTTTTCTGACCTGTAAACAACCTGTTTCACTCTCACAGTCGTATGCAAATTTTAAAAGTCGCCATGACAACATGACAACAATATGGCCTTTTCAGCACTGAGACATACTGTAGCAGGGCTAAAAATAGACCATGGCCCTTCTGTTGGGAGGAGGCATAATTTCCGTGTCATTGTGATTGATACATTATTATCAAAATGCAACGAGAATGCGTTTTTATTGGCCATCGTTTCCTGTGCCTGTCATTCAAGTACGTCAGTTCAGATATGGAAACTTTGTTGCAAAGTTCCACCGCACGGCCGGTCATCTCCAGAACAAAGTCATACTATGGTAAATTTCTATGCCCAGCTGGGTTTGACTGCATTTATCTAGCTCGTCCCAATTTATTGATTCGCCCAAAGGCCTGTGGACTCGCTTATTTCTGCACAAGTGCTACATGGACATAGGAAAAAGTTGTTGAATACTCACTGTTTCAGTGAATCCGCCATGATGAGAGTTCTCAAATCAAAAAATGTTGCCGAACTCGAATACAAATGTCTTCTCATTAAATTACGTCATTGTTATACAAGAGTTAGCATTCCAAAGTCTGTCACCCTGATTTTTTCAAAGTTTGGAGAAGGCCGGCATTTCCATCTGAATGATTGAACGACGTGAAACGCAAAATTCCATCGCATATTATCTAGCAATATGTACAGTAGAAATACTGCATACCGTCGCTCCAGGTACGTATAAGCTTATACTCCACAAAATGGCCACAGGCGGCGTGAACTTTCTGAAAGGATTTCCTAAACGTCCAACTTGTTACCTTAGGGACTCACTTGTGATGTCCTGAAAAGTATTCTCTGCAGTAATTCCAGTTTCTGTCAACATGCAAAGCTCAACGACAAGATTATAGCACGAGACGTAGTGTACAGACTACACATTCACGCGCAGGTAAACTCAATTGCGCATGCTCATATTGGCAGACTACACTGGCAAACGAGTGCGCATGCATGAAGGTATATTTGCAGCAAATACACAGGCATAGACTCTCCAAACTGCAGTCGCTGTGCCTTGTTTTGTGCGCGCCCACGACTGCAACGATGGGCCTGCATTTTAACACCTCTTTTTCAGAATTCCCACAGCTTCAATGAACTGTTATTAGATTTCTATATAATACTTATAGCCCCTAAACTTGTAATAATAATAATAATAATTATTATTATTATTATTATTATTATTATTATTATTATTATTATTATTATTATTATTTAACAAAATCTAGAACCATTTTGTCAGTATATCATGACTTTTATCTTGAAAAAATCTAAACATGCATGATTTGTCGTAAAAATACCAAACTTTAGCCTAGTAATAGGGCAAAAGCTGCAACTATTGATGATTTTTGCAATATTTCTATGCAATATATCAACTACAGGTTCTTGCTGTCTCCCTACATGTTACTAATACTGTTACGATGGTGTTACGAAGGCACATAATTTGAATAATAGTGATGGATAAACAATAGCTGTGTTAGTCATTAACATACCATTAGCATTAACCACGTGTAGAGGAACACCTGGTTTGTTTGAATATTACAAGAGGTTTTTGGCTTTTGGTTTTTTGGTTCAGTGTGTCTTTGTCTGGGGCCGCAGTCAAGTTGTGTGAGTTTGCGTTCATCCAAGAAATGGAGAAGTGATTGTAATCCACGTGTAAGCTTGACGTTGAAGTTCAGCTCACCAGTCTTGTTCCTGAAGCTTACAGACAAAAATTTAGGGGCTTGCGTAAACAGGAAAATCAAACGCATGTTGAGTTTGCTCATGACAAAGATGTATACTTTGAAAGGTGGTACACCTCAAAGGAAGTTAATAATGATTTCGGTAAACTCAAACAACTCATATTGATAGAGGAATTCAAAAAATGTGTTCGTGATGATGTGAAAACATATCTTGATGAGAGAGATGTTCAAACTTTGGAACACGCAGCGGTGTTAGCCGACGATTTTGCCTTGACCCATAAGCCGAAATTTCATATTTCAAAGATTTCCAATAAACAGACAAAAATAGATAAAGAGGTTCATGATAACGATTTGCCTGGTGAGGTTAGATCAAGCACCCCCATTTCATAAGAGTAGCTCTCGCCAGACCAAATTTAACAGTGGTTACGCAGATAAGGGTAAACCTAGAGTCCCAACTTGTCATTACTGTAAAAGGGCAGGGCATATTATGGCCGAATGTTGGAAGTTGAAAAGAAAGAATGAACCTTTGCCCAATGCTCTTGTTACTTCACATAAGAGTATTGTGGATAGTGCACCTGATGATATTTATCTCAGTAGTATTCCTAAACCAATTGAGAAATTATCTGATTCTGTGCGTGAGGAGTATTTGCCATTTGTGTCAGAGGGTTACGTTTCTTTGGAGGAAAAATCCAGTCCTATGCCTATTAAGATTCTTCGTGATACCGGAGCAACTCAATCTCTATTGGTAGGTGATATATTAGAGTTTGGTAAGGAGTCTGCTACTGGTGAATCTGTTTTAGCTCAGGGCATTGAGGGCAGGTATGTTAGTGTACCCCTGCATCATGTATACTTGAAATCAGATTTGGTCACTGGGTTCGTGAAAGTAGTCTGAGACCTAGTCTACCTGTTAAAGGTGTCTCCTTGTTGCTAGGCAACGACTTGGCTGGGGTAAAGTGGGGTCTACCATCCACCTGACTGACAAACCGAGTATTTATGATGACAAAGAGAAAGTTAAGGATGACGAGGTAAATTTATATCCGGCCTGTGTTGTTACTCGGGGAATGGCCAAAAGGGCCCTTGAGGATTGTGATTCACAAGATAATGTCGTTGATTTGTCGGAGACATTTTTCGGTTATTTAGGTAACCATGGTGATGACACTAATAATGACAGGAAAAACAAGGAGAAGTTGAAATGAAGTCTGATTTGTCTCTGTCTAGACAACAACTTGTCACCGAGCAAGAAAGGGATAATGATATTAAGCTTTTGAAAGATAAAGCCCTTCAAAGACGAACTTGATAAAATTCCAGTTGGTTACTATGTTAATGATGGAGTGCTAATGAGAAAATGGCGTCAATTAGAAGCCCCCGCAAATGAAGAATGGGCTGCAGTACATCAGGTTGTGGTACCTAAAGTGTATAGGAATGAAATTCTTCACCTTGCCCACAAGGTCCCAATGGGAGGACACTTGGGAATAAATAAAACCATGGATAAAATTTTGAAACATTTCTTTTGGCCTTGTATGAGAAAGGATGTATCTGAATATTGCAAATCGTGTCACACTTGCCAAGTTGTAGGCAAACCAAATAATGTAACTCCAGTAGCACCTCTTCAGCCAATACCAGCGTTTGGAGAGCCATTCAGTAAAATTGTCATTGATTGTGTAGGGCCATTGCCAGTAACAAAATCGGAAATCAGTATTTATTAACAATAATGTGTGCGGCTACCCGATTCCCTGAGGCTATTCCACTCAGAAATATAAAAGCGCCCACAATCTCCAAGGCTTTGCTCAAATTTTTCACACTAGTAGGTTTGCCAAAAGAGGTGCAGTCTGACCAGGTCAAACTTTATGTTCGGTTTGTTTCAGCAAATAATGTATCATTTGGGAACAAAACAGATCAAATCTAGTGCCTATCACCCAGAGTCGCAGGGTGCATTGGAAAGGTTTCATTCTACCCTGAAAACCATGATGAAGACTTATTGTCATGATAATCAGAAAGACTGGGATGAAGGTATACCCTTACTGTTGTTTGCTGTTAGAGAAAGTGTCCAAGAATCTCTTGGGTTCAGTCCGTTTGAGTTGGTGTTTGGTCATAGGGTCCGAGGACCATTATCACTGGTAAAGAACAGTGGATAGATGATAATACGAAACTGAATCTATTAGACTATGTCTCTAAATTCAAAGAAAGGTTGTATCAATTTTGCACAATGGCCAAAAATAATCTGAAAGCATCACAGACAAAAATGAAAGTCTGGTACGATAAAAAAGCCAGAACAAGGGAGTTTGACAATCCATTGCATGTCAAATTTAGTGGTCCTTACGAAATATTAAAGAAAGTAAATGAAGTTGACTATGTGGTGAAAACGCCCGATCGTCGGACGCCAACACAACTGTGTCACATTAATATGTTAAACCATATTATCAAGAAGAGAAAACTGTCAATTTGGTGAATGTTTGCCATAAGAGCACTGAAACGTCAGATGAACCACATTTCAAGGGAAAGGATATAATAAAGCCAAAATTGAATAATTCAGACGTTTTGAATAATTTGGATGAGAAGTTGAATCACTTAGATTTTCCTAAAAGACAGGAGTTAAAAGATCTCATATTTAAATATAAGGAGTTGTTTCCTGATGTACCGAGGAGAACAAATGTGGTTCAGCATGACATGGATGTTGGTGATACTAGACCAATTAAACAACACCCATATAGATTAAATCCTGTTAAAAGTGAGCTCATGGAAAAAGAAATTCAGTATATGTTGGAAAATGACATCATTCGACCTAGTCAAAGTACATGGAGCTCCCCATGTGTAATGGTTCCTAAGCCACACGGTAGTGTACGTTTTTGTACAGATTACCGTAAAGTCAATGCTCTCACGAAAACCGATTCGTATCCTATACCTAGAGTTGACGACTGTATTGATAAAATTGGAAAAGCAAAATATGTCACGAAAATTGATTTATTGAAAGGGTATTGGGGTGTACCACTGACAGACAGAGCCAGAGAAATATCTGCATTTGTAACCCCGACTGGATTGTATGAATACAATGTGATGCCGTTTGGCATGAAAAATGCACCGGCCACTTTTCAGAGAATGGTCGACAAAACAATTAGGGGTTTGGATAGTAGCGACTCTTATATTGATGACATCATCACAGCTGATGATTGGTGGACAGCCCATCTTATTGCCATGGAGATGTTATTTCAGAGATTGCTTGCAGTCAACTTGACTGTAAATTTGACTAAGTGCGAGTTTGGCCAGGCAACTGTAACATTTTTGAGTCACAAAGTAGGGCAGGGCCGTGTTGCCCCAGTCGAAGCCAAAGTTGTGGCTATTGTAGAATATCCAGTTCCTACTAATAAGAAATCACTTATGCGTTTCCTGGGAATGGCTGGATTTTACAGAAAATTTTGTAAGAATTTTTCAGAGGTTGCTTTACCACTTACCGAGCTGTTAAAAAAAGACAAGAAATTTGTTTGGAATGCCTCATGTCAAAGGTCATTCGAAGGCCTCAAAGCTATTCTCCAGAATGCGCCAGTGCTTAAAGCTCCCGACTTTACCAAAGCATTTGCATTAGCAGTCGATGCCAGTGACAATGCCGCTGGTGCTGTATTGTTGCAGGAGGGCGATGACGATGGAATTGAACATCCTGTATGTTATTTTTCAAAGAAATTTAATTCTCACCAGAAGAATTACTCGACTATCGAGAAAGAATTGTTAGCTTTGGTATTAGCCGTACAACATTTTGAAGTGTATATAAGTAGCACCTTTCCTTTGATCGTGTATACGGATCATAATCCGTTGACATTCTTGAACAGAATGAAAAGAAAGAATCGTAGAATCTTAAATTGGAGCTTACTGTTACAAGAATATACGATCGAAATCAAACACATTAAAGGTAAAGACAATATTGTCGCAGACAGTTTGTCTCGATGTTGAATGTAACCTTTTGATAAATTTTGCCATGACATGTCAAAATTATCTTTTGGTGGGGAGGTGTTACGATGGTGTTTACGAAGGCACATAATTTGAATAATAGTGATGGATAAACAATAGCTGTGTTAGTCATTAACATACCATTAGCATTAACCACGTGTAGAGGAACACCTGGTTTGTTTGAATATAACAAGAGTTTTTGGCTTTTGGTTTTTTGGTTCAGTGTGTCTTTGTCTGGGGCCGCAGTCAAGTTGTGTGAGTTTGCGTTCGTCCAAGAAATGGAGAAGTGATTGTAATCCACGTGTAAGCTTGACGTTGAAGTTCAGCTCACCAGTCTAGGTACGTCGGGTATGTCAAGTCGGACTAAATACAACGCTGCTCTCGGACTTTGAAATGTGGGTCTACGCCAACAACTGTAAGTGAATTATGTATTCAACTCCTACTGGAAGGATTCTGAAAAGGAACGTCGGGATTAGTGTATGTGCCAATGCGAACTGTCATCGGTAGACTCGGACAATTTACCGCGTGTTACTGCAGACGTGTGACGAAGTTCAAGAATCGCTTCTGGACGCCCGGCAGGACACAGGACACTTTTGGTATTTGAGTTAAGGACACTTGTCTTGTAGCAACTAAATTTGTCAGTGTTTGTACTGTATATCTGTGGAAAATAGATTCACAGTGAATCGTATAATTTTGGTCTATTGTGTATCATTGCTGCTGCTGTCTGAGTGTTTGTGCTGTGTTAATTTTGGTACGTAACAATACATGTGCTCAATAAAAAGTGTTTTCACAACAATCAGCGCAGGTTCTAAGCCAGTACAGATTTAAAAAGTTAATCTGTCCATGTGAAATGAGAGCAATGAGTTGGTTGATGAGTTCCCTTTACAAAATGACCATAATTCTAATATCATTTGATTGAAGCTATAATAAATTTAAATGTTCAATGATGTAGTTTTGTACAAAAAGTTTACAGGTTCTTCACATCTATGCCTAATTGAAAATTTAGTTTTATAAATATATGATCATATCCTGAAAGATCAGCTACCACATATCAGAACTGACTGCTTATGTCAGTGTACTTTGAATAGTAAGCTGTTTTAATTGTCCATTTGCTATGCCATTCCGACAATACAACAGACAAGAGGTCAACGGTTTGATAATCTATTAGCTTTTGTATAAATAGATGAGGAATCAGAAGCTCAAATGTTAAAAAAACAAGAAGTGGAGAGAAAAATATCCATGGGGAAGTAGGATTCTTCCGCCTTTCTGACACTTGTTTGACCTTCAACAAAATGATAGGGGATTTTAGCTTCTGGCCGTGCTACAAGGGCTTTACTTTATTATGAACATTTAGTCAACAGGTCGATATGTAGCTCACGATTTCTCACATTAAATGAATGTTCCTGCATTTGTACCCGAAATTATGTGATTAAAGGGACCATTATATAAAGTTACTCCGGCTATCAGCTGCTGCTGTGTTAGATAAGGTCATTTCAGCCGTTTATGACGCATTTATGATACTTTTTATCGAAACGTTGCTATATTCTCTGATATTTTCAAAAGCAGGTCACATAACTAATACAATACAATACGGGGACATGTGTTGTATAAAATCTGTTAAATTGTTTTAACTATATTTCAGTTTTATTATTCAATAACACTAGATTATCGAATAATTCAACATTTTAACCAATTTCAGCTTAATATTTTCGCGGGACAACATAGAGGACGCCATATCTCCAAAATTTGCATGGGGACCCCATCTTTTTTCTCATTTTTGAACATTTCGTCTCATCCCCGACATCTCCTGAAAGTTTCAGAAAAATCCTGATTAACGTCACTGTTACCCACATTCTACCTTAAATACGCTTTCTTCACATCTGAACTTGCGGTACATTTGCGCATGCGTAGATCGAAGCATTTACCAATAAGGTTCCTCCGATATCTTCGGCACCTAAACCAGCGATGACTTCACTACGTCGCGGTCAGAAAAATTCACTATTTCTCTCGTGCACCACATTCACCAAATTACTTTTTTATACACAGACTGGACCAACTCTAAATGCAGTGGTACCGCTGGCCATTGTTAAACTCAAGATATCTGGGTACTTGTGGTTTCTTGCGTCGACGGTAATTTTCTAAGGTCGCATTGAAGGTGAAAAATCACAATTCCTTTAAATGGGTGAATAAAATAGCGAAGTTCAGATTTTTCACAGCACCATTGCTTTCAGTTTTATTAGCGCTAAACTTCTTGATTGTCAAAACGTTTGCTAAGATGCTATATATCTTGTGGCTTGTAACGCGGGCTCACGATGCAGTTTTATTTGCTAGCAAAGAAAAGTCATAGTTAGCCCAATAATAACTTAAAGTTTTATTCAGAAAATGTCGTCAGCTAAAAGGTACGGGGTTACTAATGTAACCTAAGAGCCGAACTGTGACTCCTCAAGTGTCATTAGTTTGGTAAATGATCGGTAACTTAAACTTATGAATATTAATAGACGTGGTGCGCCGCCATCAGTAGGGTGGTCCCGGATGTCGACAGCGCCACCACTGGTGGTTAAGTCGGGTCGGGTAGCTGTAATGGCGGGTTGATATCCATTAACGTGATTAGCGAGATGATTACTTGGGTGGGCTTGCGTAAGCACAGAGCTGGACGGAGTGGCGAGTGTCGTCGGACTTGCGACGATGACTGAAGCGGGTAATAGTACACCAACGACTGTATTAGTTGGCTGGACTTGCTGGTTTGGCGTCGGGATAGGCGCCGGTGCCGTGGTGTTGGTAGATGGCTGCCGTAGTTCACGTCGGATTGAATCATTGCGCTTGCAATGCTGGTTTCTATTAGTTTGGCGACGGCTGGGATGGCTGCCGCTGTGGCGGTTGTCGGCACGACGCCAGCAGGGTTCGTTGGTGGGGTTTCAGTCGGTACTGACTGGAGTAGGTGTTTGTCGAGGTGCGCTTGGCGTCTCTTCGACCACGTCGATGTACGGGTGGCCGCGGCCCCTGCTTTTCTTCGTTTTTGGCATGGTGAATTTTGTGGTGTGAACTTGAGCGTGGCAGAAGTTGAATGGACGATCTATAGCTTTGATCAAACTTATATGTGCATGGATAATGACATGGAAAGTGTGACGCAAGTTGTTTAGATAACGGTAAATGAGGGCAGTTGGTAGATAAGGTTAGGTCTCAAGTGCATCCAGCAAGTGGTAGGAGTAGGTGGCGCATGGTGACCCAAAAACCCTTTTCCCGTAGACCTCTTCAGGGCCATCGGCATTGTAGTGCTACTGTGAGCGAAGTCGCAAAAACCAAAATCCCCGACCGCCTCACCGTAGCACTGCAATTTTGCAGCTAACCTTGGCGTAGCCACATTCACAACCGAGGTGAAGCGGAAAACTGTCGACGATTTTGACACCTGGTTACAGTGCTTCCTTGTCTTTTTCTCATATCGAACATTCTACTACCTACATTTGGCGATCCCCATGGCCACCTACCTTTGTTTCCTCGCCTTCAAAGCTGCCGCCTACAAGCCGGAGGCCTGGCTCGCACGACAAATACTTCCGCCTGTACGCTGCCCGCTACCCAGACAGGGCCAACTGGAGCAAGCCAAACCCAGACCTCAATTTCCAGTACTTCCTAAACCAGCCACACCTCCTGCGTCCTTCCTGCTTCGCCTGTGGCCAACATGGTCATGTGAAGACTGACTGCCCAAACATAAGCAGCAGCGACACCAACCCATTCTACTGGGAGAACCCAGCGAACAAGAAACAGTATGACCAACCTCAGGTATGTCGATCTTTCAACCGAGGCTCATGCAAGACCCCCTGGCAATATGGCAGGCTACACAAGTGCTCTGTGTGTAACGAGACCGACCATAATACTCTGCACCACCACCAACGCACAAAACAAGAGCCCCCCAGGTCTTTGGAGGGAGCGAACATCCACAGAGCGACAATCGCAATGCTACAGCCGACAATGCCAATTAACCTCATTAAACTCTCAGCTGCCCTGCACGACCACCCGCACAACCAAGCCACAGCCAGCCTCATCCACGACCTAACCCATGGTGCTAACATTGGCTTTAGTTGGAACCGCGCACCGCGCTACATGTTAGTCTCACAACGCCAGTCAGCAACAATCGACCCGGATGCCGTTGCCACCGCCATAACAAAAGAACTGCACCTCAGCCAC
Organism: Ptychodera flava; assembly: GCF_041260155.1. Lineage (NCBI taxonomy): Eukaryota > Metazoa > Hemichordata > Enteropneusta > Ptychoderidae > Ptychodera > Ptychodera flava. The sequence continues at coordinate 50,487,856 of NC_091928.1, read as the reverse complement.
ACAATCGTCCATTAGCCACATGTTCAATTTGGGGGCATATAGCTTCTGCAGTGGCGCTGCCACAACCACTGGCGAAGACGGCTTACCTGACTGGCTCATAAAGACACTGGGCAGATGGAGGAGTGATGCCTACCAGATCTACATCAAGACACCACGGGAGACCCTCGACGTCGTACCGAAGGTACTCGCCACTGGCTAACAATTTGACATAGGACTCGGTTCTCTTGGACAATGCCAATGATGGAATGGCGCTACATGAACTATAGAGACATGAAACGTTAGGAACAATGAACATATAGGCTACTATGAGACTATGAGACATCTCCCAGTGGCGCATGGTCACCACAGCGAGGGTGGGGGGCTGTGTAACTGCCACACTGCAGTCATGCATGCCCGTGGTTTGGCCATAATTTGGGGTGTAATGGCAAGGGTCTGCCACGTGCGACCGGTAACGCGTTTCCCGATGCACGGTACCCAGAGCCCGGTACCGCCGTCCAGGTCGCCATGACGCCTCGTCGCCCCCGCTATGGCAGTACATGCATAACCCCGGATTTCGGTAAAACACTTGTCTACGTGTCGTTCCATTCCATAAATGGGTGATTATAGCTTTGCTATAATCACTGTTAACGTCTGGAGGGACAGGGGAAAGGGTTTAGACCTTGACATCAGGTGCAGTCAATGAACAATGCACTTTTAAAGGGGTCCTTACTATGATAATATATACTGTTTATGACAAGTAATGTGAACTGACTAATTTTAAGTCAAGAGGGTAATTAATTAGCTGTTCATAATTTGCCCTCCCACTGAAAATTTTCGACTTACCCTGCGCACTCAAACTTCATTTTTACCCGCTCCCCACATGTTTTTGCCTGTTTCCCCTCCCCCTGTGAATTTTTAAAGCTCTCCTGCCCTATGGCGAAAAAAACTTGCCGGTTTCCCCTGCCCTGCAAAAACATTCCCCACAAAATTTGTCATTCCATTTCCCCTGCAGACATGACATAACCCCATGCGACTGTTTACTAAAAGACATGTGTTAGTTGTAATTACGCAGCGGTACTATGCAAGGCGTATCGATCGCACTAAGGTCAAGGGTTATCGCTACAGTTGTGTTGCGATGACCCTTGACTCGAGTGAGATCGATCGATAGGCTATGGCCAAAAGTACTACTGCGTAGTCACAGCTAGTTGTTGGTATAGCAGCCACTGAAAGAAAAAAGGTTTCTTCACGTAGTTAAGCTATTTCAAGGTACAATACAATTAATTTCAAAGGACGATAATATAGATGCTTCACAAATCTATACCTTTTACTATTTTGGAGAGGAAACTTACCCTTTCTGTTCTTGCTTCCGCACGATAACGACTTCAGGATGCGCTTACAAGAAAAATGTCGCAACTTCCGTTTGATGCATCATGGGATAGGAAAAGACACCAAAGTTGAACACCAAGTGTTTATAAATAGAACGCTTCTTGCACGCCGATGTTAAAATTAAAACGTTCATGCTGGTTTTTCTGATTTTCTTGGTCTTGACATGACGTCCTGACTTGACCCCGCAATATCCAGTGAATTTCAAAATCAATACGTAAAACAATGGCTAGCGACGGCAAAACATTCTGCGTTGTCCCATTGATAAAGGCAATAGAGAACAAACAGAAAGCCTCAACAAAAGGACTGCAGCAGTCGGATAACTACTTCCCAGCAGAGGGTCATCGAATTGTGCAGCATGAAACAGTTTTCAGATGTAATTTTGTGGTCGTACGCCGACGATTTGCCGTACGCGTACGTACGTACTACCATGGGGGGGGTTGTCGGAAAGGCCTTGACGGACGTGGTCAAAATTGTGGTGGCACTGGCACACCTTTATGTGTTTATTGCATATAAGTTGACATTTGCAGGCTTTTTTAGGTCTTGTGTGCCACACACACGGCATAGACGTGTCAGCATGGAGATATGCTTCTCCTCTGAGGGTCTATCACCGCTCACCTCCTCCATTTTCTAGGTCAAACAAGCAAATCCTATATGTCAAAAAGACGGAAAAAAGTAGCTTCCCCTCTCCTCGTTTTTTGCCAATCCAGTCCCAAGAACAATAAACCAATATCTGCCATGCCCGACAAAAAACTAAAATTTGCTCCCCTGCCACCTAAATATATGTCCCCTGCCCTAGTAAAATTAAAATTTCCCCTGCCCTCAAGAAATGCTTCCAGAATAGCTTTTTCGATGATAGCTACGTTGGCTGCACCTTTGAGATGTATGGGACACCATGCGCCACCTACTCCTACCACTTGCTGGATGCACTTGAGACGTAACCTTATCTACACTGTAAAAATAGTGGACGCTAGACGCGTCTTTACGCGTTCAAAATGTACATGTCGGTGTTCAAATTTGAACGGATAGTGTTCATATTGATGTTCTAAACCTGAACACTATGTGTTAACAACGATCTCCTTCAAGTGTTCAAAAACTCAGCATCACAGAAATTTTACAATATTTTGAAGCAATTAACAGTCTTTTGTGTTGTTTTCTATACAATGGCTATATTAAATCTACTATTGCTTCACTGTCCGGCAAACGTACACGAGTTTTGGTGTAACGATTTTCACACTAAGTGCAAAATATTTCCGACCTACAATTGCTGAAAGCATGTTTTTTTCTAAAAAAGGAAGTATACAAATAATTTTAAACGTTTATTACATGTTGAAAGTTTAAAAATTAGAAAAGAAAATCAGAAAACCAGCATGAACGTTTTAATTTTAACATCGGCGTGCAAGAAGCGTTCTATTTATAAACACTTGGTGTTCAACTTTGGTGTCTTTTCCTATCCCATGATGCATCAAAACGGAAGTTGCGACATTTTTCTTGTAAGCGCACCTGAAGTCGTGATCGTGCGGAAGCAAGACTAGAAAGGGTAATTTTCCTCTCCAAAATAGTAAAAGGTATTAGATTTTTGAAGCATCTATATTATCGTCCTTGAAATTAATTGTATTGTACCTTGAAATAGCTTAGCTACGTGAAGAAACCTTTTTCTTTCAGTGGCTGCTATACCAACAGCTAGCTGTGACTACGCAGTAGTACTTTTGGCCATGGCCTATCGATCGATCTCACTCGGGTCAAGGGTCATCGCAACACAACTGTAGCGATAACCCTTGACCTTGTTGCGATCGATACGCCTTGCATAGTACCGCTGCGTAATTACAACTAACACATGTCTTTAGTAAACAGTCGCATGTAAAACATCAGTTAAACATCGTAGAGTATACAATGTATTGTTTCAGCATATGAGAGTTTGGCTTTTTTATTTAATCAGTTGATGACAAGAAGCAGCAAATATTTTGTAACAGTATTGAAGAGAGGACTGTATATGAAAGTCTCCCCTTTTCCTTAACCTAATCAGCCCCTTGTCTTTCATTTAAAGTTTCATCTCGCCTATTACTTATTTTGCATTTTTATTGTTGCATTTTTTCAGGATGTAAAAAGTTGGATTTAACTGAAAATCGAAGAGTTGTTATAGAAGCTGGTGATACAGATAACGAACAAGATGAGTGTACAGGTAGCTGTCTGGAAACAAGCTTGGGAACCTCAGTACATCTCTAATGAAGATTTATACTTCCAAGGGTCAGTAACTGAATTTTGATAAATTTCTGTATTTTTGTTCGAAATTAATCTAAGCTTTGGTATCATGCTATGATCAACTAAATGTTGCCGGAGAATAAGCTTCACAGACGTGTAGTCTCCCTTATTTAAATTAAAGTTGAAAGCGACAGACCATTCAGAGTATAAATGTCCACTCTGAATTACTGATTTTTCTGAAATTTTCACTCTGAATTTTCTGTCACTTTCTGCTTCAATTTTTCATCCCCCCTTGCATCTGATGGAGGAGACTTCACGTCTTTGAAAGCTTATGCCCTTGTAACATTTAGTTGATCATAGCCTGCTACCAAACCTAAGATTATTTTGTATTTTAGCTCAACACGTCTCTTGTACTTAGCAACTGGTTTTTAGCTTTGCTGTCAGCTAAATAGGTGGATGTGTAGCATTGTCCTCAAATTTGTACACCCAAAGGTTTTTCTTCAAAACAGCCTGTACGAATCCTTTAATATTTGAATTAAAGGTCCCAAGGGATTACCCTAATGAGATATGTTCAAATTATGGTGAAATATGAAAATTTATATTTTGAGGCTAATTTTGCTATTTTGTGGCAGAAATCTTCTTCTCTGCAACTGACGTCTTTAATATTTGGTAAACATGTCCTCAAAATGACCTTAGTCAAATTTGTGCTAGTAGTGATGAAATATTCAAATTTTTATATTTCATGGCATTTTTTGTCATTTTTGGTCAAAAAATCTTTAAAAATTTTTTTTCAAAACTGCTAATCAAACAGCTTTGATATTAGGACATAGATCTCTACCGATAGTCTTTTTCAGATTGTTCAAATTACGCAGAAATTTGCAACTTCGTATTTTTAGGACATTTAAGACATTTCAGACATTTTTAAGACATTAGGGATTACCAAAATGTGATATATTCAAGTTATGATGAAATGTACATTTTTTTCATGTTAAGGTTGATTTTTACCATTTTTGGTAAAAAAAAATGTATAAAAATTTATAGCAGGTTACACCAGAATTTGAAAGGTCTTTACAAATTTGTTTTAAATTTCTGAAAAGTGTATTTTGAAATGTCACCCATTTATTTTAGGGTTTCTTTAAAGATATTACAAACAAACAAACCTCTTTGTTTATGAAGGACTTTGTTGGACAAGGAAATAGGTTTTACCCTTCCAAGGACCAACTTTCCCCACTTTCTGCATGTTGTGCCTTACTGTGACACTTTGACAACTTGACATGTTGTGTTAACTTTAGTGTGGACAACTATTTACTATGTGCACCAGAGAAGCCTTGACTAACTTATTTTTTCTTAAAAATTTACAATTGTCTACAAAAGAGGAAATGTCTTTAAGAAACCATCTTACAAAAATGGAGTATGCATTTCATACATATACGTCTTTTCAAGACAATACGTATGCCAAATTTTTTAGCTTCTTCAGATGATTTTTGTACGTTTTAAACAAGTATGAACATAAAACGTAATCCACAATATGGTGATTTTTATTGCTTATGTTTTTGATAGGATGGTGTTAACACTGTTGGTTTTTTACTCTGACAAACTTTACATACAAAGTTGCAATGTTTATTTGCCCATTTTACAGTAAATTATTGTATTTACTCTAGAAATGTTTCGTGTATTTTTAGAATAAAATAATTTTACTGAATATCAATGGTCTGTAATGTTATTTCAAGGCTTGAACAGCCCCTGAACGCCCAAATGTGTTCAACAAGTGCGCATCATGTGTTCTAGCCTTTAACACACTTATCGTTGAATGGCGTCCATGCGTTCAAAAAGTGTTACAGCCCTTTGAACGCGTAAAAGCGTTCAATTTTTTGAACACATTTCCTGTGCAACGTGTGTTCAGATATGGAACACCATGGTGTTCAATATCATGTCTTATGAACACGTAGCGTTCAAAATCTGCACAAATGTGTTCAAAAATTGAACATTGGTTGAACACATAGTGTTAAATTTCTGAACGTCTAGAGGCGTTCAAAAAGTGTTACAAAAAGGCGTTTAATTGTGTTCTATCCTTGAACTCTTAGCTTTACAGTGAGTGTCCAACTGCCTTCATTTACCGTTATCTTAACAACTTGTGGCACCATTTCCACGTCCATTATCCATGCGCATATCAGTGTGATCAAAGTTATAGATCGTCCATTTCAACTTCTGCCAAGCTCAAGTTCACACCACAAAATTCCCGCCCACCCTCTGCAAAAAAGCCTCGCTGCAAGGTAGCAGCTCACAATAAAATATACTGTATGTCTCTATATCGCTTGCTTTACACAATAAAGTTCCAGGGGGCTGTCATGGGTCTGCCGCGGGCGACCGGTAACGCGTTGCCCGATGCACGGTACCCAGAGCCCGGTACGACCGTCCAGGCCGCCATGGCAGTACATGCATAACCCCGGATTTCGGCAAAACACTTGTCTCCGTGTCGTTCCTTTGCGTTAAAAAGTATCTTTAATCATGGCAGTTGTAAAATGCGAAGAAGGAAGTTCTTGAAGCTCTAAATTCACCTTCACGTGATACGCTGGCCATAAAATAATTTTAACTCAGGTCATGAGATAGGACAAAGCATCCCTAGTAAGTGACAATAATGTGCGGACGTCTACAAATATCCGAAAGCGGTTTTACGGTAAAGTGCACCTAGGGGCAAATATTCGGACTCTCAAACTTTAACAATATTCTTATTGACTATCACCTCTGAGGGCTCATTTTGAAGTTTGTGAGCTGAATAAAGTAAGTTCAGTCGCTTAGCTTTGTGAAAATCGGGAATTTGATTTTTTCCCAGAGACATTAGACAGGGATGGCAGCCATATTGAATTTCAAATAACGGTAAATGTTTGATGACTTTTTTTGTGAACCCAGATTTTATTCTTGATATTGAAATAGGTTTTAGGAAAGTTTGAGCAAAAGCTTGTGTCATTAGTTTTCGAGGTGCGAACTGCCTAAGGGCTGGATGTGTATACTTGTCTGGCCGTAGCGTCAATCCTCTTTGTTTTGAAAAGTAAAGAAAGCGGTCTTTCAAGCCCGTAATTCAACTTAAGAGAAAAAAAACTGATCCAAAAAATGGACTTTAAATAAGGCTGCATTTATGACAAAGCGCTCCGACTCTGAGTTAAACGACGATTATGTACGAAACTTTAGTTTTATAAATATATGATCATATCCTGAAACTGACATCAGCTACCACATATCAGAACTGATTGCTTATGTCAGTGTACTTTGAATAGTAATCTGTTTTAATTGTCCACTGCTACGCAATTCCTACAGTGCAACAGACAAGAAGTCAACGGTTCGATAATTCATAAGCTTTTGTATAAACAGATGAGGAATCAGAAGCTCAAATGTTATTAAAAACAAGAAGTGGAGAGAAAAATATCCATGGGGAAGTAGGATTCTTCCGCCTTTCTGACACTTGTTTGACCTTCAACAAAATGATAGGGGATTTTAGCTTCTGGCCGTGCTACAAGGGCTTTACTTTATTATGAACATTTAGTCAACAGGTCGATATGTAGCTCACGATTTCTCACATTAACCCGAAAAACTATGTGATTAAAGAGACCATTATATAAAGTTACTCCGGCTATCAGCTGCTGCTGTGTTAGATAAGGTCATTTCAGCCGTTTATGACGCATTTATGATACTTTTTGTTAGTCTCTTTTTGAGTGAATTTGATCGCAGTAAAATCAGAAGTACACTGTCTTTACATCTGAACTTGCGGTGCATTTGCGCATGCGTGGATCAAAGCGTTTATCAGTAAGGTTCCTGAGATATCTTTGGCACCTAAACCAGCGATGACTCCACTAGGTCGAAAAAATCACTATTTCTCTCGTACATCGCATTCACCAAATTACTTTTTATTCACAGTCTTTGACCAAGCCTAAATGCAGTGGTACCGCTGGCCATTGTTAAACTCAAGATATCTGGGTACTTGCGGTTTCTTGCGTCGACGGTCATTTTCTACGGTCGCATTGCAGGGTGAAAATTACAATTCCTTTGAAAGGTGATTAAAAAAGCGAAGTTCAGATTTCTCACTGCACCATTGCTTTCAGTTTCATTAGCGCTAAACTTCTTGATTGTCAAAACGTTTGCTAAGATGCTGTATATCTTGTGGCTCGTAACGCGGGCTCACGATGCAGTTTTATTTGCTAGGCAAAGAAAGTCCATTTCTAAATAGTTAGCCTAATAATAACTTAAAGTTTTGTTCAGAAAATGTTGTCAGCTAAAAGATACGGGGTTACAATGTAATCTAAGAGCCGAACTGTGACTCTTCAGGTGTCATTAGTTTGGTAGATGATCGGTAACTTAAACTTATGATATTAATAGCGTGGCAATTGTCATGCTAGACTGCGATAGCCACACCTGGCCACTCTAGATCTGTGTCGGGAAGAGCTGTCATCAAAAGTGGTGGTCGTCGTATCCTTTGAGCTGTAGTTGAGCACTGAAAGATGTACACTTCATTTTCCTATGGCGAACATCGAAATCGAAAGAGTCTTGACTCCGACTCGTTAAATATATGTTTATATTAACCCACCATTTTAGAGTGATAAAATGGCTTGCAGGTCAAATCGCAAACATTATTTTATTCCAACGCAGTGCGGCTTTTAAATGAATGGAAAGATGTCAAGCTTTTTATCCAGTGTCTGTCTGTTGTTTGTTTTTATTTATTTCTCGTTTGTAGATTTCTCGTTCGTGCGTGTAAGTTTTCTCAGTCACCATTTTCATTGCCCAGTGTTTGGGATGAATAATGTATTGATTGATTGACTGATTGATTGATTGATTGATTGATTAAACACCTTTTGGAACATATACGTTCTCCGACAAGAACGGAATATTTTCCAGTTTATTTTGGACTCAAGGTTTGGAATAAGCTTCTTTTTATTTTACTGATGTCTTTCTTTTCAACCAGTATGCAAGAGAACAATTAATTCTTCAAAGAATCTGTAATAACCTTTCACAACATTAATATGGACTTTTAAGTCTGAAATAAAGTTTATAATAATAATAATAATAATAATAATAATAATAATAATAATAATAATAATAGACATCATATGTGAAATTCAGTGACAATTAAGGCCTGAAACAGGGTAAAATTATGGGATTCTGGAACCGAACATGGCACGTCCGATCAGTAGTGTGGCTTTTACATTTGCATAGATTTACAATAATCCGGCTTTTATAAGGGAAGCCTGAACTGCGCAGATCAAGGGTAAATCTGAATCTGGTGCATGAATACTTTGATGATGTTGGTATCCACTTAAGTCAACAAAAGAATGCTCGTGCAGAATGAGTGCCGGCAAGACTGCCTCCGACGCAATATCTCATAATTGTTTATTAACCAACAAAAATTAGATAATTTCATATCATGTGAACCATCATGTGCAGATGTTTATCTCGTAAAAGTAATTAAGTTTAAACGTTTCAAATATGTCAAATGTCATCTGACTGTTAAGTTTCAGTTCTTTGTTACAGCACACCCTTTTTAGTACACAGCTGCATAGCTTCTAAACGAGGTCAATAGCTCACCGATACAATTATGTTATATTAGAGAGATTCCAAAATTTCCTCGAAAGATAAGCTTTACTATTCCCTGTCTAGTCAGAATACTATCATGCTTGCATCCGCCTTCGTTGATGTTGTTTTATGCCTTCCTGTAAAAGCTTATCTCATCAAGGGTCAAAGTTTGATACGTGCATGTTTTACATGATAGGGAAGGGAACAAGTCCCCGACGATTTTTAAGTCATTATCATTTCGAGGGCATTAATGCAAATGCAAATTAGGTTATAAAAATTTAATTTGTTATGAAAAGCAGTTTGCTGTCAAGAAACATGTCACTGCAGTGTGACGTTTTGTTTAAACACAACGTGGCGGTCGACAAAACATTTAAGCTGCTGTTGAGCATGAACAGATGTAGTCTTAAATTCCGTATGACGAACACGAAACAGAAAAGAGCCTTGACTCTGACCTGCAAAATATCTGGTTATATTAAGCCACCAATTTTAGGGTGATGAAAGGCAAGATGCGGATAGAAATCCCGAGCCCGAATTTTGTGAATTCTAATCTGACTGGTCTTGACACTCTACAGGTTTATGCAGCTGTGTATAAAAGTATCTTTAATCATGGCAGTTGTAAAATGCAAAGAAGGAAGTTCTTGAAGCTCGTAAATTACCTCCACGCGACACGCTGGCCATAAATGAATTTTAACTCAGGTCATGAGATAGGACAAAGCATCCCTAGTAAGTGACAATAATGTGCGGACGTCTACAAATATCCGAAAGCGACTCTCGAACTTTAACAATATTCTTATTGACTATCACCTCTGAGGGCTCATTTTGAAGCTTGTGAGATGAATAAAGTACGTTCAGTCGCTTAGTTTTGTGAAATAAGGAATTTGATTTTTCCCAGAGACATTAGACAGGGATGGCAGTCATATTGAATTTCAAAAAATGGTAAATGGTTAATGACTTGTTATGTTATTCCAGATTTTATTCTTGATATTGAAATAGAATAGTTTAAAGTTTGTTTAAGGAAAGTTTGAGCAAAAGTTTGAGTCATTAGATTTTGAGGTGCGAACTGACTAAGAGCTGGATGTGTATACTTGTCTGGCCCTAGCGTCAATCCTCTTTCAGGTGCCACCAACTAAGCTGTTCGTGCAAAAAAGTTTTCGTGCACAGTTTTTCCGCGGGCGAGCAAATTTCAAAACTAATCAGCAGGCGGAAAGAAAAAACCGATGTTTACCGTGGGCGGGGAAGAAATTTCATTTTTTTTCAGCGGGCGATAGAAAGAAATTTTGATAATGCGTACAGAGGGAGGGGAAAGCCGTGGTTGATAGAACTCGAGGGGAGATTAAGCGCCTACATTAGAGGGGAGCAATGTTCCAAGGTATACTAATAGCTGCTCGCACGGTTTTGCGTTCTTCTAGGTTGCCTAGAGGGCATCTATTCGGCAATGGGGAATTTCAGTAGTGGGGAGAAGGCAGTGGGGAGCTTGAATTGTTGTGGGGAGTGGGGAGCGGGCAGACCATAGATACTGGAGGGCAGTGGGCATCAAAATTCAGTGGGAGGGCATATTTTCCGTGTGTGACAGTGGGAGGGCAGTTACGAACAGCTCTACTTTCCCCTCCAAATTTTAGGTCAAGGTCAAAAATAAGTAAAATCGGTGTATCAGCCTTCAAAACATGTTCTGTGATGATTTGCGAAATTGATGAAAGTCTTTCAAGCTCTTTATCAACTTAAGAGAAAAAAATAATCCAAAAGATGGACTTTAAATAAGGCTGCATTTATGACAAAGCGCTCCTGACTCTGAGTTAAACAACGATTATGTACGAACATTTGTTAGTCAACAATCCTTCAGGAGTGCAAAGGTCAGCCGATTAATTTCCATAATACACACAGGCTCGCATATCTAAATCTTCTCACTTATTACTGTGTGTTTGCCCTTTTTACATTTGCCACTTGTTATACAGAAATATCAACCACCTTTCGACCGTAGCGTCCAAAGCAAAGTAGAATTCAAAGGAAATGGACCACAGCCACCCTAGTAAAAATCCGCCGATGAAATCATGATTTGAAATTCACAGAAGTACGATGGATTGCTGAAATAAACTTTCTGAAGTTTCACGGAGACGTTAGAGACAACAATAAAATACATTACAATACACAATCTGAAGGGTTGTTGTGCATCACGCGTACACAGTGGTTTTATGGCGTCAACATGGCGTTCAGTCAATTCGAAAAATAGCAGAATCCCTGCCTTCTCTGTAAGTCCCGCTTGTGGTGAATACAATTGTAAGGGTACCTTACCTGCGAATATCCACCTAGTACCTGCTTTCATGCCATATCAGCTGTAACATAACTTTGCCGAATTCGACGATTAATCCCATAGATAAAGCAAATTGGCGTACATAACGTTGAAATTACAAATGCATGTAATGGAGACAAATTGTGAAGTAAAACGTGTCTGTGTTCAGCGTGTGCCTAGTTACACGGCGCCCTCATAGTTGAATCTTGTCATGTTTGAAGAAGGTGAGCGATTACTAAGTTTGTGAGTCATACTATCAAACTTCACTGTTGTCGACACCGAAAAAAATCTATTTTTTTATCGAAGAAATCACATTTACTTTCGTCTTTAATTTTTTTAATTCAACCTTTGTTCTTACTTGGGAAACTATTTGATTGTATGTTTGTGCGTAAATGCCTTTTATCTTCTTATGACTCTACAGATTGTACAGGTTTTATGCGTACCTAGATACTCTGCTAGACATTGACCTCTATTACATACCCTTATTGTAGAGTTGATGTTACCAAAAATTGCCTGATTGGACGTACGTCACGACTTTTTAATGATCTGATTGATAAGGTCTGCGATGTCGATGTTTTTGAAGAATCTCATTCAATTTTAAAAGACATGTTTAATTGTTCTTGTCATCGTTTGATTTTAGAGTACTTTTTAATTTGTTTAAATTTTAGTGTATTTTATCCTTTTTTGTATTTTCTTGTCTGTAAGTGGCTGCCTGATGGCGCTGTTGATGAGCAAATTAAATAAAATAAAAAATAAAATTTAATATTTGCACCGATTTGCACCTGTTTCTTGCATAGGACCTCACTCAATTAACAAAAGTACAGGGTTTTCACAGACAAAATATATTGCTGAAGAGAAATGAAATCCTGAACGTATACTTTGTGTCAAATTAATAAAAAATTGATTTGTTCAATTTTTGGCTCTGAAAAGTCTATGTAAAAAGTGGTGCTGATTCCAAAATAACAGACTTATTTACCCCACGCACACTCGCAGCCAACCTAAGCAACGCCCCCAGTATTGACTTGAACGGATCTTATCCACCGACTGATTGCACAGTGTATCCGATGCAAAGTCTCGCATGGAGATTCTGTGCCTAAATAAGCTCTGCTATAAATGTCTGGGAAAGTTGTGTTTCAAAATTCTCATTTAGACTCTGTAAATATAGACATAACACCTCTTTACATCAAAGTAAGTTTGTTCCCGGCATAAAACAGGTAACCATATGGAAATTCGATCAAGTTCCCGTTAGGACAACAGTCAAACTGGACCAGCTTTAAACACTCAAAAACTGATTTGTGATAACCAAATTTCAAAGTTTACAAATGGAAATACTAATCTACATTTCTTTTCAGGGAACTACGCGCCGACAGATCTAATACACCCGAAAACCGCAAAGATACCGGTCTCATCAGATCAGGAACAATATGCATCGCGACTACTCTTTCTGATTAACGGGCAATCCGTAGTTGTAACTTTGAGTTTTGTCAATTGTGTTAGAACGCGATATATCACGCTTTCTCAGGCTTGCCGCCTTTTCAAATAAACATGTTTTTCTTTTCTGAGTTGTTGTAACCCTTTTTACCCCTACCATTGGATGATGTGTGTTAATAAAGTATACACACACGTCCACTCAATGAAAAAAGGAAGTTTCGATCTTCACACTATCTCTTGGGGCAAAGCCGAAATTACTTCTGATTCAGGTAATTTCTCCTAGCTCGGCCTGAAGAATCATGTCGACTGACTGTCTCCAATTTGCTGACATTGCCTTATCTGAATGGTCTCCATCTTGCACACCCTGTCTCAAAACGACGCTGATTACTACTGGAGCTTCATTCTTTGGCAACGAAATAATCAGTGGACAAGGATCCACTGTCGTTTGTTTGCCGTTTGGCCAAAAACTAAATGGTAAGTCTACAAGTAATGTTTCACACGCCAAAGTAATCTACAAAGTAATCACTCACAGAGAGAAAGAAAAATTGGTTTGATTGAACGCGTCAAAAACAACAAATACACAACATACATACATACATACATACATACATACATACATACATACATACATACATACATACATACATACATACATACATACATACATACATACATACATACATCATACATACAGGCAGACAGGCAGACAGGCAGACGCATATGCAGACAGGCAAACAGAAAGCGATAGATCGACAACCTTAAACTGTCTGGGAGACAATACAGACAAACAAACAGACATACAAGCATGTAGTGAGACAGACATAAAAGGAAAGCGGCGTCAACATCATGTAAGGTGAAGGTCTATGAACATCAACACATCTACTATGTTAAAAACTACATGATTTATTGATAGGAAGAATTAGTTTTATTTCTTTGATGACAATTTGTATTACATCATTTGATGTCAATTTCTTTGTGAAATGACGGCAATTACTCGTTATCAAAGTATTTTACTGCCAAACACCTGAAAGTGAACAAATATTGTTTGCAGTTTAAAATGAGCGCTATAACTTTCAAACAAGTAATCAACATGAATTGGGCACACAGAGGACCCAAAACCGTTTGAAAGTTTCTCCTGTCTATAAACTTTACAAAATCAGACCTGCTGTAGTTGTAGAAGGTTGCACAGACGGGTTTTAGGGGGAAATAAGAAAAACTGCCAATCCTGAATATTGAAAAATTTTGGTGTTATTGTTCGGAAATCAACGGGTTATGGCTAGGAACATGACATTCAGTCCGCATAAATATAAAAACTCTCTAGTCTTTGTGAAATGAAAACAGTAATCTGTCATCAGAATTTTCAAATATCCGTCTCTTCCTGGAAGAGGGAAGTGCTAGAATAATAAAATATTTCATCTCCTAAAGTTCCTTCATTGTCTCTAACTCTGAGTTTGACTTGGAAGCCTGGAAGAGCATTGTCTTCGTAAAGGTCATCTGCGCTTTTGTATTGGCGTTTTGTAGGTCCATATTTTTCATGTTGGCCCTGAAACATCATGCCTTTCTGATGTTCTGGGTTATTACTACTTTGAGTCATGTATGCATCATTAGCAATGCTCTGAGTCTGTTTTGGTTTTTCTGATAGTGCTGGCAACCTGGCGGGTTTGGTTTCTTTCACAGGGTTTTTGTGAATTCTGTGGTCTTGACTTCTCCTGCGTCCATCAGCGTTATACTGAGCAGTCTCTTCTCTGTATCTGTCTTTGGCAGTTTTGTAGTCTTTGTTACGGTACTGATTCTTAACATATTCTGAGAGGGCTTCGCGAACTTGCGAGTTATTATTGTCCGTTCTCTGGTGTTGCTTTTCAGTATATGGTATGTTCCTTTTACTGTTTTCATTTCGACTCCTCTCTCGACGTCTGTCATTGTCATTTTGTGGCGTTTGTTTGTCGGCGGGGGTTTGCTTTTGATGATGTTTCATTTGACTTTTTGAAGGACTTCTTGAATCTTGCTTCACTCTTTCCTCCCTGCTTGGATGACTCTGCAGATGAGAGTGCCAACTTTGATGTCGTCTGTAGTCAATGTCAGGCGGGTCCGATCCACGCCAAATGTTTTCGTTTATATTTATTGCATCACGTGATTTATTGTATGGCAGTGCACTGAATTCCGATGAGGGCAGTCTTTGATTTGCTCTGTAGTTGTCTTGCTGATGGTAGTCTGAATTGTGATGTCTATACGGAGACTCCTGCTGTCGATCAGCGACAAACGTCGTTGGTGGCGCTCTTTCAATGAGTTGGTGATAGCCCTGAGCCATTGGATGTCTGCTATGATTATCAAACGTGTCTACTTTCGAGTCTCTTCTAGTATTTATGGGATCTCTTGGCGGTATGGGCGGAGGTTTCTCACCACTGCCTTCCAACACATTGGTGGGTTCAGCTAAGTTTACTTTGTTATGGTTTCCCTGAACCTGATATTTGCGAGGGTCTATGCGTACTTCCCTTCGATAATCTGGAATAGCATCTTGTTTATCCGGGCTGCGACTCGAACGTTTCGCGTCCGGACGCATTTGGCACATTTTCAGCCAATTCAATAGATTGTAAGTGGTCACGTGATGAGTTCACTTGTACATTGAGTCGTCTATGGTCATACCCACTCGGTTGATTATTGGTATTTGGTGCAGTCTCCCTTGAAACGTCACTTTTCATTTGATTTCGCAAACTTTGTTCACGACGCATTTCACGGTAACTGTTTCTGTGAAGGGAGCTCTCTCGAGATGGCGCCACATCTGGCGTGGAGCTGCGTATGTGCCCAGAAGATGATCTTGACTGTGAACTTTTGACATGCGATGCCAACATAAGCTCTGTGCGTGACGTCAGATCTGGCGGTTCCATCTCTAATGGGGGAGGCGGCTCGCTTGGAGGATCAGGAAATGTCAAGTTCGGAGTTGATGAAAACCTGGTCTGTTTCCTTACCCCGGTCGGCGACGTCGTGACTTTGGCCTTTGAGGGCGCTATGTTAGTCGTAGAATAACTAAGTTGCCGCGTTCCCGGATCGACGAGACTTCTTCCTGCTGGACAATATACAATATATAATAATACAAACATCAGCATACAATATACATTCCCGTCAGACGATTAAGTATGTTCAGCTTACTTTATAGCTCTGGCCATATTTGCATGTGTGCAATTGTACGCTGTCCCTCTCACGAACAATTCACAAAACTCATAATTATTTCAAGTTTTCATTCATCATGAAGTCAAATAACATCGTTGGAGAAATTGTATCCAGTAAGGCCGCGTTCAAAAAAATGGTGAGGGGGGGGGGCTGGAGGAATCGCAATTGAAATCTTATTTTTTTCAGACCCCCCTCAATACCCTCAAAAATTTTCAAGTCCCCCCTCATACCCTCAAAAATCTTCAAGTCCCCCCCCCCAAATTACCATATAGCCGCATATTTATTAGGAATGCACGCAGAGTAAAAAACAAATATGTAGTGTGTCGTTCTGCACGCAGATGTTCAACACTACCTCTTATCAGCAGGTTGTAGAGCCATATACCTAGGGCAAGTTCTTAAATTGATTCATTTTTAAATGCATCAGTGAACTTTTTGGATTTCTCAGTCTAAGCCGACTTGAGTTTATCCAACTCTGGCCAATTCAATGGCACCAGCTGAAAAGCACACAAAATGACAATCATGAGAGAGTATGAAAATTGTGTATTCCCAGCTACGTTTAACCAAATTGTGAAAAAATGAGCACAGTGACCTACAGATTTTTTTTTCAAAAATACAAGACATGTACAACTAAGTGCCACTTATAAATGTTTTACAAAATTGACAATACTGGAAGGTTAAAATATAATCTCAGAAATTTTGGGTGTAATAATGGCAAATTTGATAAAAAATAAATGATTCCATTTAGTCACACATTTTTCAATTTAAATAAGAGTCTTTACTGTTCAAAGTTTTACTTTTCTGTTATTGGTACAATGAAATGTGAAAATTTAATTCACTGCATGAACTTGAAATGAATGGTTTTATATATTGATTTTAAGTGATTTTAAAAAAAACTGACTTTTCATCGTACATTTGTATAAGATCAACTATGGTGACCCCAGCTTTTTTCTCCAATATTTGATTGTTCTCATATGCCAGAATTCAAAAATCCATGGTAACTGTTAGTCCCCTAGTCTTCTATGTGTTGCTCTCTGGCTGGATCTTGTGTACAAGTAGATGTATGTTTCACTGTCAATCGAGTGTCCTAGACCGAAACTCTTCTTAAACTACATCAGAGTCAGAGCTACATGTATCCTGTCACTGCCAGTATGTAGTAGCAGGGCAGTAGTTGTATTAACTTTTTATTTTGACAATATTTTGTTCAGTTTATACAATTGCGTTCTTGTTCTATTCCCTACAGCATGTTGAGCTGTCCAATATTCAGCCTACGTGTACCGTGTATTTGCATCATTCAATTATCACCAATATTAGACAAACGGGCTTTGTTGACAAACTGAATATTGTGTTTTTCAGCATGCTGTAGAGAGACACCAAGAAACTGTGTTTGATACTATTGCATAGAAATATTGAAAAATTATCAACAGTTGTAGCTCCTGCCCCATTACAGGCCAACTTGTTTTACGAAAATTTAATGGCATTATACATTTTTAGATTTTTCGAGATTAAAGACATAAATGTGACAAAACGGTTCTAGATTTTGTTCAATTATTACTAATATTAGAACCATTCGAGACATCAAAATGTTGGGAGTCAAAATATTTTCAGGTTCCCCCTATAGGCAGAGCAAAACTTTCAAGTCTCCCCGACTACCCCAAAAATGTTCGAATCCCCCCTGAATTCCTCCAGCCCCCCCCCCCCACACTTTTTTTGAAGGCGGCCTAAACTTAGAATATAAGAACGTTTACTAGACTCTTGTTGCTTAGTTAGGAGACAGTGAGTATGGAAGGTATGCTATATAGATTCCCTGCTGGCTTGACGACAACGCAAGCGCACAGTGTACAAATTTATTACCTTTCTACGTATCCTGGGATTTATAACAGGGTTTCCATAGAAACATTAATACGGTTCCTAATATTATTGTCGACATACATAAGATATTATACTTTATTGACAGTTTCGGGAAATGAAAGCGATACACACTTTCTTTAGAGAACGAAATGTTATACCGGTAGCTCTGAAATGACACCAACTTGTCGCCAGTAGAGTAAACGTACAACACACAATCAAACACAGTCACATCAGTTCGTACAAATAAGCAATTAGCAGCCCTTTTCCATTGAGAATTGACTTTCAAGCTGTTTCATATCTAAATTGTGTTCAACACCTGAAGCTTACATCGTATTACATCACTCCACTCTAAGTCAGACCTTTGAAATCGAAAAATAGCTTCTGTTTGCTGTATCTGTCATTTCAACGCAGTAATTAGAAACGTAATTACAAAATTTACACGTCCATGAAGGTAAACTGTTTCGAATGTTTATAATACTACGATGGATTTTTCAGCTTCTGACTGCTCCAAACGAATGTAAGTAAAATTCTGATACAAAATCGTTTATCTTGGTTTTACCGACGATAAATTTCCGTACCGAAAACTTACTTATTTCGCCAAGGAATTCACGATATAACTCGACGTTGTTTTGGCTTTAAATTTTATAGGGGTAATTTTGTACATTTGGATGGCGAATGTCAAAACCCTAACAATGACGAACAAACGAGGTCGACTCGGACAAACCATTTCATCATTGTATTCGATTATGTCATCTTGCGTAACACTGTGACAGCTGTATGCAAATAAATCCTTGCAACAAGATCAAAATTGTTGGATGGGAGGATGGGGGAGTGATTAATTGCACACTTCTCTGACCCTCTTTCCTTGTTCATCTGTCCACGTATGTATGTATGTATGTATGTATGTATGTATGTATGTATGTATGTATGTATGTATGTATGTATGTATGTATGTATGTATGTATGTATGTATGTATGTATGTATGTATATGTATGTGGAGTGATTGGAATTTACGTGTGTCTATATAAAATTACATCGAATTATTGTAAGTATGCAAGCCTTTCTTCAAATCGCCTAATAATAAGTGTACTTCCCTGAAAACAAATGAATATTATTTATCAAATGACACTGTGCTGACATGGTTGTAAGTCTATTATTTTTCTCCTCCAGTGATTAAATAATAGATTAAACTATTTTCGATAATTGGACACAAAATATTGCACTTACCAGCTGGGTACCTCTCGTCGCTGAGTGTTTCAATGGCGATTGGATTGAACCTGGCTGCGGGATGGTATCGGCTACAGAACGATGAGCGTGATCTTGAACGCGTCTGTGACAAAGAGATATCGTTTAGAAAATAAATGAGTTATGTCGATTAGAAACGTGATCATTTGCAATAACAACCTCTGTGAAGCGTCGAGGCATTCATGTGTCTCTAAAATGATTAACCGTTAATGGCTTTGGTCGTTTTGTTTATAATTATACAACAGGCAATAAAGGACATTGGTTCAAATCTTGACACTGTACGAATGATCTCGACTGCAATTTATGTCAGTTGCTGCTAAAGCATTTCGGTTCATCTACACCAATTAATTCACCATATTTTTAAATGTCGATTCCGATATGTTTACAAGAAGATCTCTGAGTGTGACGTTGCTCGGGCCACTTGTTATTGGTATAGGACGTCCCGCCTAAAACTTTACCAATGTTCATTTTGTGTAACAAGGAATTCAAGCATTCATGTGTATTTCAAAAGTGGGTCAGTTGAGTTGATCGACATTTTGTAGGACATAACCCTTATATATCTATTTGTTTTATTCCACATTAAATTATGTTCCTAGACTGTAACTGCGTATACAATATAATCATGGTTTATTTTCAATTTAATTGTTGCAATTGAATGCCGTGTTTAAATTTCTCATCAACTTAAAGGTCGGGGACTCGATCCCCGGCACCATGTTTGTTCTAGTCTGTAAAAGGATTATGAAGATGTCATAGCCTTTTGTTTTCCTTCGAAATTGTAATCTCGTTAATTTCCTGGCAAGACAATCTGATGTCGAACAAAAACTTACATTATTTTGGCGGACATAACAAACAGCGAAAATCGAAACGGAACTCTAAAGAATACGAACGGATGCAATCTGTTGGTTGATGTGCTCTACATTTACACATTTCATGGGCTCAGCAGCTTGCTCGTCGTCAACTGTACTGTGCTGCAGCATAGAGAAAGATTGGCAACGGTATGTTTAAGGCGTGAAGCGGTTACGTAACCCATCCATGTTGCCTCGCCTCAGGTTGCTCTCGCCTCTCTTTTCCGAAGAGTGCCGACCATGAATCCTTCGGTAATTTTCGGATTTTCGCCAATTTTTAAGCGAAAGTATGTTCGGCAAAGTTTGGTGTTGTTGTGTTGTCGTGTGTTGCTGAGCAGAATTGACGTGCTAGCGAAAACGGGAGTGTTGTGAGCTTCAGGAAAATGAGTTTTACCGTTTAAACATTCCTCTTCATATTTTTATGAATATACAATGAGTGTGTTTGAACCAAATTTGAAAGTCTTTTATCGATACTGTCTGGTTTACTCAATGGTTTACGGTCAGTCATACCGTCTTTACACGTGCGTCAAGGAAGGACATGTTTGTGAAACTGCTGGCGTGTTATGATTTGATTGGCGTGAAAGCAGTGTTCTGGCCTGAGAGCTCACAAAGTAACTATGGTTGCTACGCGACTGGCAGTACGATGCCATCTCGTCGTATTTTCGCATAATCTTGTGTAATTATCAACCACAAACAAAGCCTCCAAAAGTTTAACACCTTTGAAGCTCATTTTAATATGAAAAGCCAATAGTCTACCGAGACGACCATGGAACAAAAGGCATGCAAGTGTTGCCACTCTGTCTGTGTTTCTCTGTGGCTGCAGTTAGTAATTCTGAAGAACACATTTTGTTTATTTTTCGCAATCATGAACCAAAGAAAACTTTCTGGTTGAATTCGATTGTCATGGGAACTCTATTGTGAGGTCACCCGTCAGTGTCAGCGATGACTTCATCCAAACGTTGACGGAGAACAGATGACATCCAAGACTTCGTTATTCGTCGTAGTTCTAATTTCCATGTGAAACGTCGATCATTTATCCTATCATTTGATTGATTTAATGATATGTCAGCGAACTCGGTGGCTTCTATCACTGGGTTTAGAACGTTCTGTTATAATTCGTAAACGGTATCATGACATACTTGTCGTTATAAGAAATTAATCAAACAGTGACGGGGCCAAAAAAAAAAAACATCTGAAAGTTACGGCTGTCAGGTATTGCTGATCGATGTCGGATGACAACATCAAATTACAGTTGACCAAATATTTCTTGCTATTGACAGAAAATGAAGTTTGGATATCAATTTCTCAAAATGATGGAAAAGATTTGCGGAACTCGAATCATTTCGGCGATGGATTTGTCTGGCACCGACGGACATTTATAAAGTCTCAGCGTTTGTGACTCCAAAGATTTGGGAAAAAATATGCATGGCCGGATCATGATTGTAATGAGTTATTTTGGACTCCTCTACATACACCCTCACGTCTCGGTATTTGTCTTATATGGTGCATTTGAAGTGTTCGAAACTCAACATTTTACAACTCGAAAACTTAAATTTTATCGGTAAAATAAGTTCAATTTCAAATTAAGTACACCCGTGGCCACTTTAGTGTTGATTAAGCCTGTCTGCAGCAAGCAGAAATTCTGTTTGTATAAACGAAATAAAGTGGTGATCGGTGTAGTAAATGTAAGGTTCACTATCGGCACCCCACTGTTAGGATTGAGATAACGTTCTACTAAAATGTCTCGCCTAGCCAATTCAAATCGATCACAACACTGCACTGTAGACACGTTGTAAGTCTGCACTCCGACAATGAACATCAATAACAACGGTCGCGAATATCATAGGGGCAAATCCTTCAGTGAGGACGTAGCAAGCTTGATTGTTCAAAATATAAGAGATTGTAGTGGCAATCCGGCACCTAGCGAGGTATCACGAGGAGCTTACAAAGAAACAAGCAAGCGTTTTAAGATAAGCGTGGAGGGAGCCAGAAAAGTTTGGAAGAGATGCACATGTATCAGGACAAGTTCCCTTCAACCGGGATGAGAAAAGTGTCGTTCATATGGTTACACACATGTGAATACATGTACATGTAAAATGCTACCCCGACTGTACTTTACTCTTACCTTTTCTCTCGTACCAAGTGAAATTGGAGTACGTTTATTCACAGTTTGTAGGAAAGAAACATGGCTTAGTGCAAGTGAATGTTTATTTCGAAAGTTTTGCAGTCAAGACGGGCGATGTCTGTAATTTAATCGCTAACACTTTCAAATTGGCATTTTCTCAATTCCCGCGTCTGAACAGAGTCTGAACACGACACTTGCGATACACGCTGTAGTATCGTTGGTATTCATTCACTGCAATATTGAAATCGGCGCAAAATGTGTGATGTTTTCTAACACTGACTGCATTTGAAACACATGAATTTTAGCAGATACTGAGTACTGATAGGGCAAATGCTGTGGTCAACGTCATTTGTATACAGTGTATTTTATAATCACTCCTAATTTCAGGCTAATCGGCGTGTCCACGGGTACCGATAGTAGGATCATTATCACCACTGATACAGGGTAAAGTAACCGTTTTATCACCCTTCTGCAGACAGAATTTCTGCTTGTACCAGACAGGCTTGATCAACACTAAAGTGGCCACGGGTGTATATTGTTGAGACTGGGTCATAACGTATTGAATCAAGCTGACACCGCCGAAGTGAAAGTCTGGAAATTCTAAAAGTGCACGTTTTGCAAGTATCATCAGGGTGATGACAAAAGGGTCTACTCTTTTCAGTGCGTGCTCGATCTGTAATTATCTGAACTAATTTACCTACAAGTGGAATACTAATCAGTGACGTCACTACTTACCCCCGCCTATGGCTATATGCAACGACTTATATTTCCTGTAAGGGCTTTTTCATTTTGCATATAATTGGTGTCTGCGTCTCTGTAATTAACTCTACTGTCGAATGACTGAGCTTTGCCGCACCTAAGGTAACGAGCACGTGGCAGATTTCGATTTAAACTGTGACCTACTTTTTGTATCGAAGGTCAATTTCATGCTGTCACAATTTATTTAAATAGTACCGAGACATGCAAAAAACGCTACAGCTTCTCGTATGATGTCGAACGAATAATTTTACAAGCAATCTAGATTGAAATAACGACATAGGTTTGTATTGATTATCAGAAATCTAACCGAATGCTTATTTATTTTAAGCTGTCCATATTTAGTAACTAATATTGCTTCATGTCTCCTTGTTTAAAGTCGTATATCCTTGATGAGAATGGAATTTCACAGAAAGCAACTCATTTAACTGATTTTAAGTCTAATGGAAACAAAGGGCTGGCAAGATGTGATTTACACATGTACACATATCGCCATGGAACAGCACGTGTACCACGTCGTGGAAGGTATATCTTTTAAGAAAAATACGATTTCATGATCGTTAATGTCGATTCTTACATTAATGTAAAACCTTACCATTTTTGCCTTATGCAGGTCTTTCAACGCCTTGCCGCATGTCACAATGGTGAAAACACAGATGATAAACTCCAACACAGCTATGATGATGAGACTTACGGATATCATAATCATGGTTGAAGTCACCTGGAAGAAGATGAAAAAAGGAATATCGGCGTTACATATTATCCTCTTCTGTTGAACCATCAGAATGTTAATGGACATTATTTAGGTAGCACAGGCCTCGAAAGGGGTTGAATTAAGGCCAAAAAAAAAAAATGAAATGTTCTGGTCAGCGCGCGCGTCACTTGAACAACAGCGCGTCACCCTTTTTTTTCCTGGTTTGAGGCCGGCGGCTGTGGCAAACTAGTACATACTGATTACTATAACACCAAACAAAACGGCTGAAGAGAAAGAAAATTCTTTAGGGAACATGATCAGTGACTGCATGAACAGTTTAAATGTTACTATATTGATAAAACTACAAAACTCAGTGTTATCCCCAGGCCATAGCGGTCCCGCTACGCTTTCGCCTCCCCCCCCCCCTAGCGCTACGCTTTGATTCTCCCCGCTACGCTTTAAAATATTCCCGCCATCTTTTAGTTCACACGCTCTGCGAAGCTACCAGCTGATGCATGCATTGTCTACACATAAGCGCTCACTGCAACTTTAACCTGGTGAAAGAGTGGAAGGTGTGAAGTATGGTATGCATCAGATAAGTTGTCCGGAAGTGTTGAGAGGAACGTTAAAACAATAGAAGAATCGGCTGGGTTGTTCACAAATTTTCATTCCCTGTGACTACTACGACCAACAAAGACAGTATACATCGCGGACAAGTGTTCACAGAGGTAGCGGTGTAGCACTAGCAGGGCCTTTGATCACATTCCCATGCTTTGATCAACGAAATGGACCGCAAAAGAAACAAGAGTTGACTGGTGAGGTTGATTATGATTGTACAATGATGAGTTTTGTCTGAGTACGATCACGATCGCGATCGAGTTCACATTGCATAAATTTCAATATGGCGGCGGCCATGTTGGTCGACAGGTTTATAACGTGTTGACATGATCCTGGCGTCGCGTGTGGTTCCACTCTGCAGACTCTGACACGTTCTCTGAAAGATTTTACACCTGATTTTCGAGGGATTCTAGTTGTACTTAGTTCATGTCTTGTGATCATCTTGGTGGTATTTTTAAAATCAAGAATCGAACGACGATGTTCAGTGGAAGTAGAAGTTATGCGGGGGGGGGGGGGGGGGGGCGGCTGGTTGAAATCTATCCCCGTGATGAAAAATTATTCGCGGTGTTTGTCGTTCAAAAATGATATAAAACTCAATTGCATTTGAATTGTGTAAAGCTTAAATTTGTGAATTTTCCTCTTTGTTGGCAAGTTTTGACAATTTATTAGCAATATAGGCCTATGTATTAATGAAACTCCAATCAGACGAACCATTTCTTGCTCTCAAAGTTTCAATCTGAATCTTCTGTTTTAATTGCAATTGTAATTACAATACTGTGATGATTATTTAAGTGTAATAAAGAGTTTCCATGATGTTCAAACTGCACACTTGTGTGTTACCATTGCATTTTGTTGTGAGTGTACATGTATGTGTGGATGCATGTGCAAGCTTACATCCATATGCAAATATAAATTAATGATATGCAAATGATTATGCAAATAGCCGCTAAGCTTTGGCGCTTTAACTGACCCTGCTCGCTCCCTTGAGGAGGAGGGAAAAAAAAAAAAAAAAAGCCGCGTCGCCGCACCATTTTTTAAAGAAAGGCCTGACAGAAACATTTCTTTTTTTTTTTTTTGGCCTAATCTTTTACTAAAACTTTCCTCGCGGAAACTTTCAATAATTCTCTTTCAACATCAAGACTAACTTTATGGGGGAAATGCGACAACTTTCGATTTACATAAAATCAGGCGGTGAAAATATGCTTAATCCAAGTACTTTAATATGGACAAATACAAGTGGTAGTCTAGAAAAATGTCTAAAATCTTCAATGAAACAGTCAAGCAATAAATATTTCTTATAATATTTAATTTATTAACGCTTTATTACCAAATCTTACTATTTGTAATTTCGTGGATGCCCGTTAGGATGCTTTAATTTGATATTTTGTGTAGTAAAAAGAAATACATTTAAGGCTACACTACCAGTCCCTAATTTCCAAGATAGGATATTGGAAACTGCACTATTTACTTATTTATTTCTCAATTCAACAATAGTTTAAAGGTATACTGTCACAGTTCCCATTTTGCCATTGTTACCATGGAAAGAGAAAATCTAACCAACCACAGATTTTAAGCGGGTGGCCGCTTTTTACAAACAGCGTCCTCACGTAGGCATTTTGAATACCAAGGAACGCCACTTTGACCATATATGGGCATATTTAGATTACAGGTGACTGTATACCTTTAAACAACGTTGCATTAATCTTCATTTACACAATCTGGCTGCATCGATTTATATGTGTACTGAGTAACTATGTGAACGCTACTGGCTTGCAGAAGAGAAGTCAAAACTGAATCTTTCAATGAAATGGTGCCCGGTGACCTTCGAAGAGTTCAATGTGGTGATCAGGAATAAACGGAATAATTAATTTGGTATTTCTGAGAGACAGTGGAGTGAGTGTTGATAAATGAAAAATGACTTAGGCGCGTAATCAGTGAGGAGATGTAATATGGTTAAAAAAGCCAAACATCCAGATATTGTTAGAGTGTCAGTAGCCCACATTAAGGCACAGTGGTTTTTTTGAAGGCGAAGGCATAGTCAGAAAGGAAGAAGTGACGAGACGACAGATAATTATTCAGCTTCAGCAATAGTAACTGAACGAGTGACTGACGATTGGCTATTTGCGAACATATTATAAAGCCATAGACAAAAAATAAACAAGATAAAGGCTCTTTTAACTGTGACTTTTGACGTATTTTCTAACACTTTTGTGATTAAACAAAGTTCTGCTCCAAATTGCTTCGAAATGCCTAGACGTTCCACCTTTTAACTGAATATATGTGTAATGTCAAAGGTTAATGGTTGACGACTAGAATTACATGTATTTGTCAACAATTAGATGTTGTATATGATGGGCTGCGTTTGTACGGTTAACACTTTCCATTTCTGCATTGTATGTAGACGAACAAGAAAATAGACTCGTTTTCCTAAACGAAAATAGCTACAGCTACTGTTCCTTTAATTTCTCAAATAAACGCTAAAAAGTGTGTTATTTTCTTGGCAATAATGGGCTAGACTTAGAGACCTGGGATTTCAGCAAGGCTGTCGAAAATGGGCGAAGCAACTTCACTGTGGGAGAACAGATTTTTTACAGTGGTTCCACAATAAAATATTTATAGTCAGTAAAAACACGTTATTTATAATATAACTCACCGCTGATACTATGGTGTAGGTAGAAAACAGAATCTGCACTGCTGTCAGTACCATTGCATAAAAAGCTGTAGTCATACATATGTTGACCTGGAAGATATACAGAACAGCTATAAACAGACTAACAACTTTAGGAATCAGGCTTTCAACAACTTGTAGATCTCCCAAGTGGCTGATTTGTGATAGAGTGAGACATTTCACACTAAAATGAGTACCTGTAAGGCATGTCCACATCAAAGCTTTACAAGCTATCACAATGGATTTGTGTTATGTTTCTGTGACTTACAAGGGAAATAAAGCTATCAAATGGATTCCAAGACAAGGTAGTAAATATAACAGCAACATGCCATGTATCTGTCTTGTTTCTCGTTGTCTATACCTGCATATGATTTAATTCTCTCTCTCTCTCTCTCTCTCTCTCTCTCTCTCTCTCTCTCTCTCTCTCTCTCTCTCTCTCTGATACAAATTACTCGTTCGTTAGAAAGTTTGCGAAATTTATAAACGTATCGGTGAAATAAAATCAAGCTTTTGGTGGCCGCATACTTGAAAGTTTAGTTTGAGTTAGATAGGCACTGACACTAATATACACTTTTTTCCTGTGTCGAGAGAAAACATCCCGTTGATACCACTGTCACACATTAAACGATCTCATTCGATAAAAAGTCTCTTAGAGTCTCGTGAAGAACGGGAAATAACGTTGGTTTAGTTCGTTTCAACTTGTTGAACCTCTCTGAGTAATGAAACCATTTTACGGAGTAAAAAAAAGAGTCAGTTACCATGCTGTTGTTTTTCTTCTTTTGCACAAGACATCCAAATATGCCGGGAACAAAGTACTGCAAAATAATAGACACAAATTATCACCACCTCGAAAATACTGTCAACGACTAGCAAACTGATTGGGACTTTCAATTTAATAAAGAATAGAGTGTGTCATAAAAAGACTTAATATATAAACACGCATGCATGCACATCGGTTGACGTACATGCACCACGATTTCCACTTTCTTTCACTCTGACAGTGTCCTGTGCATCAAAGTTGATGCAAGGGTCGTCTGCGTAGTGCCAATCAAATATGACAGTGACGATTACCATAGTCAATGAAATCAATGAATGCTAAATGCCCTTGACCCTCGGTTGAACCCCCATTAGCATAATCAAGTATATTTGAACTCAGAAGAAGTTGAGAGACAAGTAAAGAAGGTTTTTATGATATTTGAACATTCGTATTCAAGTCACGTTTTCTTCAAATAAAACGATGGCGTTGCTGGTGCGTATCAAGTTTTCCGTCACCATCTGTCCGCACTCTACGTGGTTCACTGTTTTAAACGATGGCAAGACGACAGAACTAATCATTGCTCGTTTAATATAAAGATCACCCAGCAAGAGCAAAATTCTGTATACGACTGGAATGTGTGGGAACTGTGATCAGGCCACTGCGGACAACCAGCTCTTTTAATTCAATAACTTCAAAAAGAGCGGCGAGGTCGCAAGTACATTGACCAAAAATGACCCAACAGATGGGAACAAAGGCCCTCCAGCGACTCTCTGCTCTCCATTAAATCGACTTCGGTCTCTATTATTTTTTCTAGATGAAGCTTTACTGAATATCTGCACGAGTATTTTGCATCACCAGACTTACAAATATTCCGCAGACGACGTGCATCCACACTTCCCATCCATGTCCCTGCTGCCATAACCCTGAATCGTCGTCCCAGTACAGGAAACAGAGGACTCCAACGACGACGCTGACGACAGAGAAGACAAAATGTCCGAGTCCCAGCTTTCCGAACATCGTGGATTACATGAGGGCCGAGTACCTTGACAGTCTGTAAATGAAACGGACGTAAATAAAAATGATATAATAAATTAGCAGCAATATTTAGATGCATTTACCGTACGTCTTTTTACACTTATCCCCCCCCCCCCCCAAAGAAAATACCATTACTACTGCAGTGACGTCATCTAACGCACATGAATGCCCGGAAATCTATTATCTGGGGTTAAACAAATACCTTTACACTTATGTATCGTAAAAAGGTAAAATAATATGTGACTAGATATAACATGTGTTATGGAACCTTATGTTCTGTGTGTTAATTAGTCTTATCTTGCATTTCTCATTTTGAAACATAGAATGTTTACTTGCTAGAGGTGATGACAATGCAGCTAAACACGTATGTGAAAGGCGACAGTAATTGCCTTGCAAGTTTATGGTCCTTTGCTGGCGGACTGACCTTTGACCCAATAAAGCGATTGTCATTCCAGTACAGCGCAGTGTGTTGCACTAAATTTAGATACAATGCTATCTATTTTAAAAGTGATGTAGGATTTCTCCAGGGTGTCATGTCGATCTTTATTATGAGTATCTGAAGGGAATTTTGCTGGTAGCTTTGGCAATGTTGTGTATCTCGGTCCTTAATTAAAGGAGCCGTAATTTAAGACATTCATTTCTTTCACGCAATGCTTTTTGACACGTCTAAACTTTGTAGTTTTGAAAGTTAAGAACGGTATGAAATGAATTTGACAAATATCACAGAACCTAGAAGCAAAATAATATTTGCTAAAAATTGTACAATTAATGACAACCCTTAAGAGAATAGCGCTGGTACACACCCACTCCGCGGGAAAGTCAAAAGTTCATTCCACTGATTTCAAAGTAATGATTAAGTAATGATTTCATGATTTTACAAATTGATACAATTGTACATTCTTCTTTGTTGTTGTCTCAAACTTCGATATGTATTCATTATTTAGAGGAAAACATGGAATATAATGTGTTCATTTGCTACTTTTGTAATGGCGGTGAACGTGAGTGTAAAGGTCGATGATTTTAGAAAGCCACCCTCGATTTCATGTGACTTGGGTTGGTTTTAAACACTCGCGATTGTTTGTCGTATTATTCATCAAGACTGGCTTTTGACAAGTCTTGACGACGTGCTTCGAAAAAAGTTGGAAAACACTTCAACAAGAACAATACAAGCTGTCAACTCTACAACAGTTATAATGATAAGTGTGTGTGTTGGTTGAAGAGAGGGAAGGGAACGTGCACACAAGAGCTAAAGGTCATCCTAGCAATAACTTTCACTGTGGTTGCTGTGTCACGAATGCAAATGTAGTACATTAGCCTCGCGAAAAGAGAATTTGGAGCTCTTTTAACTCTGACCATACACTCACGAGATAAACGATTGAGTTCCGCAAAAACACTATGCACTAAATTTTTTTTTCATACAATAAGTTGCAACTTGATTAGGACTTTTGTAGTGCTTTATAGCTCCTTGAAGTGTCTTACAGTATTTCTGGTCAATTAATTCAGATTCTTACAATACTCAGACCATCACTACCGTGTTAATGACTTTGACTTGTATTCATCCTGTCAACACATCCTGAATGTGTGAATATACAATTTGATTTTTTGATTTCTCAAAGCCAACATTGTATATAAGTTGTACATTATGCTTCGAGTGCAAGGGTAATGCTATGGATTTTAGCACACTTTATCGGTGACGAAAAG
Source organism: Ptychodera flava (assembly GCF_041260155.1). NCBI lineage: Eukaryota > Metazoa > Hemichordata > Enteropneusta > Ptychoderidae > Ptychodera > Ptychodera flava. Next base: position 50,457,551 of record NC_091928.1, on the reverse strand, counting down.
ATTACTTCTTCCTTTCTCAGCAAAAAAAATGAAAAATATTTTTAGAGATCCTGGTTACAGCTATTGTCCTTTAAGGCCTATAACCCTCCCACACTAACCGTGATAGCGAGGTCTACTCATCCAAGTCACTGACAGACGTACAATGATGTTAAATCGCAAAAATATTAAACTAATAACACTGGTAAATAAAGCAAAACAAATTTCATCGATTGGCCCGTGTTGGGAAATTAATACAAAATGTATCCACGTGTACTAACAATAATGGCCATACACACTAAATACGACAGTGATCATTTAGTTATCGCGTTTGCCACAATCTCTGGACGAATGAGCAAAAGTCGCTGTGATACAGAATTTGATGAATTTGCGTTAATGCAAACACCACTACAGATGCGTATTCACTTGTCAAAAACCAAAGTACGTTGGAATAGTAGATAAATGAATAGTAAATGACATTAGCGTGAATGGTATGTCTCTATTTAATGGCGTGCTGCAGAGGAATATTGATATTCTAGGTCGTTTTAAATCATCTCCATTTCAACTAAACGTAATGGAATGACAGCGAGGCATTTTACGTTTAATTAGAATTGGCTGTATTATATGTTTTACTCAGAGGACCACAATGATAACTAATAATTATTGCCTATAGCAACCGATACCAAATCCTGTATGTCTTCTCTCTCTCTCTGTTGGGCACTCTTTCTCTCTCTCTCTCTCTCTCTCTCTCTCTCTCTCTCTCTCTCTCTCTCTCTCTCCTCTCTCTCTCTCTCTCTCTCTTCTCTCTCTCTCTCTCTCTCTCTCTCTCTCTCTCTCTCTCTCTCTCTGTTGATGTATAGTATTTAACATTTATATATATCTATATATCTATATTATATCTATAATATATATATATATATATATATATATATATATATATATATATATATATATATATATATATATATATATATATATATATATATATATATACATCATCTGAGGTGGTTTCATGACAGAATGGATGTGGATTCGACCTTTAATTACCAAACGCTGTGCATTGTCAGACAAAGCCACACTGCTGGACCAATTAAATAGGACGTATTTGCGAACAATGGATTTTCGCTTTCCAATCAACGTCAGACAATTGATACAAAATGCCATTTTAACCAAATGAGCAGAGGTAGGGGAATAAATATCAGGTTTAGACAGAATGATTCTGACGTAATCTCTTATGAAAGCTAGTTTGTTGGCTTTGCAAATATTGTAACAGTCAAGTTCACTGTTAATTGACCGAACAAACGTCACGTTTCCTTTGCCTCTATTCAAACTCTCCTCCTTGTCAATGTTTTTCTTTTTGTAAAAATAACAAAACTGAGTCAAAATTTCAATCTACCGTATAAATGTCAACATCGAAAATATCTCAGCTGAAATCCATATTTACGCGACATTTTGTCTGGGAAATTTAAATATGAATGTTCGTTGCTGAATGGAAAACGAACACAAACCCCGGATACACGCATGTAGTCTGACTCATGCGGGTGTCAACTTACAAGTTGATTTCTGGGCGTATGGCGCCTTCCCTGTGACATTGGATACAGCATTGAACAGGGAAATCGTTTTGCATGAGAAATAGATTTGTGATGCAATTATATTCAGCGACCCGATGCAACCATTACGTAATGTACTGATATTGAAAATTACTTCTTTCAATAAAATTGCGTTTTGGCTGCATTTTACAAGGTGCGTGTCTATCTATCATGGAACCTACTAAAAATGCAAGCATTTTGTTACCAATCCCAAGGAGCTTTTGGGAAACAGTTCTGGAGAATTTTAATTCAATCGCGTAATCGCTTCAATTGACACCTCCAATCCATATTATCCATAAAAGCGTACGCTAACTAATGAATGTATTGTTTTCGGGGTTGGTATGTGTACAAGCTATAACGGTTGAGCAAAAGCAGGTAGGGTACCTGTGCAATTAATGCGTTGCTGTGAAGAAAACCTGCAGAGAGAGAGAGAGAGAGAGAGAGAGAGAGAGAGAGAGAGAGAGAGAGAGAGAGAGAGAGGGGGGGAGGGAGGTATAAAGAAGTTCTCATCATATCACAACTGGTGACTTTTATGAACGCGATGGGAGATTTACTAGGAAGGGCAGAGTTGGCTTTGCAACGTGAACCATGAAAAATAACCCCATTACCTTGGTTACCAAACTATGGCGACAGTTATACACGCCTGCTTAGATTATGAATCACGTGTGTTTGATGAAGGTAGAAGTGAAACAAACACTATTCCTGCCATAAACTATTTCAAATACATGTCTGTTTTGACCCAGTTGTTCAATTGGTGTCACAAAAATTGTGAACTCGAATTATGATGCGGCTAACAAATGTAGGTTATCGACTGAGAAAGAGTCACGGCGAACGTTGTTGTCATGGAGAGAGGCGCGTAGTGACCATATTCACTGATACACTATGCACTTTCAGGCGGTTGTACCTGAATTGCTTTGTGTAAACATTACATATAGCCGACAGCCTACTCGTCCGCTTTGTGATTTTACACACATACACACGCACTCATAGCCAGTCTTTTAACTGCTAAAAATACCGCGCATTAACCACCTTGTTTGCGACCCCGCTGAAATCGAACTCTCAACGAGGCTGAACTTGTTTTCTATTAAAATGGTATTTTTGGTCCCGATCAACATGCAACTAGCAGACTACCTGTTTTCCGGAAGTCTTGGTTGGGACAATGTGTACTCATGAGGCTGTCTCTATGATCGCCACCAAAGCGAAGTGTTTCCGCCCACTGTACGCAATTATAAACTCAATATATATCGAGGCAGCTATAGTGCTTTGATGACATCACCGATCGACAGTCCCCGGAAAATGGTCTCTTTTCATTTCGCTCTTGATTAAATTTATGATCCGGTAACCAAAGGAGTTTCTTCATGCGTGCGATAATTTAAAACGCGGTGTCAATTTCAACATGGTAGTGTACTGTATGTCTGGGTTCCAGCTAAGGATTTTGTGTACATAACATATATAAACACGGTGTTATTCAGCTCAGCCATTCGTTTTGTTTGATGTTTAGAATACTGTTGTTGCTATTTTTAATAGCTTAGTCATCAAAGAACTGGGCTGAAACGACAACCACTGCCACACGGGCTGGGATAATGAACATGATACCCGCCCAGAATTTAGTGGGAAAACGTGGTTCCCACGCTCACCTGGTACGTTTTCATCGTTTTAACGTGTTGGGGCACACCGCGTTCAATGTTGACAATTGTGTTGTATATGTACCTCACATCACATGTGTATTTTAGACAATGGCTCACCTGGTTTGACGGAGCATCACCGTATGCACTGGACAACCTTGGCGCGTCCGGCTGCCGAGCGCCGCGACTCACAATCGCGAATTCACCGCGGTCAAGCTTCAAACGAGATCTCAATTGCTCGGTGTTACCAGGTATAAACTTGTAAAATCATCAAAAATGGCGGACAGTGCTTCCAAATCCAGCCAGGTCAGTCGTTAGGAGCAACGCAAACATTCGGAGCATGTATGTAGTTGCTGAGTTGCGTATCACTACCAATATAGCATTAAAACCTGTGTATATCATAACCCAGCGATGTACAGGACTCTGTAGTGTAGTGCGCAGGGTACGAAGTCCATCAACCTTATGACATCCGTACGCATAATCCAAAGCTCAGAGCGGTTTATCAGGACGGCGGGAAATTCAGACCTTCCGTCGGAGCGAAAATGAGTACACAGCGAGGAGTCACACACAAAAGAAAATTCGATATACTCAATGCGCCTTTGGAGACTGTCCTTTACGCACCAATATACTTAAAAAGTGAACTCCCAATGTATACATCAAATGCAGTGGGTTCGCCTCTACGGGAATGATCCATTATCTCGCGGGGGTGACAGCTTGGAAAGGACACTTCTGAACAGGTTGTCGCACTTCTGGTGTTATACGCTTTGTTCTGTCTTTATTTTCTCAGTTGTTTCTTTGCGCGCAGACATTAAAAATCTAAATTTTACCATGTGTTTTTGAATGAGCGTTATCGGAAGGCAAATGATATCTAATCGATGTCTTCGTCAAACAAAATGTATTTTCAACTCATTATGTTGGGCTCGAACTCATTTCAACATTTTAATTATGTTGGGAGCGAACGCCTACATGATAATTACAGATCATGAGGGAACATTTTCCATGGTTTCACGTTATGTGTAGAAATCAATAGATGCATACGGGTTTGCTTGAACAAAGAGGCAGCATTGTATTAAGAATCAAACCTTTATCGGTTTCAAGGCTACCGCTGGCCGCTTTTAACGGCAGCTCACCCGACACCCGTGATATATACAATTCATCAAGGTCATTGTGTTTTATGACTTTCTAATTCTATTGTTTCATGTCTTTTAGAGTGCACTTCTTTGTTCTTCATTGAATGTAAAGGTGAAAAGTTCACATCAATGTACTTGAAGGGCCATTAGCTGTAACTTTTGATTACTTTTTTTTCACCATTTTTGTTTTTCTGTCAACTACAGTTCTATTTAGTTCCAACTTTGCATATTGGGATACACAGTACATTGAACTTGGTGTCAAATGCTGCATGTGCAGGCTGCATTGTTACTCTTAACAAGAGATCATGAATGCTGGTATGAACTAGAATAAAGAATTTAAGCAAAAACAGTGCATTTTACACGAAGAGACACTGTGTTGACAAGCCATGTAGTGGGTGTTTCAACATAATTTCCGTGTTGGGGACAAGAACAAAAAGCTGTGGTTGATATTCAGGTACAGTCTTTCCTCGAACTTTCAACAAAAAATATTAAGCAATACCGGAAATAAAGGGTAAAAATCATGGGCCAGAGTGCGAAATTCGGTACCAGAGAGCAAAATACCACTGCCGAAACTTGAAATTCAAAATGGCCGCCATCCCTGTGTAAACAATATGGAGAAAGTAATTTTTCGACTTTTATAAAACCTAAGCCAGAGATTTATTTCCTTTGTGGGCTGTAAAACAAGTGATACGAGTAGTAGACAACACTAAACACGTATTGTAAAAGTTTCGGAGTCCGAATATCTAACCGCGAGGCGCAGTTCACCTTTAAAACCAAAATGGTGAACTTGCAACTGTTGCCATTAAAACTCCCAGGCAAGAAAGTTCAAAAGTTCAGCGTATCACCATAAATATGGTACTCAGTAACATTTAGGTCAATTTTTCTTGACAGTCGACCAAGTGTCATAATGAAAAGAAAACTCGAGACACGTATAAATCTTCAGCACCTTTCTTTAATTATGAAATCACTTTAACATGAACCAATCATTAAAAAAATTCTCATCATTCATTTTTTACACATTTTATCTCAGACTCACATGTGGCTATAAAGCACTCCGTGAACACACAATTTACACGAGGTACGGATGTAGTTTTCTTTTATCACCACTCTCCATGACAATTAAATTAAACTGACTGAGCAAACGCAAATAATTGAGCCATAAACTTACTTTATCGTGTTTTACAGGCAACATGGACTCGCATCCTTCTCATTTTATGTTATTGTATTTGGTCAGTAAAACAGATACCGATAGTTTGCGCACAGCTGGGATATACAGGCGTGCCAGCCCTTGTAAATTTAAAACTGTTACTCAAATCCTACTTGTTATGCATAAGCGCTTACACACACAGCTGCTCAGGCTTCCCTTCAATGGTTTCATTTTAAATCTCCAGACAGTGGTGTCAGTGTTTAACACGAGCATTCCCAGGTGATGACGTCACAGCCATTCAAGTATAGAGTTTCCACATTAGGTGTGCTGAAAGTGTACTATTGTCATGGCGATGTCTCAAGGTCACATGCCTTGGTAATTTTAAACACAGGGTGCAACAGTTGCCACTTTGTATACGACTGTCTCGATTTCTGAGAGACTCACGCACTTGCCAGTTCAAGAGTCCAGCAAACGAATTTTTCATGCATTTTTTACTCCCCTTTATCCTTGTTTTTCTTTTTCTTCACCTCTATAAAATGCAGGCACGTCTGTCGGAAGTTGACACGGTCGCTCACTGTTCAGTGCGCAGCGCCTTACTCGTCTGAGTGAGCATTGACTATTCACCCAGAAAACTCAACAGACTACAAACGTGAGAATATTACTGACACGAACAGTCAAACTTGTGGGTGAAACATGGACTGAACGATAAATCATTCAGTGAACTATAATGCCAGTCAGCCTTCAAAGTTTACTCCAGCAAAAGTGATGCGATGCAGTGACTGCGAACGAGTAGAAACATTTAAATGCTGTAAAATTAAAATAAAATATAAAACGACTGAAACTAATTTCGGAGAATATGCTATTGTAGTAATGTTGGTTTAATTAGCAAAATTTAAGCTCATCTACTTTTATATTTGTGCTACTTCACTTGTTTAATATGTTTAAAGTTGCAACTTTCAGCTGTACGGCGGCTAGCACTTTTGATAAATTTGAAAATTAAAAGATCTTTTTCTCCTAAATTAGTTCAAACCGTGTTATATTGATAGATGTAGAAAAAATGAAGTTTTGATAAATGGCAATTATGTCAGAGAACGCCTCAGCATACATTACGATTGCAGAGCAATTAATTTTGCTCGAAGGTGATTCGATGTGTGATTCTTTTGTACAATTGTTCAGCTATTTTGTGTCTTAAAAATTAGATCGATACGTGGTGGACGCAATATTTTTGCTCGCTCAAAATACATCGTTTTACAGAGTGCTGCTATTATTAACTTCTATAGTCACAGTACCACGGGGAGCTATTGCGTACACACGCCTTGTTCTCTGTGACTGAATGGTGTAAAGGGAGAACACCAGTTGTTTCGCTCTAAGTTATTTTTAGTCAATTTGAAGCGCAGTAATATGTCTTGCTCGGCTGTGCGTACAAGGCCATACATACATTCCACTAGTTTCAGAAATCACAAAAAAATCAATGAGGTAGATCTAATTTAACTGTAAACACACCATCATAGAGAAACCTTGTGATAATTCTCTCACATGTATATGAGAAGCAATTAAATAAAATTTACACCATAAGAGCCGGTCGGTGGAACGTGGGTTCACCCTTGCCAACCAACCCATCGAATTATTGTATTCACCAATTTATATTTGTAAATGATGAAAACACACCTATAAATAGACTTCCAGTGCGGACGGACAATATACGGCAGAGTATCATGATATGGACAATGGCAGGAAGGGGATAATATAAAGTGTTTCACTCGTCATGATATCATTTATCATGCAGTTTTAAATCCTCTTTATTGCCGATGAAAATGAAATCGGGGTGATTAGTTTCAATTCGTCACTCGGTACATCTCAGAGCCAAGCGATGAGATTAAAATGCAGTAGAAAACCTAGCGCATAAAAATAGCTACATGAATGCTCTTCTCGTACAGGTGTTCATACACAAGAACGTTATTGAAGTGTGATAACGCAGCTTAAACTGCCGACGCTGCCGACTCCAACCGTTCCTACTGTCGCGCAAGCGCAGTCTGGCATCTACCTCGATATGTTCAGAACAATGATGTCACTTTTTCGACGAAAGTGAATAGGCTGACTCTGTGCTGCTCATTAATGACGCACATATTACCTAGGGTGGCTCTGTCTGTACCGTGAATGGGGGTCGAGGTGGGGGTCATGGCTTACAATGTTGTAAGCGGCAGCTGCGAGCCGGAGATTCGCATTGATGGCACGAGAGTGTCTGGCAGGGGTCAAGCTATTAGTTATTGTGATGGTAATCATCGGTGTGTACTGCAGGACCACCCTTCACTTTACCACTCAATGTGATTCTTGTAACAGCCCGTTTCATTTGTTTGTCCATAGATCCTCGCTCCAAGGGTTATCGGTTTAAAACACAGTTGAATACTTAAGCTAGGAAGGTATACTAAAAGCTGCAAAGATATTTGTGAAGCTGCCATTATTTTGTATTTTATCTAAGTGATCCGGTGACGACAACAAGGGGCGGACAATATGTTGTAGTGGGGGACGGGCAGCTTGGAAGATGGGGAGATTCCAAGAAATTGCACTTAAAAAGCCGCACATAGTAGGAAACATAAAAACAATGGTAAGCAGACACGAAGTGCTATATTTGTGGGTGACACCATATGAAGAGAACTACCCCTTTTAGTGTCACGCCTGATCTATACAAACAACATTAACAAACGTCACCTTACCGGTAGGTGTAGACCAGTTCAGTCCTGCATTTTCTCTTCTGTGAATGGTGATGTCGTAAACTGGTCAAAATCTCGTGACATGCAATTCGCTAGGGGGAGGGGGTAGTGTTTCATTGTTTGGTTTTGTGCATTTCATAATTCTCGTCCTAAAAGTAAGTTGAAATGCAAATCGTTATCCCAACCAATACAACAATCCAAGTCATACGAGGTAATAAATTACTAGATTCCTTATTGTAAAATATCAAAATGCAAGATAATGAAGGACCATCTTGGACCACGAATGCAATCATAAGTGGTGGTACAAGGTGTCCGGAATGGGTAAGCGTACCCTGCTAGCATGCTACACCCGTCAAGCATGGCATGAAGTGCGAAAATCAATGGCAACTCAGTGAAGCTACCGTATAAGGTCAAAGTTTGGATAAGTTAAAACATGTTTGTCATAATCTACATCATATAATTTAAATGTTGCAGCTATGATGATGAGGTGCATCTAGATATCGTGCACGAAATACATTGTTTGTAAACAAGAAACTCGCACAGGCGCAGTTCCAACGACGACTGTTTCTCTTTAACAATTAGCGTTCACGTTTGACACTGAAATACATACGGCTGTCTTGAAAAGTCGAAATCAAGATATTGCGATATGATTTGGAGAGCAAAATGTCTATTTTACCGACAGAACAAAATCATTTGACAGGGATATTCCGAATTCTTCAATAGCTTCAGCCTTGGCCATTGTAAGCCGTAGAAGTTCGTTGTCATCAATTTAGACCTAGGAAGGAGGTAAAGGACAGACGAAGTTGTAATTGTGGTGCATGACCTCCAATACGGTAGCTAGTGGAAAAATAGTATCTAAGATAAAATGGTATCTAGACATTCAACCGATGATTTGCTTCATAAACGTGAAGCTCGCCTATGATAAACAAGGGGTATCAATGCTAATCGCATTATCAGTTTTGATCAGGATAATTGCATAGTAATTCCATTCCTCACATTTCCAAAATCAATCGTTTCAAATTTTATTTTAGCGGGAAAGCATGTGCATTATCGGGAACCATGACGTAATACAATTACAGTTTTCTACTGGAAGTAATCTTTATGACTTTACAAAATAACATCACTTGCATGAAGATATTTGATGACGTTGAAATGCATGATGGGAAGGGTTCAAGCGTGAGTTTATTTGTAACCATGAAAACTAGTTGAATACACGGCTAATAGAGTCGACGGTTTTATTTCGTAAAGAGTGAAATGTAATCGATAATCAATAACTAGCAAGGTCAGTACTCTTAAAGTAGGACAAGCCTTTTGTTCTGGGTTTTCAATGAAAGTAAATGGAAATTAAACAGAAATAAAATGCATTTTAGTCGATAATACTTTCAGAGTTGGTTGAGTGTATTCGATATAATGCAGCCGTATAAAGATGCATTTAAATATTTATGAATTAACTACGTGACATAAGCTTACTTCACAAATATCGGAGAGACTCAAACCAAATCTGCTACGGGGTACGAGGTAAAATAACTCTGAGTGTTGTCTTTAAAGGCATTTATCATTTCGAGGTTCGGTATGTGAGAGTCAAAGACACTTTAAAATCGATTAAATAATTCGAACAGCCTTGTCACACCCGAAAATAATACACTGCTACTGAGTTGGGTTGGACTTCGGTCGATCAAATCGTAATTATCTGTTATAAAGGTTGGTACCCTCATGTCTGCAACGCCCGTGTTGACTGTCCATACCATTGTCGTTAAATGTAATCAGATTTGGAATTTTTGATTGTTGTTTAAGATATTTGTAATCACCAAGAATTGTTTTCTTTGTGCTTCTCAGTTTCCGGTGTTGCTGATACCACGTCTTCCTAATCAATTTGTAAATTGTTTGATACCGCTACTAAAACTATATACTTGCAACACAAACATGATTGACGTTCACAGAATCGTCTATGGAAGAATAAAACAGTAGTCAATAGCTTAATTAGATAATAAAGCAGTGGAATATCATTAAATATTATTATAAAGCCAGGCAGGATAATTATACTATTCCTCGGAATTGGCACTTACTGTAGCTAATTTAGAAATATTCGTTTAATGTTAGCAAACATATATTTCCGTACGGCAACTGTCAGGACATTTTTGTAACATATTTTTACAATTTTATTTGTTTTCTTGTGGAAGTATGTGTAAGTGCTCAGAATTTGTTCTGTCAACACTGCCCCCAGTGCCCTGTAGATGAAATGCCTCTGTTATCCAGGAAAGTTTGTAAAATCTAGACTCTAAGTCATCAGTAGCCATATACCTTGTAAGAGATTTTGCTGGTTTGTAAAATAAAATAAAATAAAATTTCTCGCCGCCTCTGTAGCTACGCCAAAAATTCCAAGGATCAATCAATCAATCGATCAAAATCTCTCTCTCTCTCTCTCTCTCTCTCTCTCTCTCTCTGAATCCTCTGGTCATGGCCTGCTACCGGCTGTTGAGGGCGCACTCACATAACAAATGGCACCCACCGAGGGGGAGAAATACAACAACAATCATGAACTACGTACTTTGATTGAGGAAGGTACGAGCGAAACCAAATATTTGCGATGATAATTGAATAAAAATATTGAGTTGGTATACAGAAGATACTCATCTGATACTTCTTACATCTATCCGGTCAATAATGGGACTGATAGGGTATATTTTATTAAAAATTGTATTATTTTTCCTATGTCATAATTTTTGGAGAAAGAAATAAAGCAACGCGTTTCCTGAAGTTCATTAATAATATAGCAACTCACATCATGTAAAGTTACATCTGTGCAGCTTAAAGCTGAGGGAAAAGTTCTTCGGATGGTGAACTTATGACCTTACATATTTACAGGGCTAAAGATAGCAATTCAACAAATGTTGATTATTGTTTTCATTGATGTGTATCAATGAAAGACAAATGTGAAATTTCAATTTCATGGCATTTGTGTATATGAGCCATTAAAATTACTGAACCACTCGGTCTTGAATTGCAGACACGGAAGTTTGCTTTTATCATTTGCTCAGACACTAAATTTGCATTGTACACAGCTCATCTAGCAATTACACACTGTCAAATTCAAACAAAAAAGTTAATTATTTACATATGTGTCTGCCATGCCAATGCATTGCTCTGATTGGATAGGTGCACTTGGGGGGCAATACAGTGATAGTCAAAAAGAACATTTTACCATTGCTAAAAACTGCCAGGCCCCTAAACTGGTTTACAAGCTTACACTGAGAAAGAAGGCATTCATATAGCAGAAAAAGATGGTGTAATAAAATAGTAAACGATGAAATACAAGGTGATTTGTAATTACAAGAGGAGTGTAATCATGAGAATTTTTCTTTTAGAACTGCCTCATTACAACATTCTGTTAGCACTTTGCAAAATCAGCAGTGTCACTTTTGTTGTTTGCATTGCCTCCATTGCTATGCCAAGTACACATGCCATGTATCCTTCCCCATAACAATACGCAGTCCCAGGCACTCAATTTCCATTTGACGATGAGCGTTCAATATTTTAGGCTGCTTTCTCCTTTTGTGTTACACATTGTTCTCAAATCTCATGTATATCTGCTTGTACCAGGGATTGTTGCTTAAATATACACAATGAAACCAACACATTTTATAGACATTTTAATGAGCATTGAAAATTCATCACGAGACATTGGTGTGGGAACAATAGGATACATAAAATCTTGCTTATAGACCTAATAGGTGATAAAGGTTCTTTGGAGAGAGAATTTTCATCTGTGAAATAATCAGTATCCATTGCTAGCCTTTTTTACTGCATCCTTCATCGGTAGGATACACACTAAATAAAATACATAGTTTGATGACTTATTAAAGTTTCTCTGATGATAAAATCCAAATTTACACTTGTCAACATATCAACTTGCTAAATAATGACAGAGTTACAAAACAATTTTCAAAATATGTGTTTGTAATCTGATAAAAACTATACACAAGTTTGAAATAAAACTTCACCTGATAATGCACCAGGACAATAAATTGAAGGCAAGGTTCATACTTTATTGTCAAAAGACCAATGAAATTCTCAGTGGCAAGGCATTTGTGATTTCTGAATGTATAGTTTTATATATTATTAAAAGGGATGGTATTGAAAAACTATTTTTAAATAAATCTACAATGCAGACTACAGCAGGCATTTCTCAGTGCATGTGTGTACAAACACAAACATTATTAGTAGGCAAGTATAGTTCAAATGATGATTTTTTACACCACTTTGTTATAATGTAAACTATAGTTTACTGTCTTCTCTATAAAGCACATCAAAATACCTACACTGTACCTACTACTAAGTTTGTCAACACAGCATCTATACATTCAAAATGCACTCTTATTGTTTACATTTAAACTGTAGTCCAGACCACATTTTATATGTCAATACCCTGTCAATAGCAATGCAGTTTACACATGTACCGTGCAGACAGTTGACAATCTGAATACTGTGCATCTAAACATGCTTTGGGGAGTAGAACAAGAAACTGTAGTTGAAAAAAACAAGTTAAAAGTAACAAGCCTTAGAACCATAAAATAAGTGTGTAAAGGGCCTGATGATACAATGATTACAAGTATCTAGAAAATACAGTTAATTCTATAGTTAACTTCCTTCACATAATGAAGGTTGCCATGTGATTTGAGCCCTGTTTGTTTGCTAGGTTTGACCTCATTGTTGGATTGGGAATACTCCATGTCCCCCACGCCAAGATTGCTGAGTTATATCCTTGTGAACTGACATGTGGGTTAAATGATTTAGAAATCTAATTACATAGGGCACATTAAAACAGCTTACCAACATTAATTGTGTGATAACAAAACAATAAGACAAGACATATATAATCTACTGGTACATGTGCATAAATTATACAGGTCTAATGGAAAGGCAAGTTTCATGGCAAGACAGTTGAAATATACAAAACTATAAATAACTCTCTGGGAAAGCTATGACAATAAAATGTCAAATCATTTTACATTCATTTAAAAAAAAAGGACATAAGCTGTAACTTGTGGCAAGTTTTTCAGTATTCTGCTTCTGTATATCAACTACTGTGTCTGACCCTAATTCGTTTGTCATGCTGAATAGACTTATTTATCAATCATTATTCCCAAGGTCATCCAACACACCTTCACTATCATAACGTTTTGGCAAAACTTGGTGTTTTTTCAAGTGTTGGTTTCTTGCTGTATTCATGGCTGATCTAATTTTGGGTTTCATTTCACTGAATAAAACTAGTTGCACCAGAAACATTGCACATATCTGCCAACAAAGAATTAGCATCTGTCAAGTATTACAGAACAGTAAGGTGTTTTGGTTGATGTGTTGATTATGCATACTGAAAATTTTAAATGTTAAAATTTTAATTTTTCACATCAATATATTTGGAACAGAAAAGAATGATTTTGACAAGTGACAACATCCTTCGTGGACACTTGTGTACAAACTGCTAAAAATTGTGATTCAGTGAAGACATAGGCCCAAAATATGTTCAAATGTGAATGAACCACAATAGAAATATTATGACAAATTGACCACATTTCCAGGTGACATACATGTAACCATTGCTTTGTACAACAACAACAAATTGATGACATTGTCACAAATGACTATTGCATCAAACAACAACAAATGGTGATGACATCATCACAAATGACTATTGTGTCAAACAACAACAAAACGTGATGACATCATCACAAATGACTATTGCATCAAACAACAACAAATGGTGATGACATCATCACAAATGACTATTGTGTCAAACAACAACAAAACGTGATGACATCATCACAAATGACTATTGTGTCAAACAACAACAAAAAGTGATGACATCATCACAGGATTAGAAATAATGGAATTGAAAATGCCCCTGAATCCTATCTGTGTTACCTAATTTCATAACGGCGTTTGAAAATGTAATGAACTATTTACATGTACAAAATGCATAATTCATATTTCATTATTTACACGTACAAGGGCATGTTTAATTAGGCACAATCATGACAAAACACCTTGCTTTGTCAACAGAACACCAGTTTGGCTATTTATTGATTATCATGTTCAAATTCTCCACCAGCATAAGTTACTGTTACATCAGAGCATCCATGGTATATACTCAAAGTTCAAATATTAAATTGTTTATTGTCCAAAAACCTGTCAGTACTTCAAACTTATGACAACTAATTCCTGTAGCTGTTGTATTTTGGGGAAGTTCGAATCATAATTTTCTTATCGGATTTCTGCATGTTGAAACTTTATGACTTTCATTCAGGAGTTTGATTAACCATGGCCCATAACATTATATTAGCTTCTACCACTGTTGTTTACCAATGATCTTATGAAAATGCTCAAAGACGCATAACAATGCTGAACAAATTAAAATTACTTAATAACCATACCAGAACATCACATTTGAGAAACAATTCATCAGTACACTGAATGGAATATGTGTTAGATTAAATGTATTAGAATAAATTCGGCAATGTTAGATATATTATTTGTATGTAAATATTGAATTGAGAATACTTAAAAAGATTATTTTAAAAACACTCCATAACAGTAGAGCACACATTTTGTCAAGAAAAATTGAGATATTAAACTGTATCCCACCTATTTTGAGTTGTTCTAGCTATAGATAGGCAAATTGATGCCATCAAATTGATAGTACTCTATAAAAGTACTGCTCAGTGTGTATAACTTTTCACATGCCCTCCTCCGTATAACAGGTCAACATTCGCCATTTAAAACGATAGAGCTGTACTGAAACCATACATTGGTGAAAGAGTCTAATGCTGACATTACATGTTCAGTTGAAAGTCCTGTTTCTTCAATATAACTACTGATTGCCTTTCAGTGTCCACTACACAGACCACAGCAATGCTATGATGAATACAGTGTATTCTCAGATGCTGAACACAATAGGTGCCAGTTTTAAAGTATAAACTATATTATATTGCCATGCCCTGCCCGTCGCATTTTGATTGGTCGAGCTGAACCACGTGACTGACCACAAATACACAGTAATGGTTTGTTTACAGGCCCGTGAATATGAATAATAAGATTAGCAACTCAAAGTATCGTAACTTTACAGCTCAAACGTAAATCATGATCAATCACAAAATAAAATGGAGCACTTGTAGGTCAAGTTGAGATACTTTTTTCTGAAAACATCTCCGGATTTGCCAATTTTTTACAGTGCGTGACAGTGCTTCACGTATTGCTCAGTTTCTGGGGCCCAGTTGTCGTTTGCTCCTGAAATTTTAGGAACTTTTGACGGTTTAATTTTCTTTGGTTCGCTGATAATATAATGGAAATAACAGACTCCGCTCTGACCATTAACATTTATTTGTGGGCGCGGGCTCGAGGAAAGCCAAATTAACGGGCTCGGCAAGCCTCGCCCATTAATTTTTGGCTTTCCTCTCGCCCTTGCCCACAAATAAACATTAATGGTCAGCGCGTCGCCCGTTATTTCTATAATAATTTACCATGATCACTCTGGGTTGAGTTTACCATGGTCCTGAACCCAGCTACATTTTTTTCTAACTTTTCTGACAATAACTTGTTACTTTTCAAACTACAACTGTGGTATTTTTCATACACTGATCTAACCATCACCTCTTGACAACATTAGGGTGGGTCTCCTTAATGGATTAAGAAATCATCAAAACTGAAGCACAGCTAGATATGATGTGAAGTGCGCCCTCAGTGGTTTTGTCTGAAATATATAATCTCCTTGTATTGAGAAGGAATTAACTATTGGTGCCATTGATTATTTGCTTCACGTTGTCTGAAACATTGCAAAATGTTGAATAAGGATAATTTGCTCAGGAAGCCATAAAACAAGTTAATCAAGTGCATCACTTGACTTTACCTACCCCAGATATTAATGGTTTGTTCCTGATAATATGAATGCCATTGCCATTGGCTGAAATCATTGAATGCTGATCACTATGGATCAAAATTTCTGTAATTACTTCTCCTTTTGTGCAGACATTCAGCCAATTTATTTTAGCTGACTCCCTGGTGCTGTACAATATTGTCATAATCAGTTCTTCATGAAATAATGCAAATTTTAATGACTGCACTCGAAATCCTTTGTTTATATTTCAATTACAGCACTTTTTATCATTTCCAGATCTATAATTGGTAAGTGCATGAGGCTTTATGAAACCTGGACTTCAATGAAGGAATAATACCTTATGCAGACTGTTGTATGGTATGTAGAACACAATGAGAAACAAACAACATTGCAAAGATGCCAGGATGATGGGTTGGCAGGTGGTAGGGGGTGTGGTATACAACTCTCAGCCATATCGCTTGTTATAGATTGAATTGCATTTTATGAATAAAACTTAATCAATAATTAATAATCTTGTGGTTTTACATTTGCCTGAAATGGGAACTGTTTCACTAGAAACTTAGCTACATTCAATTTCCACTGAGTGCATGCAGTGATTGTAATTCAGTGTTTGAGAAATACCGTACATCATTGTTATCACGTCATCAAGGTGTAGCTTGCAGATTTCACCATCAATAATCTCAAATTTCTGAAACATTATGCTGGGCAGATAAAAGTCAGATTTACTTTAAGCCTACCTGGTCATTTCAGCAAAATTAGTATTATATTGTTCTGTAAGAATAATGTACTGAGGAAAGGTTTCTTTACCTTTGTCAGCATGTTGTACCTTCTGACTCTGAAAGCCACAATCATCAATGGAATCTAATTAGTTCCTCTTGCTACTGTCTATTTACATAGAGAGAATATTACGCTCTAAAGATGTTATCAAGATATTTAGTGTGTTTTTAGGTTATAAACAATGGGCTACTTTTATGAAATTGATAAACCACATATACTAACCTTTCTTTTATCAATAATATATTTTAAAATTCACTCTATCTATGAAAGAAAAATTACATTCAGGTCATGATAAAAAGATTAAGTTAGTGAATAAAATATTGTGGCACAATGTAACAATTGTGATAAAATGGATACACTTCTGTGATATATTGTAGTCTAACTGCCTTCAAAATATGATTTTTATGCAGACCTGCTGCCATATGGTTCATTTTCAAAATGACTTTCTCCTTTTTGATATTCACTTTTTTGTTTTCAGGTGACTTGATGCAGTCTTTCATAGGCATATCCTGTCAGTCAATGATGCAAACACATTTCTTTTCCAGTTATCATCCACGTATTTAGCATATCCTCTGACACCCAATGAACTCCAATCTTCCATGAAACACCATAAACTCATTAGCATATCCTCTGACAACCAATGAACTCCACACTTCTACAGGAGCATCATCAACTCATTAGCATATTCTATGACACAGAGTGGACTCACGTCTTCCATGAAGCACCTCTCAATTGACTCCGATTTGTTGCCAAGCAACAATTTATGTACTTATTATTACATTATAATCCCTGAAAATCTCGTCTCATATGACAGGTGAGATTTCTTCAAGATGTCTTGAGTTTGGAGTGTTTGAGTTTGTTACAACTTGTACCTGTCTCTCCCTGCGCTGCATTGTCAACTGATGTTGAAGTCTCTGAATTCGTATCAGTCTCCTCTGCTGCATGAAAACCAGGAAGGCAAAGAGAGCTCCACACAAGATCAGTATGACCACTGTCAGTATTATGATGGTGGTAGCCATTGGTGGAGCCTCGGTTGGTGGGTCTGAAGAAACAAAGGTCATAGGGTGACATGTCAAAGGTTAGAATGGCCAATGAGATTTTTGCTGACTTTATTTCATAACTCTTTCATAGGGAAATCAATATGTATTTTTTTAGTTTACTTCTGAACCAGCTGAATTTTCAGAATAACAAAAGATAACTTTGAGCATTCTGTGTCATTAAGAATCCTTTATGAGTACATGGATCATTGTTACTTAATCCTGAGCATAGTGTGTGTGCACGCATTGTGGATGATACAGTGCTACAGCACGAAAAGATTTGCATAATGAACAGGCATGAATGCATGAACCTGAAATGCACATGTTGTGAAGTTCCAAGTAATGAAGTGAAATCTCTCTCTCTCTCTCTCTCTCTCTCTCTCTCTCTCTCTCTCTCTCTCTATGACAGCACAGAGATAGTCTCTCTCTCTCTCTCCCTCTCTCTCTCTCTCTCTCTCTCTCTCTCTCTCTCTCTCTCTCTCTCTCTCTCTGACAGCACAGAGATAGTGAAGTGGTTTCCCTCTATCTATCTATGATCACAAACAACATCATTTTTTCACTTGCTTTGTGAAACCGTCAATGTCATGTTACAGTACATTGACAATAGTTTGTTAGAATCATAGATTACTGACGAAAAACAAATTTCTCAGTGTGTGTGTACAATTGTGTCATTGAAATTTAGAATTGACCTAAAAAGACTGAAAGGTCTTTCCACTTATGTAAAATGTCAAAGGTCAACTACATTTATCCCATTATTCAAATGTAATGTACCTACCATGACAACCAGCTCATGTATCTGACCTGTCCCTACTAAATCAGACTTTACCACTCAAGTATGTGACAATAAATTCACTTAATCGCTGACACGAACAGCTGTCTAATGCCAGTGAAATATTAATGCAATGGAAACATTTTAATGTCCTCTTTTTGTTAAGAGAATTGTCCAGTTTGAATGGAATATATTTTATCCAGGAGATTACATGGACATGGAATTTAGATGAACATGACACAACCAAAGCTATTAATTCAAAAAATGTGCCAAAGTGCAGCCATATAAATGTAAATAACATTAACACTGATGACCTACTAAAAATACCTATTTCTACCAGTAAACAACATACGTAAGGTTTTGACCCAATTTGTGGACCCTCCACCTCAGCCCCATATAACACTGCATCTACTAGCAACCTGTACATGACAAGACTTAAAGTAACTCTAGCAAAGAGCAGTCAGTACATTTGAATAAAAATTGCTGTGATTTTGTGAGGAATGCATGAAGTCTGACAACTACCGGTACATGAAGGTCATTTATACACTCCACATTATGTCGCCTTGGCAAAAATAATCAGATCACAGCAGCCCTTGATAAAGAATACTCCAATGTAAAACTTAAACATAATAATTATAATCTACATACATCAGTGTTACCAGATTTCTGATTGAGTGTAAGGTACTGTACTGGTAGAATGTGCCTTGTGGACAGATATTCAATCTCTCAAACTTTTACATTATTATTTTGTTCTACCACTTTTTGGCTCATTTTGAAGTTTGTGGAGTAAATAAACAATTCACAAGTTAGCTTAGTTTCATAAATTCAGGAATTGTATTTGCCCCAAAGAGATAACATAGCAATTTTGAATTTGAAATACAAGTAAATATTGAGTAATTTGTTTCTCTAGTACCCAAATTTGCATGGTTACCCACTGTTTTTATTCTTGAATTTGTGAGAGAATGGTTGAAAGTTTGCTTGAAGAAAGTTTGGGCAAAAGTTTCAGTCTTTACGTTTTTGAGGTGCATAACACCTTAAGCCTGCGGAATTTTTCTGCTACAGTGCTAGCATTCATTTTAAAAAAACCTAGAATAACTTTGTATACGTACATGAGTTGCAGTCTTCATCAATGCCATCCTCACAGTCCTTGACACCATCACAAAGTTTGTCTGTGGGAATACAACGTTGATCACTGCAGTGGAAGGGAGCATCACGGCTACATTGAGGATACTCTGGATTCACAGTTGTACCTGAAAAATGTTAAACACATGTAACGCAGCTTATCAAAATCATTGCTGAATTTAATGTTGAATTTTCTTGATCACCAACAGAAGTTTACTGTCTCAAATACAGATTTCTCTGCTCCTTGAGTTACTTTCAGAATTTCACAAAATTTCACAAAGTCTGGGTCCTGCATTTACATGTACAATATATATTTGAACTTGTACAGAGTACAAAATACTCTTGAGTGTGTGCCACATGAATTCCAAGTACACGGTTTTAGAGGCCCCCTAACTGACTGTGGTTTAATTCCTTGCTAAGTAAGAGCCATGACAGCAGAATTGATTTCTAATAATGTCCATCCATCATTAATCCACAAGGTATCTTGAAAATTATCAGAAAAGAAATGATCAAAATGGTACTCTGTTCAAATATGTCTTCTGGTCATTAATCATAACTTCATTATTCAGAACAATGGTGGCAATGGTTGGGAGATGGGTCACAGGACTAGCATAAAATCTTGCATATGAGTTAAAACTTCATTTGCTTTTGAAAAAATTGCACTCTCTAGCTCATCCATTCTTCGATGTATTAATTTGTGTTCAAGTTATCAAAAACATGCACATCCATAGGAACTAGGCATTTTTTTATCAACAAAACACTTCCAATTGTCTAAAATATTTTCATTTATTTATATTTTTTTTTGGGGGGGGGGACATGCTGGTTTTTGATGGCTATTTAGACTTTAACATAATAGCAACAGCAGCAAAAGACATTCAAAGATGATTACAAACACTAGCTGAGATCATGATTGAAACTTTGTTAAAAGTGACATGTGCAAGATTTGCTGCTGCTGATGGGAACCGGTAAATCCTGGTTGCAGTCTACACGAAACATAGGCTGAATAATTATAGTTAGTTCATACAACACAGCAGTGATAGATGTCAACGCGTTTCATGACTTTCTAACTGTATCTTTGGCTACAATGTTGCAGCTCATGATGCTGGGTCACTGTCAATGATGACAGATATACTCATTCAAATTTTGAAAGAGTATAGACAGTTTGAAATAGTAGCTACTCTAACATCTGTGATATGAATCAGTTTGAGCCCTGCAACTCATCCTCATCATTGACAATATCAAAGTCAAAATTGTATTGTACTGAAAAGTTTGCGTTTCTTTCAAATTAAAACAAAATTGATGTATACTAAACTATATATGTCATCCCTGCATTCCACTAATGTGATATTCTAAGGCTGGTGGGCCCTCCATCCAACAACATATCACTCCTTGCTTCGCTGCTTCCCTGCTTGGAGGGATACTATGGATTAAACTCAGAATGAGGATATTTGATATATGTACTTATTATCAAATTTAAACAGAAATGTCGACTTACTGCACAGCTTCTCATCAGTTTGGTCTATGCAATCTTCACGTCCATCACATATCCACTGTGGTAGTACACAAACGCCATCATCACAAAATATTTCACTTTCACACACTGGCTTTGGAATTCCTTAAGAAAGAAGAACCCCTTTGTCTTAGAAAATAATTGCCATTGTTTATGCACACTGTTCACTTCTTCAGATGCAGACAATGCTGCAACTACACTAATATTTTTACTGCAGTGCTATAAAACATGTGTAGCCTTTCTGTACGGAAACCCAAACATCTCGCTGATAAATATTCAACTCTTTTTCCTTTTAGTTGAAATATTCCCTTGTCCATGCTTTTCTGTACAACAATTGTTTTTAACCTTGACAAAATAGTGAACTCCAAAAAGAAGCTGTGTGGGCATCCAGAGAAGTCGGCCAATTGTGAGCTCGGCCAGGGCCATCTGTGATCTCAGCCACTGGGAAGTTGGTTGGTCAGGATATGATTGCATTCACCTTTGGTAAAATATAAAACTCTTTATCAGCATATGCTTTTAATTGAAGTTCGGGGTTTTTTATGGTTTACAGAAAATAGCGTGCAACGGTGCACTTTGCCATATAGACCGGTATGGAGTTGTCATCGTGTATTAAGGATTGTTAGTATGTTTCAAGGAATGTGGCAAACATTAAGCCAATGCATGATATTGAGATCGCTTTCGCATTCACGGGAACTAAAAAATCATATATTCTGATTCGTATCTCCAGCTCCTGCTACTGGCCGATCCCATAACTGGCCGGCAACTCCAACTGGCCGAGCCTGTAACTGGACTTTTCTTGTATTCGCTGTCCTCAGTCGACCCATACACACTTGCTCATCATACGAGTCACTGACCGTGACGCAAGGGCAATTCATTAGTGCTCATGCACTCACTAGCAAACGCCGATATTTTCAAGTTAAAGATCTTAGAACTGTAGATTGGAAGGGCTGGCTACATATTTCGAAGACAAAAAATACAGGTTGTAGACTAAATGCACCCATAGGTACGCCGAGAAAGAGAAAGTAAACAAACACAAACAATATGGCGCCCATTATACAACAGTACAGAGTTCGCTTTCATCAATGGCTAGCTGTCACAGCTGCTCATGGCAAGGCACGGCAGGCTTCGGTAAACTCTTTCCTTGGCACTGCTTTCTCGAAATAGAATCCTGAAAGTATGTCTTACCTGATATCAGTGGCAAAACTTGAAAAAGGATGCAATACGAGACGTATACTTCGATTTTCTCCATGGCTCATGATCAGTCATGTTCGCGTTCAGTGAAAACGCCATGTTTTGATAACATGACCTTGTGTATTGACCCATCGATACCCCCTAAGTGAATGTTTAATTGTATTTAGACTCTCTGTGCCATCCAAATTAGGCCTAATCTCAAGACGATTCGTGTGCTCATTCGCCTTTCAATGGCGAATTAACGTGAAACTGGGCTTGTAGCTGACGACTCAATAGCAGTCCGACCAAACCCGAGCGTTAGACAGCAAATTTCAGTGATTTCAAGTTCTTTTTTTTAATTTCAGTGATTTCAAGTTTGCTTTTAGTTTTTGTCGGTGCGGAGAAGCACTTCTACACTGATGACTTACAAAAATGATTTTAAATTGACATCATACATAGTCATTTATGCCTAATGAACCTGAAAAAAACTGACAAGCTTTAAGCTTTATGCGATAAAGAGAAATTATTTTACAAACTTTGGCTTTTATTGTGAATGTCGAAGAAATGGAACTTAAATGGAGTACAAACATGGGAACAGAAGAAACGTCCACCTCTACATCCATAGAGACTATGGAACAACTGCCGTTTTCATGAATGATCCAACAACGGATGTGGGGATCAATAAATGCACATTGTAATGCGACAAATATTACAAACTCGTCACTGTTTCCAAGAAAAAATGACGCACCAGAAGCAGAGCGTTAGCCTCCAAACATTTTGGAGTATCTCGAAACGTCATTTTTTGTCGCTCTGCTTTTAATCTTGAATACCAAGTACGTCCTGGTTTGCTGCTTCATCTCGTACACAGGCCATAGTCCTTTTTACGATGTCGTTTCTCTATAAAGAGGCTTTTGTAAATGTAAAATTACCACCATAAACTTTCTGGTCAGTACAAAATATGTATGTGTAGTTTGGAATGTAGATTCACTTTCAAAGCGACCCTGACGTCTTTCCTATGGCGCGCCCTCAACGGCTCAGCGACCGGTGGACCTATAATGAAACGTAATATCCGGGACTAGTATATAGGTATATTCGTCCCAGGTAATATATATAGGTGGAATGATGTCGCCTTACAATGCATATGACCCGCGCGAGCTCCCTCGATTTGTCCTGTTTGCCAAGGAAAAGAAACTGTGAAGAATTTCAATGTGGATACAATTTTGAACTGTCTTTGTGAAATGCCATTTCACTCTGCGCCAATGCATGTGCAATAGTATTGTACAGCATAACATGATAAAGATTTTAGTTTCACAGTTTTCAGCTATTTGAATCAAAACAAAGTAGTTATAACTGGTTCATTTCTTACTTGTTTGTTTGTTTATTTGCCAACTAATTATAGAAAATAATATTCGATAATAATGTCAAATTCAATTCGCTCTAGCTGCCTTAACATTATTAACATTATTACAAAAACGATTTCTTTTCGGTGTGGTAGAATGGCGACGCATTGTTTTCCTGCATGTCAATCGCAAGCAATACAGAAAAAAAGTTTGATCAGGCCCATTGCAGCACGGCACGGGAACATTCAGCCATTTGCAGGCATTACCCGGTTACAGCTAACATCTTTCGATGAAATTTAAGGCATGCAGTACGGCATCCGAGAGAGTCAGCTTCATTAGCAGTGGCTACTAGTTTTTCTTAAAACATTAAACTAAACTTATTCGATCTGCTTGACAACAGTATCCCCTGAGCATAAATGTCATAAAATGACAATAACCATAGAAAGTATGTGATTTACAAAACACACCGAACTTAACATCAATCAGAATTAGGGAGCCGTAATTATTTACGGCCTGAGAGTCAGGTCAGAGGAATTACACTAGAAACTCCTAAATATAGAGAACCGCCTGCCAACCATGATGAATTTAAGTAAGCCCCCTCTCTCGGAAATTTTGACTCACCCCCCACCACGAAAGTTTAATATTGATACATGTACTTGTAAAGTTTACAAAAATACAGCAATAGTAAAGACCTTTCAAATCCTGGTTTACCCTGCTAGATTATCATCAGTTGTCTCATGACGGTTGAAAACGGTGAAACCAATAAATGAAATTCAATCTTAAGTAAACAAAATATAGATATCAAAGCTCACGCTAAAACAGTATCAAATTGACCACACAGTATTGTTTAATTTGCATGGGTACTATGACAGGATTTTCACTAGGATATCTGACAGGGGACGGAGACTTGGAAAGTGCAGGGGAGGACAGGCGGAAGGCTTAGGGGAGCCTGCCAGAGGAGGTGTCCTCTCTCGCATGGAAATTTTTAAGGGAATTGATGTGTCCAATGGTACAATTTGATGCGATTTCGGAGGTAGTTCAATTTATGTTTCACTGGGTAAAACTGTTTGAAAATGACATAGAACACTGATATTTCTATTACACTTTTTGCTTCGTCTGTGTTTGGGTCACATACATGCAGTTTTCAACGATCAAAGAATGGCAATACATTTTGTAAAAACAGTTCTGAGTTTGCCGGACAATGAATATGAAGGAATGACAAAACCTGCAATCTTCTTGAGTCATTTGCAAAACTTATATTTCTGTAAACGATATTGGTGGACCAACAGTCAGAGTCATTTTTTTTTAATCCATGCATTATTTGTTTGCAACTCTAAGATTTTACAGCCAGGGAAATACTTTTTATTGCTTCAGCTGTTCATCGATTAATTTACTTATTTTTTTCTCATGGTAGCATGGAAATACTTTTTCCTTATCTTTTTTACGTGTAACATATTTTGTAAATTATCTTATTTTTTCATTTCTCCTGGTGACATTGTGGACTCTCTTAATGCCTCGGCCTCGATTACATTTGCTGTGACCCAACCTGAGTCCATATTTTCGCTATAGTAAAATTTTGTTGGGTTTGTTATTACATGGATTATGCTCTCGCCAATTAAGATTATCAGCCCTTCGGTAATCTGTTCAAATCGGATTGTAAAATCTGCAGGAATGAAGTCATACCAACTACTGGTGAAAAGTAGAAGACACGTTACGGGCGTTTGAACTATCAAGAAGTAGGGCCATCCTATCAATCGTGCCCTCCGCAATACATTTTGGTAATAGGTAACATATGGCTTGTGGAAGCATGCTATTCTTCCTGAGTACATCGCATAAGTCTGGGTGGTAGCATGGTGCGAGTGTTTCTGGATTCTTTTACCCTGTATAGTGCATCAAATGTGTGAAATGATACATCTCAATTTCAATATCAGTTGTAAAACGGAATTTGATATGTTACCTGCGTAAAAGGCGAACATTGGCATCAGAACACGCCATATTATTGTTATATAGAGGCATAACCCTACGGTCAATAACGAATTGTCGGAAACGTGTAATAAGTTCGAGTAGAATTCTGTGACCATTTTGCAAGAATAGCAAAACTGTTGTTCAGATCCATGATGATCACTTCCTAAGTCGTTGTTCTCGTGTGTTGCTAAATCTTAAAGTGAGTCATAGATGTCGTATCTAGATGCATAGAGCTTTGCATTGATATCACAGTGACTGCTAGGCGACCGTGAGTGAGTACAGGCACATGGATTGATAGACATGTACATGGGAATGAACGGAATCTGAGCTCTTGATTCAAACAACAGAGTAGCTTTCCATATGTTTGACCATGCATGGTAAATATTTTTATGGTAGCTTTTTTGTCTTGTTAAAAATGAGTTGTAAGGATAACATTATTTTCATACTTCTGCATTGGAAATAATTTAGTACCGCCGCTGGCGGCGCCCTACATTTCGTCGGGTTTTCGCGGACACATGGGTTTCTGAATGAGACTTCCAACATGCCAATACTTTAAGAGCCTCCTTTTGCCAAGACAAAGAATTGAGACCCAAAACATAAATTGTTGCACACAATTTTTTACGTATTTTTTGAGTAGCTTAATATCCATCTTTATCTTAGAGAACCTTTCACATTACGTCCATGGTTCTGTTTCATAGATTTTTCTTGAATAAATTTTTGAGGTGTACCAATATTGGTCTCAATACTTTGCTTTCATTTATAGTAGTTTTCAAACTGAATCCCCACAAGTTTGATATAGCAAAGAGTTGATATTTTGGTTTAACATTATGTTGAACTATCTCGGTATCTGTGGAGTGTGAACTGAGCTGATATGATTTCTCTGCAATTTTGCTATCCGTATTCATGGCGCTTGTGCTAAATTTCCCTCGAAACTTTCTAATGTCATGTAAGACACCATTAAATTGTACATTGCCCGTTCATTATTTTAGAAAGAGTAGTATTACATGAGCAATAAACAAAGTCTAATCAGCCTGACTGTATTTTTCCATAGCCCACTGTAATTCTGTTGGTCCTGTGATAAAGGTAGTCAACTATCGCTCTTTTTTTCTAAACCCACAATTTGACAGTCGGCTAGTGCTAACAAGCACAAGCTGTAGTCGATTAGAACATTGACTCATGCAAATATAAAGAGACATTCCATCATTGAATAATTGTGCTCGCAAGTCATTGAAATGAATTCATTCCACTGAATAACCATAGAAAACGGGTTTCTGAAAAACTCTTTTCTGTCCAATTCATATCAATATGATTTGCACACAGTTTTAAAAAGTTGAGAGCCCCCGGCCCTCACTGTTCCCTAAATTTTCAAGGCCCCCTTGAACACCCACATTTTTTTCGTGCCCATCCACAATTTCTCTTACGCCCCTGCCAATAATTGTGCTCCTTCCCATACTTTTGCGTAATAATTACAATACCTTTGAACTAAAGGCCAGAAAAATATAGAATACTATTTTGTGTTTCGTGCACACAAATGAACCAAGTTGTGGAACAAGGACAATTATCAAGTATAACATTGATTGACGTGTCAATAGCTGCCAATGGCAGCGCGGTGCGTATTTCTTGCACCAGAAGTGCCTTTGTGACGTTCAGGCTCCAGGAATTATCATACAGGCATCAGCGAATTCTCATTTTTTGAAACAAAGGACGGTTTTCCAGATAACAAAGTGTTTATCATTCACTCCTGAATTTCATCTCATTAAAGAAGTTCCATGACGTGTTCTTTGTATGTTTGTCTGAAACTTGTCAAAAACTTGAACATTTATAAGTCGCCATGGTGCATGGGTAAAATTCACAAAGCAGCTTTTATCAAGTTTATCCGTTGGGGCATTAATACCTTTTAATTGTTAGTCACATATTTATCTAATATTTGCATTTATGACGTAATCGTAAAATAAGTGTTTAGGGATGTTCTATATATCTTTTATCGGAAATATCTTATTTTAAAAAGGAAGCATACATTAACATTTATAGTTATACAATCTTAAAAAATAAATGAGCAAGGCAAAAGCGTGAAAACAAAAATACATAACTTTATTTCATAGTTTTACTGCATTAGCAAAATCGTTGTGTTTGTTGTGTATGTGTATATGCAGTGTGGTTGATGTCTATTATCTTGATTAAAAGTTTTCGTTTTGACGTGAGAACAATAGCATTCACTTTAGCGCTTTTGATTTAAGTAACGCCAATCACCTGGCATTATGACTTGCACATCATAGCAATTCTTAAAGTAACAGTAGGATTTTAGAATAATTTTCATACTGATTTCACATCATAATGCACTTTTTTCTTTATAAACTTTTGTCGCATTTCACAAATACGATATTTCCATTCAATATCAAGGAGTTTACTGCACTATTGTAAGGTATTAAGGGTTATTACACGTTATTACACGCGTCGTATTCGAATGATGTGTCAGTATTTTGAGGAGTTGAGCAGCAACACATAACGGGTCAAAATGTTGTCACATCACGAGAATAAGACACGGTATCGACCAAACTTCGTGTAATAAACCTTTATCAGATCATACATGCCATACTGGGGACATGATTGTTTTCCTAATGACGCTCTGACATTAACGACGAAATCGACTGAAATTTTATTTAATAACAAAGAAAACGAAAGTTTGACTTTGTTTGGAGTGTCTTACAACACTTTGTATGGAATACAATCATGAACTCGGCTGCAATAATTGTAGGCCGCGGGCTTTGCGTCGGTGTTTGGTTTTTTTTCTGTCATGACAGTGGAGCGCCTACGGGCAGGCGCTATATAGCCAACGCAACATAAAAAAACTGGTGCACGGCCCTTGGGCTACAATTATTGCAGCTATATGACCTCAGAATCGCAGTGTACAAATCGGAAACGTAACTTTTCTGTCGCGAATATTTTCAGTGTAGTCGGATTTTTGTTGTCCATTTATGGCTATACTTGATATAATTCACAATCTACATATTTAAACTTGTCAACAGAAACTTGTCACACAGCTGTTCTGTCATGATGCACTGTCGACCGGGACCTTACTCTTCAGCAGCGTAGTTGACTTGAAAACATTGGATTTGGATGACCTTGAACCAAGAAAGTTATCGGTCGCAATACGTACACATTTCCGAAGCGTTCGTTTGTTTGTTTGTTTTTTTGGTAAACTGTACTTTATGCTTGGACGGACTTGTTTTAAATTTGGTACAAGCACATGACTATTAAGTGCAATGCGTAAGAAATGAATGCAAACAACAAAATCTTGACCATAATTACAAATAACGTTTCGGAGAGTCATGTTAAACTGCGGGTTCATATCAGCACTGTCTACACAATAGAAGAATGGGGATACAGGCATCGCGTGGATGATAATATATGATATTGATAATAAATCAATTTTCCTAATTTTGCAAGCTAATTATAGAAAATTACACTCGCTTCTAGATACTTAATCTAACTAAAGTCGGCAAAAGCAACTCAAATAAATGATGGGTTTTCAGATGCTTCACTCGTCTCTTGTGGATCACTAAAGAGAGACACAAAAATGCTGCACTATGCTCTGTTGTCCTTATATTTAATAGTAACCAGGTAATTGAAGAAAGTAGACGGTGGACTAGGATGGAGCGAAGCGACCGAGCGGTGAGTGAGCGTAGCGAAAGAGGGGAAGAGTATGAGAGGGAACTGTCCCCTCTCGAAATGCGAAAAAGAAATTTTTGAGTGGAAATGGAGTTCTCTGGTGGCATCTTTTCATTGAACATTTAGCTGAAATTAAACAGTACTTTTGTTATGTGTCTTAGATGTGGCTCACACACAACAAAACAAACAAACAAACAAACATGATTTTGTTTTGTCTGGGTTATTTATGACACACTTATGGTTTATTTGCAGTAAAGATTTAAAATTTAATCTGAAGTCATCTACAGTCTGCTCATTTCATTGCTCATTTCCCATTCTTCATTGCTGATAAGTATAACCCCGTACTCACTAAAAAAATGCTAAAATTACAATAAGAAAGATATATGGGTAAGTACAATCTACGTTAAATTAATACTAGAAAGTATCACCATCTGGCAAACCTATATAACTGTTTATATTGTTTTTTTAATGACATTTTAAAAAAATGATATTCAATTCAATCAAAAAAGAGTTAATTAACTTAGGGACCAGGTAGAAAGATGGCTGTGGGATGTTTTGCCGAAATCGTTGAAACTTAATTGATGAATATTTTGAATTTCTGAATATTTGTCATGATGAATATTCATCAGATATTCCCATTATTTCTTTACTGTGATAATTCAAATCATAATTAAAATACACAATCAGGATGGAAAATGGAAAATAACGACAATATTCTTATGAAAAAAACATTTACTTTTGTTAAAAAACTTATCGCTAAGATAATTCAGTGATGTAAAGACATGCACCAATATCAAAAAATATCTATTACAGACTACTAGCAGGAAAAGAAGTTTTCCAGTTGCAATTACGGTAATGTAGGGAGCAAAATATGTGATTTCATCATCATGTTTTAAAATGCTCCACCAAGGCAAACTAGAATATCGTTTTTGTCAAATGGAAAACTTTTTAAAGAGTTTAGATTTTTGTCCGACAACGGTTGTCCTTTAGTAACATACTCTATCGACGTACCGTATTATCTAAAAATGACACCAAATAAAATAAAATATCCTGACATATACCCATAATTTTAACAGAAAGTATACACGCAGATACGTATAGCTTATCAGTAGGTAGACGAGGCTATCAAAAAGAACAGCGTAAAACTACTGCCTGTGACTGTGTATGGCTGTAACCGTTGGTCTAGTTCGTAAAAATAATCTATTAAATAAAATACCAATTCAAATAAACAGTTGGTTCTAAAAAATGTCAGTTCTGGCTCATTTCTTTAAATCTAGAAATGCGTCGGTATTGCTCTGAGAATAACTTGATTTCTTGAGAAGTTTATCACACTCTTTTGACGTTGGCAACCAGCGCGGCAGCGGAAAATTAGCTTGCCACTCTCGTGAACTCGAATCGTCGATCAAAATCACATCTTTTCGATGCTTTTCTCTCACAAATTCAGCGAAATTTAAGTTTTTCATACATAAACTAAATGTATTCAACTATACCTTTTAAACGGGCTTTATTTGGGAAAAATATTCCATCGACAAGGTGCCAGTGGCAGACACTACATTCTTTTTTGACACCATCGTTCAAGATGACCTAAGATGACCTTCATACTTGTCAAACCGATCACACTGCTCGTAACAAAGGCAACACCATAGGCACGCCCATCAGCCAATCACACCATTTAACAAGGAAAAGATCGGGCTCAAAAAGCCACAAATGGGTATTTAGAAACTGTTTTATGTTGGGGAAAGGAGTCGCGAAACTGTTAATCGTACGTGTGCCGTCTAATAGCTGGCAGTGCGATCCCATAATTAGAAAGGTCTTTAAAAATAATAATCTAATGACGTTAAAAGTAGCCGGGAAAAATGCAAAACAGCGGGTTATTTACCCGGCAGCCGGCTTCTAAGACCAACACTGCTATGAAAGTATTAAATCATTTTATGTAAACGTAAACAAACAAATGACAAAATGCAAGGGTTTGATGATTTAGGAAAGACTTTACATGATTTCCTTCTCTGATCTTAAAGAAATCAATTTCTAATGTCGGGTAAAAAGACGATAAGTGAAGCTTCATTCTCAATATTCTTGATTTGTGAATTCATCATTTTCTATGTTTGAAGGAGAAAAAACGAAACTTTCATCCCTTAAATCGTAATGATCAATGACATTTTTAAACATAAGCTGGACCAGGTGTTTATTTCTGTTATTACTTAAACGTGTTGATAGAAAGATACAGTGAAAAGAGCGTGTCGTATATTTTTTCTGAATTTTATGGAAAGATCGAAGCAATATTAAACCTTTTGTGACAGAAATTCTAACCTGTTTGCATAAGTAAAGAGGCACTTCCACTTGGTAACATTTTTAAAACACATTTTTTAATACCAACGGTCGATATTTGACGTGGCGACTGCGCGCGGATCGCGAGATATGGATAAAAATATGTCATTTTCCGAGCGTATTTTTTACATCCCGAAGTTTTACGATCGTTTCTGATTTTGACCCGAAATCCCCCAAAGGTTTGTTGTTGTACTGATCGACGATATTCTGGGGAGTTTACAATAAGTACGAACGATACAATTAATTTACTTCCACTGCAAAGACTTTATATACAGCATTATGCCTTTACCTCAGGTAAGTTTTTTAAAACTTCTCCTTAGTTTTTTGTCGTTTTCATTAATCTAAATCAGTTGTATTATATACCACATAAACATCAGTTTTTACGTGTTAAATATTAGCCGCCACTGATGACTACATTTTGTCGTCTGCCACACAGTACGTGTGGTTCGCCACGCGCGTGGTATGCGTCTATGCATACTACGCCGCGGTCGCTATGTATCAACCGCACGTAACTGTGCTAGTCACCTATGCGAATTCTGGTGGAATCCGCAAAAATGTCTTTCGTTTTTTTGCAAAGTCAGTAAGACTCAGCTTTCTCCCACAGGGCATGACCGATCACCGACACGATTGGCACTGTGGCGTTACAGCAGCGCAAGCCTAGAATCGCACTCCATAGCTTAGTTGACAATGGCCCCAGTGCCGAACGTTCGATTTTCGGAAGCTGAATTTAGGTGGGTCACCGAATTCAAACTTTTACTTTTTGAAGACATGTTTTTATAGATATCTCGCGATCCGCGCGCAGTCGCGACGTCAAATATAGACCGTTGGCATTAAAAAATGTGCTTTAAAATGTTACCAAGTGGGAGTGCCACTTTAAAATCTATGAGGATACGCATAAAAAAGTTTATGCCAACAGAATTTTAGATGTTAAGTCTTCGTTTAAAAATATTACTTTCACGGGGATTTACAACTGCGCGCATCAATTCCTGTTGCCCATCTTTGTTGTCACGTGATACTTGTGACAAATGACATACTCGGCTGGAACGACAACAACTTAAATTAAACTTGAGTTTGTCCTGTGCTTGAATCTCTCTTGCTTGCCCTATATTTGAATCTCCTGTTGCTTGTACGGCGGGTAATTCGAATATTTCATCTCATACTTTTGAATCTCCTATTGCTTTCTCGGCGCTTGGATCGTCTGTTCTGCATCCGGTATTTGCATCGCCTGTAGGACGCATGTCCTGTGGTTGGGTCGCCATTTCATTGCACTTTGGTTGCGCATTTTGTTCGCGGCCAAATAGAGAATTTAATTCATCCTCCAGCGGCTTTGATTCGCCAATGATCGTATATTGAAGAAGTGATTTCCATTTTTCCAAGGCCTGGTAGCTCATACAAAAAGCACGATTGGCATGGAACAGCTATAGAATATATAGACGGGAGGTTCTAATTTCGAGATATATGTATATTGGTAAAAGAACACGTGGACTCTTTTGCACAACGCATTCCATAGTAGATATCTGAACCTATTATGACAATTATAGAAATAATCCGTACACTGCAATAAGAGTAAAACACAGCTCTGTACAGGGCATCTAGTGGGTAGATACAATCCACATCTATACTTCCGTTTTCAGGTAAGTCATATAAACACTTATTATGTCGTATATCAGGTAGCTTTGAATATAGTATTAAAATAATGTCACCTGCTAGAACAAGTGCCCAACAAAGATAATATATTGCATGAATAATTAAGTACGTACATTTGTATTTTTCGCCCTTCGACCTAATTAAGACAGTTATATAATCATCTAGTGATTTCTTTGTTGATTGTTGTTGTTTAAATGTTTTCTTTTTGTCAAGATACTCAGTATCATTCATCGATTCTATAACCTTTCTTAATATCTCATATACTTCTGTTGTTTTCTCTGCCGACTCGGCTTCTTCTTTCAAATGTTTAGTAAAACATTTTATTCTCATCGTCAGGCTTTCAGCAATATTGTCCATCTCCATAGATAACGTTTCCAAGTCATATTTTAAATCAGCTGAATTAAGGTTTGCCCACACTATAAATGGCAAGTACATGACAAGTGCTTGAAGACATAAGAAATATGGTAAAATAACTAACGATATGCTGCCGAATGGACTGTCACTTGTACTGTTATGGTACTATTACTTGTACTGTTACTGGTATTATTACTTGTACTGTTACTTGTACCAGTACTTGTACTATTCCATTGGTCATATTTTAACCATCCTTCTTTCTCACAATATCTACTGATGTAGTCCATCTGATGACTTGTAAAGTTGTACGGTTCTGCAGAGCACACGGGATATTTGTCTTTACCTAAGGCGAGAAGAGTGAGAAAAAGAACCCCATATTTTTTATAAAGATACGATTATGTATTATCATTCAAGGTTATAAATGCTATTATAATGGTATAAAAATCGAAATTATGTAAGATTACAATATTATAGATAGCTAAGATAAAGATTTATCTTTCATATGGCAATATCAAGCTAGGTCAGAATCATAAGTCAATCAATCAATAAATCAATAAATCATAAATTAGCTTTCATTGTGGACTATGTAAAGAGTTTCATTCAACTTCATTGTGGCAATCTAGTGTATCTTAGCTTAAGGTGGATACTGAGATGTTGTTTGGGAAAATAAGCATTATTGTCAAGAAATCGTCCGAAAGCGGGGAAAGATGATAATTCCCCCAGGGTCATCTTTGCCATCAAATATTCAAAACATCGAACAAACTATGTTTAAAAGCTCCTGTGACACATATGATACTAGAAGCAGTTGTCAATTGCACAGCAACATCGGAGGCTTTAAGAAATCATCGCTTTAAGCAAATATATAATCACCGTTTCCTTAAAGGGGAAGTTCACCAAGGATGATTTTTACATATTTGCTAGCTTTGTGGTCACTTAGGGAGCCGTCATTATTTACGGCCTGGGGGGATCGGAGGAATTGCTTTCGAAACTCCAAAATTTCGAGTAACCCCCCTGCCAACCATGACGTGTTTGAGTAACCCCCCTCTCTGCTACAGAAAATTTGACTGACCCCCCTCCCCACAAAAAAATGGGAAAGTTAAATATATATACAGTAAAATGGATTGCTGCTGCGACAGGCCCTGTACAGACCCTGATTAAACCCTGTGGTATAGGTCTTTGTCGGAAGGAGGTTCCAATTGCTGTGGCAGGGGCTGATGACAGGTCTGTATCCAGTGCTCTGGTGACATGCAGTTATTCTGTAGGATTTTTTTTCTAGAGGGGGAAGATGTGGTGCGAAAGCACCACAAGAGACCGCATAAGCGGTCGCGGGGGGAGGTCAGGAGGGGTGTCCCCCCTGCCATTGGAGCTTTTGAAAAATAGAGATTAAAATGGTGTTATTTGATGGCACTTGGGGAGTATTTTTCGTATAAAAAACTCAAAGGAAAATAAATCTGAGACAGTATTCCAAAACTTATATTTCAGTTCACTGATTTCAACTATATTTTTTGAAACCGAAAAAATAGCGACAGACATACATTTATTCACATTTATTATTTATTATTATTTTCCTGCAATAAAAGATGGGTTTGTTGTCAGGGCATTCAACTGGTTTTGAACTTTATAGCATCAGAATAAGCTTGCTTTACACATTTTCCCCTATCGGTAACCTATACAATGTAGAATATAGAAAGCAGACGTTTCTCATTAATGATCAGGCAAGTATATCAATCTTTAATCAGGAAATACTGAAAAATGTACTCAGTACTAGCCTCTTTCATAAGTCTTGCCACGTCGAATAGGTGATTATTCCCGTCTGAAGATCACAAAAACGTGAAACACATTACTTGAAACCACCTGTATTATGATATATATATATATATATATATATATATATATATATATATATATATATATATATATATATATATATATATTATGTGTGTGTGTGTACACAAATACTGGGTATGAATATACATATCTTTACTATTATTGTTGTTGTATTAATTCGTAACTCCACTAAATGCTTCAATACATGTCAACAAAATTGAGTAGCCCCCCCCCTTCTTGTTCTCCACTTTTGAGCACCCCCCTTGTAGCTTTCGATTTTTTGAGTGACCCCCCTCAGATTCCTCCGACCCCCAGGCCATAAATAATGACGGCTCCCTTACCCCGGAAAAGCTAATATTTTCGCCATTTATAACTCGCAAGATTTTTTACAAAAACCGATAGAAATTGTACAGGAAGTTGCCCATGTAATTTGAATCATGGGAAAAAGCGTCAAGCTTGGAGCTTGCATAATCTGATATGGAAGGGACCATTTTCCCATAAGTATGGTATTGTCCACTTACCCATGGCTGTGCGTATTTACATAACTTTCGTTTATACTGAGAATCCTTGCATAAACGATAATTCACTTATAATAAACTGTCCACTGTCAGATTTCATGTTGCTGTTACTACTGTGTTACTGTGAGTTGACAATGTGGGGGCCATACCCGTCCAGAGATGGTCCCTTCCATATCACATTATGCAAGCGCCAAGCTTTGAGCCTTTTTCCCATGATTCAAATTACATGGGCAACTTCCTGTACTATTTTTATCGTTTTTGTAAAAACTCTTGCGAGTTATAAATGGTGAAAATAGTTTTTCCTGGGTAAACGACCACAGAGCTACCACATATGTTAAAATCATCGTTGGTGAACTTCCCCTTAATCTTTTTTCAAATTCCTCCGATTTTCAAGCCATGTAGGACCTTTCGCCTCATTCCCGATGTCTGGCGTACTCTGAGCACATATCACTTGCTATCTCAGACAACTAATGTTAACAGTCTGAAATTGGCATTGTGCACCCGCATATTATTATACAAGGCTTTCATTCAACCCATTCTTACATATGGTCTGGAAGTTGGTGGGGTAGCACCTACTCATCCTACCTTAAACCAATTTACATCACCCAAAAAATGTTTTGTACGAATCATCACATTCTCTGGTTTTCGAGAAAGTAGTTCACCTTTATTCAAAAATTAGGTTTGTTAGATATATATAAACTTCTCTCGTTACTTTAGAAAAGTTTATGTTTGATTTACATCATCATAATTTGCCACAAAGCTTGAGTAACTTCTTTGAATATGTAGACAAACACGTTTCAAGCAAGGTTCAACTTTGTATCTGCCAAAAATGCGTACGAGAACTGGTCAGTTTGCAATTTCGTATGCAGGCGCCAAACTCTGGAATAATTTACCACGTAATGTAAAAGAAAGTACTTCAAGAAATGCATTTACACATTCCCTAACAGAGCATCTTTTGAATATGTACAATATCACGTAGATATCTGTCTATTAATTTTTTGTATTAACATGTTGTATTTTCACCAGTAACTGTCTCATTTAAGCCCTCGTATTATATATTGCAATGTAATGAGAGATGGGGCCAGACTCGATTAGCTGTAAGCTATTACTTCTGGCTTCCAATATTGCCAGTGTTATTTATAAATGCATAATCGAATTTATTACATGTTTTGTAAACAATTTAAATTGGCAATAAAGTAAGTAAAGTAAAAAGTACGCCAGTACATTTAATGCATGCAAACATTGTGAACCGAAATTGTACACTTGTACTGAGCACCATGTACGCGTAGTTAAACCAGTATGTCAGGCTTTCACTATGTGCACTGTTTTCTCTGTTTTTTCTGTTTTCTCTCAAATTGGAATAACATGATCTTTATTGAATGATTAATAGTTGTTTGATCTATGCAAATGACTGCTTTTTGAATATGCATTAGCACTTACACTGCGAAGATTCCGCTGGAGCTGAATGGAATGACAATAAGTGCTTAATTCAAGTATTGTACACTTTATGTGCAACAACCATGCACATTGTTGATACTTATATGTCCTTACTTTTGTGGTTTACTTTGCTTCCATATACAATTTTATATTTTGCATTTTGTCCTTAAGAAGGTAGTACTAGCCACGGTCCCTTCACAAAAAGAGGGACTACTTACATCGGATTGGCTGTGCACCGGACTCACCTCCAAGGGTGAAGAACAAAGATTGATGCTCCGCAGTTTGAATACATTGTTATTCAATACATGACATTAGTTTTTGAATATAGTGGGAAATCTAAAAGGATGTTAAAACGTTTAAATTTACGTGTAACTTTCAACACTTATGACAGTGTTATACACTTTTTCAGTCTTTAATAGGTCTCATTTAAAGAAAAGTCTTGGAAAACTGAGGATATTTTGTGATCTTTTTATTACACATTCACAGCTATTGGGGGCTTTAAAGTCAGTTTATGATGTTGAATATAATTATAGAAGCACCGGATTGGAGTGATGCTCGCTTAGTCAAATCATTAGTAAAATACATGGTCATTGTTAACTCTCTATCTGTCTGTCTGTCTGTCTGTCTGTCTGTCTGTCTGTCTGTCTGTCTGTCTGTCTCTTTCTCTCTCTCTGTTAAGCATACAACTTTCAATGTTTTACTGTATTCACAAAGTTCAACAGGATTACAGTTAACGCTCTACGTAAGGATTACGAAATCGTCATCCACAATGATCGCAACTTTATTTATGTCCTTGCAAGTTTCGTATATGACACTGAACAATTAGACTTGCCCAAAGTCCATGGATTTTTAAAAGAGTAAAATCAAGCAATGAATTTGAGCGGACTGTCGAATTGATAGTTAGGTGATCGTCAAATTGACCTGATATACTTTTGAAAATGTCGTGTATGTGTTTGGGTCAACACAAAGCTGATATTGGCGAATAACCTGCGACTACAGTGTACACCCTAGAAATTAACTTCAAACAACAAATAGTGGAGTTGATTATTGGTGAACTCAAGATCACAGTAGCATGTAAGTTGCCTGAAAGAGTAATTCTGAGTGATCTATCTAGTTTCAACTTGAGCAAGACCGTTGTAGTGAAGTGTCCTACAGCAGGGATGCATGGTAAATGACACTTTGATATTTTGTAGAAGGTTTCGAGAGAGTTCCCACGAACGGTATTCTCTAATCATTGAACTATTTTGCTTCCAAATAGACATACAAGGTACTTGATGAGTGTGACTCACGGTGAAAAGGCATTTTTTATCATTCAAGTAGCCATTATCGTGGGCGTAAAAAAGAGAAGATGTCTTTGCACAGTATGTCTAATAAATATGATCCATTGATGATGTAACATGATTTTGTCATTGCTAGTGCTATAGAGGAGCGAGTCACAAAAACACCAGTATGCTATTTTAGATTGTGAATTGCCCTCGTGTCATTTTGAACATGAAAGGTTCGGACTTCGCTTCACAGGTTATACGCTATGCCACAACACAGGATGGGAAATTGTTACGCCATTGCTGAAGTTTACAACGCAATTATGTAAACCGGAGGCACTTTCAGAGAAACACACGCATAATTCCTAGTAAAGTGACTTTTTTTAGACAGGGTGAAATACTCTGATACATTACTAATCAATCATTGCCAAAAAGCAGGCTTTGGACCCAATGGTTATGGACATTTGCCAACAATGACACCCAATCGACGAGTCTGTTATAGAATTTTGAGGTAATTTTGAAACCTTTATAAAGCCATGACGAAGATCAATGGCCTAAGCTTTACGCATTTTTCTAAATTTCAACAAAAGTTAAAAGTAACTATTGTTAAAACATGTGGGGCAATTATAAGTAGTATTGGCGATTATAATATCGAATGCTCAAAGACCAAATATTCTTGTACTCTTTGTTCCTTAAGGCTGCAGTCACAACATGCGGCATCCAGTCACATAGTGGAGAGGCAAAAGGAAGAACCAGACAACCTACTTCCCACCCTCAAAAGGAGTGGTTAATAACCGGGCTAAGTTGTTGCATTTTTCTGAATGCGACCCCCACCACTCTATTCTTGCATACAAAATGCGAATAAATACAAACGCAAAACTTCCTTTCCTGGTTCTTTTGAAAATAAGGGAGCCTTCAATTATTACAGGGGTATGCCAGGGTGAATCCAGTCTTCACAGTACTGTAAAATGCAACCCTCCCCTACACTCGTGTCTAACGTATGACCCTCCCCTGTCCAACATTCTAAAACATGCCCCCTAACCCTACCACTGCAGTATTGTCAGTGGGAATTTCTGTAACAGTATTCGCAATTTACATAACTGTTATGTTA
Source organism: Ptychodera flava (assembly GCF_041260155.1). Classification (NCBI taxonomy): domain Eukaryota; kingdom Metazoa; phylum Hemichordata; class Enteropneusta; family Ptychoderidae; genus Ptychodera; species Ptychodera flava. Next base: position 50,417,639 of record NC_091928.1, on the reverse strand, counting down.
TAATTCGGGGCAGAAAATACAGGACGAAGGGTGGTGATTTGTGAGGGAGGAGCGGAATTTATTATGCATTTACGGGAGGGTCACCATATTTGGTGCAACTATAACGCTGCGTTCAAATAAATTGGTCGGGGGATTGAGAATCGCGACTGAAATCTTATTTTTCAGATCCCCTCTCAATACCCTAAATGGTTTTCAAGTCCCCCTCGTCTATATGATCGAAAATTTTCAAGTCCCCCCACCGAATTATCATATAACCGCATATGCATTAGGAATTCACGCAGAGTAAAAATAAACATGTATTGCGTAGTTCTGCCAAGGATGTTCGACACTACCTCTTATCAGCAGGTTGTCGAGCCATATTCCTTAGGCAAGTTCTTAAATTGATCCATTTTAAATGCATCAGTGGACGTTTTGGATATATCATTCTAAGCTACCTTAAGTTTATCCAACTCTTGCCAGGTCAATGGCACCACCTGAAGAGCACATAAAATGATAATCATGCGAGAGTATGCAAATTGTAAATTTCTGGCTATAGTTTACCAAAGTGTAAAAAAACTGAGAGCAGTGTCCTATCAATAAAACTTTTTTTCAAAAGTACAAGAAATATACAACTTAGATGCTACTTATAAATGTTTTATAAAATTGACAATACTGGAAGGTTTAAATATCTCATCAATTAAATCTTTAATCTCACAAATTTTGGGTGAAATAATAATGGCAAGTTTGGAAAAAAAATAAATTTCTCCATTTAGTCACGCAGTTTTTTTCATTTAAATTAAAGTATTTACTGTTCAAAATCTTACGTTTGTGTTATTAACACGATTGGAACTAATTTTGGATAATTGGATTTTCATATTTTGCACATTTCCCAAAAGTGTTAAGTGCCATACAGCTGAATGTTGCAATATCTCAAATTACTTACAAAAAAAACAGTGTGTAATATAAAAGGAAAAGCATATGAGATAACATTTGTAGATTAAATCGACATTCCATCACCATCCAAATATCCCAAATTAGTTCCAATCGTGCTTATTTTACGACGAGATGAGAAAATTACATTGACTGCAAGTACTTAAAATGAATGGTTTCATAATATATTGATTTTAAGTGATGTAAGAAAACAGTAATTATTCATCGTAAATTTGAGTAAAATCAATCATGGTGAACCCATCTTTTTTCTCTGATATTTATTCTCTATTTCTCATATGCAAGAATTCAAAAATCCATGGTAACTTTTAATTCTCCTAGTCTTCTATGTGTTGCTCTCTGGCCTGATCTTGTGTATAAGGACATGTCTGCTTCACTGTCAATTGAGTGTCCTATGACCTAAACTCTTTTAAAACTACATCAGCGTCAGATGTGTCAATGTCGCCGCCGGCATGCGGTGACAGTGACACTGTCCGTAGGTAGTAGCAGGGAAAAATATATCAACTTTGTATTTTGACAATATTTTGTTCAGTTTATACAACTGCGTTCTTGTTCTACTCCCTACCGGTATTCAGCTTGCCAACAAAGCCAACGTGTACCGTGCATTTATATGTCTTAACTCTAATTCAATTATCACCAATATTTAGGCAAATGGGCTTTTTCAACAAAATGAATATTTGTTTTGCAGTATTCTGTAGAGAGACACAGGGAAACTGTATTTGATACATTGCATAGAGATATTGAAAAAATATCAACAGTTGCAGCTCCTTCCTCGTTACAAGGCCAACTTGTTGTTGTAACGAAAATGTTACGGCATTCATACCTTTTTTAGAATTTTTCGAGATTAATGGGGCGCTGCGCCAACAGCAGAAATCACCCGATTACCTGGCTTCTTTTTCCTCCCAATTTCAAATTTCATATAAAAATAAAAATTTCACTCCACTCTAGTTTGGAAAAAATTTTCTGAAAATTTTCACATTATGTTCTTAAAATGCTATATAACAAAACAACAGTAGGCTACTATTTGTTTGGCAATAAAGTTCTTATATTTTGAATAGCGGCATTTTAATTTCGCTAATCATGATTTCAATCACTTTTTGAATGTCAATCCTTAAACACAAACCATTTTAGAATGAGGATAGATAATGCAAAATAAAATAGTCGTTTTTTTCTACATATACTCTTCTTCCAAGTGAAATATTACATTTAAGAAAATAGTGTCAAGTTTTTGACTTAAATTAATTTTAATCTTTAATACCAAAATTGAGGTTTTTTACTCCAAATATACACCAACTTCATCCTTTGAGTAAATTACTGCTACCATACTGGACTTTGGAGTCTCTGCTGTTTGAAAATATATGGTATAGGGGGTTTCCTTGTCATCTTTGATGAGAAATATTGCTTTGAAAAAAAACTATTGGCAACATGCAGCTCCACGTTAAAGTCATCAAATGCAACAAAACGCTTCTAGATTTTGTTGAATTATTACATTATATTAGAACGATTGGACGACATCAAAATGTTTCGAACCAAAATATTTTCAGGTCCCCCTATAGGCATAGCATAGCATTTATAGACATTTGATAATTGATATATACTTTTGCCACCTGTCTCATATATTTTTGTGTCTTGTCTTTCATCAGTTTTAACTGTTCACGATGTGTAATATAGGATACCACTTCATCTTCTTTGTTTGTGATGCTTGTGGACAATGTGCATGTAGTTAAACGAATCCATGGTTTTCATCGGTGATTATATTACATTCAGGAAATATCACATGGATAATAAAGCGTTATGCTGTAAAATCAGCTTGTGTTAAAAGTGACCTTCGCCCTCTTCCCCCGGCCTACCCCTGTAATTACTGAAGGCTCCCGAAGCTAAAAAAAAGAAATGCAATGGCCTACACACTTCTTCGAAGCGTCCAATGTCCGTCCAGTTCACAAAGTTCAAAAGTTCACAGCATCGCCCGTCACCCAGGGAGTGAACCTAAACTGAAACCTAAACGTATTACCCCAACTGGATGTATTAGGGTGCTCCCGTAACCAGCTCGAAAGTATCATAATTTCTCACGGGTTGTAGCAACAAAGCAGCAGGGAGAATGAGCGCATCAAAGGAAATGTCAAAATAAGTTTTCTATCTTCTAACTGCCGTATATACACAAATTAAAAACAGAAACCACCAAACGCAGTATAATATCGCGTGTTAGACAGCCCTGTTAGACTTTCCTTTCTAATCCATTTACAAGCAACCGAACTAAAAATATAGCTGCAAAGCACCAATAATCGGGTTTCGAGACATCTGATTGCACTGGGGCAATAAAAGAATTAGGTTTGCACATAGCTATTGCCCTATTGGAATATTTGTGAAATGGGGTTCAGGGACGTCATCTACGTCACATGACATTTTATCAAAATGAAATTGTATTCCAAAGTTTCCCTGTGTGCCGAAAACAGACCTCTAGCTCTTTCGGCTGGATCAGAATTAGATATGTGCATTATCAATGGGGTACTGGATGTGGTGCCATAAAGTCTCCTACTATACAAAATGTGAAGGGTGTAGCGCCTGTGTCTTCTGAATTATGGAGATATGTTTGTTTGAGGTGAAAGGTAATCGAGGTAACGTGAAACTTTATCTAAAAATTGTATCCCATAGTTTTCCCTCTTTACAAAAAACCAGACCTCTAGCTCTATTGGCAGGCTCAAAATTAGATAAGTGCTTAATGAATAAGGTACAGGATATGGCCTCATATGGTTTTCCATCATACCAATATGGAGGATGGAGGATAAGTGGTCGCTGAGTTATCAACATTATGTATATTTCAGGTTAAAGGTCACCGAAGTCACGTGACATTTTATCAATTTTTTTTAATCCAATAATATACCTGTGCATCGAAAATCAGACCTCCAGCTGTGGTGGTCAGCCAAACTAAGATATGTGCACAATTAATTAGGTACAGGAAGTCGCTGGTCATGTGACATTATGTCAAAGTTTTGTTCCGGTACTTACTTACCCTTGAACACAAAAAGTCTGACCTCTAGCTCAATTTGCAAGCCGAGAATTAGACATGTGCATATTTCACAGCATGCCAGAAGATGCCAAGGTCAATGGGCATCCCGAAAATTCAGGTGTGAAATTTGGTTCCCCACTGGTCATTGTTCAGTAGACACTAGCCCTCACAGACTCTTACTTAGGCCAGAATAAGCCTTAGCCATAGCTTAGCTGCATAGGTATAGGGCAGGTCAAGGTCATTGAAAAATCAGAAAATAATACTTTAAACGTCTTCTTCTCAAAATCGGGAGGGCCTACGCCCTTGATATTTGGCATGAAGGAGATCAGCCCTATGGTCTACGAAATTAGAACAGAATTTCGATTGATTAATTTTTATTCATATGAGGTCAAGTTTATAGTTTAAATTCAAAGTGGCTGACAGGTCATGTGACAGGACCTATTGTTATGGTCATGCGATCAAAAACTGCTTGTGAGGAATTTTACTATGTGCTCAATTTGAAGTCTTCTGTGAAACGGTTTTGCGTAGCAGTTTTAGTTAGAGCACGGAAGAAAAATAATAATAATAATAATAATAATAATAATAATAATAATAATAATAATAATAAACAATCAGAACGACTATTAGAGAGTTTAGGACCCGTGGTTTCGAAACCCTAATTAACAGTTAAATTGGGTTTATAAGGCTTGATTTTCGATGCCGGCGCGGCCAACAATGTGATAATTTCGAGTTAAGCTTCATCAATGCATGGTCATAAAGAATTTTGACATCAGCTATGATGGCGGTTGCGTTTTATCTCACCAGACGAGTTCGACGTTCAAGCCTTTGTCATAGAAAATGTTTCAATCTCGTCCGACAAGTGATGCATTAGATCTGAGTTTTCTAGATAGTCTACTCGTGTTGAAACTTGACACAAATTCTGTGGGTTAGAGGGATAAATATGCAAGCTTGAGATATGGGTCAAAGATATCGTCTTAATTAGGCTTGTACACAGAGTGGTCTGCTCGGGCATATTATGATGTCATGTCGCCAGGCAAGTGCAGAATTAGAGAAATGTATCAATCAGCAACTAACAAGAAATGTTTAACCATGGCCAAATGGGCACTAACCTTGCACAGCTGTCACGATATTTTTTTCTCAAAGAAAACTCAGTAGATTTTCGATTGATTTCAAACTTACAGTTACCTGACAAAAATATCATAGTTAAAACTGCTAGGCCTGATCCCCACCCTTAAAAAAGGTCAATGGCCAAGCCAAGTTGTTGCAATATTTCTGACTGTTATATCACTAAATTCACTACATCGACGCCCGACGCCTCTCCATCCGATATCATGATATTTACAGCTTGAAAACTGTATTCAATATTCAACTAGTTCATTGCCATAACGGCGGGGATGATTGACATAGTTATACTCTTGATGCTTGTGAAAATTTTACTAGCACTGTAAGTGTTTTGCAATCGGTTCGTAATAGACATCCACATACATAGTATGGGATGTCATCATTGGGCCAAAGGAGAGTCGTTGCCAAATATACATTATGAAATGCTTCAATGCATCAATATATCACTAAAGGTAATATTGTTGACGACAAAGTGTGCAGTACAGAAAAACTAAGACATGGACTAACTTGATATATTCATGAAATTTTAATCTCTGCCGCAATTTATATGTCTTTGTCGAACATGGTATATATACCCTGAATAACTGATTACTACAACGGTTTCAGGGAAGTACATGCGATTCCGCTTTAAGGGGCATCGAACATAAGGTAGCTAATAACAGTGTCATGAAGTGAATACAAATTATGATGACACTTAACGAAATTGACCACCGTATCAGTACGCTGGAAGCAGACCGTATAGCACTACAAACACCAATAATTGTGGCCGGTTCATATGACTTGGACCTTATAAAACAGGATGACATAAGGTTTGGTCGTTAACATGTGAAGTGTGGTGATCAAATTCGGAGAAATTAGAAAAGAGTAGAATGCTTAAATGCAGGCAAATGCTGATTTAAGAACAATCTTCAAAGAAAAAAACGCTAACATATTTGTCATATTGGTTACTTATATATTATCATTTGACAGAAGGAACAGGGAGATTTTTGTCTGTACAACAAAATTGTCATGATATTTTGAAGATAATTCAATTTGTATTTTCTGAACATCAATTGCCAACATAGTGCAATTGGTTGAATATAGTGAATATAGTTTGTGAAATAAAGAAATGTATATAATGTAGGCAGAATATGATAACTTTACCTGTAATCTGCTCCAAAAACAGCAATGCTGCGGCCAGTAAAGGGATAAAGACAGACGTAAACATAAGAGTATTATCTACCGGTAACATGTGTATTTCTTGGTTAGCCGGTTTCATTAGCTCTGAAGACACAGATAACGGGTTGAATGCCATGGTTGATCTATATAAAAAATAATCAACAACACACAACATAATTACGTAATAATTTTGATAACTTTCAAGGTATGCCACCTTTCAGATGCGAAAAACCAAAACTTTACTAGCTATTTGAATAAACATTGTTTTCTGCAATATATGGAAAGGAACACATCCTTTTCTATATTTCATTAATGCAATCCAAACAATAATGCTGGTGCTGTTGATAATTTTGATTACTCTTCAGCCCAAATTTGTAAAATGGCAATATTTTATATCAAAATCATTAACAGAACAAGAATTGGCATGTATTAGAATTACACCGTAAAATGTTCAATAGATCGACATTGGACCACTGTCCTTGGTATAACATGTGACTTTGACAAAGTGGGAGACTGCAAATCGACGACAAGTACATTGTTTTCCCTCCATCTGCGCTGCCTGGTCAACTACATGAACATGGAGTATATCTTAGTGTTCTTGCCAGCAAAAGTAGCTTCTTTATCTAAAGAGAGATGACAACCCACAGAACACATGGTCAACATATTCTTGAAACAAAATAATATCACTGATCTGTCAGCACGAATATTTTTTCTTTTAAATACTAAAATCACGAATTGAATACTATATTATGAAAATATTTAAGCTAATGAAAGATAAAGGAGAGGGATTTTGGTGTTACTCACTCCAAGCAGCCAACTTGAGACAAAATACAAGTTTGTCATGATTTCTACTTACCCAAACCCTCTGTTGTGCACTATTATTGTTCAAAGGTATATTCCATAATGACTAAAAGTTAACTTAACCTTTCAAAAACACTTATGGAGATGATAACTTAATGACACTGTCAAGGTCAGTGTCAAACGTTCATGTCACCGTACACACATTTTTATTTTTTAGGACTTTGACAGAATGTAAACTATTTAGTGCATAGTGTCGTCACAAACAACTGGAAGATTTAGATTTTAAATATTAATTTGAAAGATGATAACCTATCAGCCGACATCCTCCCATGGACAATACCGTACTCGACTTAACAACGGTATTTTCATTTCAAGAGAACTCTAAACAAATGACATACTATTTAGAATACTACATCGTGTCATCAATAATAACTAGAAATTTCAACTCCAATAACCTTTAAATTACAATTTTGGAGATGATAACCTAATGTGTCCAAATCCTCATGAAATTGATCTGCGCTAGCAAAATGCATGACCACAGTCCGTCCATACATGACTGTGTTACATTCTGAGGATGTGTTACAATTGAGAGTACCGGCTGGGAGCTGACACCTCGTGGGATTGCTCGATTCGGACATGAACAGACATACCTATGGCATGGCACTAGTGGCAAACACATAAAATGGCAGCCATTGAAAAAGGAATTAGTAAATTGAATAATCTGAACCCTGACTATAGGGTCTTTGTTGATGAATTAAAGACTGCAAATATGCATAAAATTATCTTTACGATGAGAGAGATTCAATTCTGTAAGAAGCGGAACTCAGAACAGACTTGCCAAAACTATTAATCTAATTGAAGAGCAGCATGACCGAAATAGTAGAGTACGTGAAAGACTGATGCGGACTTAGTCTCTTCATGACATAATTTCCACTTCAGAATTGTCACTGAAACAGAAGCTAACAGTATGGCATAACTGTTTCTGCTCTTCTTACTGCTGATGGGATGAAAATATCAGCAATTGCCCTAGCTGTAAGTAAGGGAGGTGGCTAACAAATTAATGGCTCAGGTGATACCGGCTTATGTGGTAGCAGCTCACACGACGGCAGAATACACGAAGGAAAATAAAGTCATTAGGCACTTTCGTGGATGGTAACAAGCCATCGCTGTGAAAAGTGCTCCTGCAATCAATCAGTCACTAATGGCATTTATATTAAATATTCTAGGGCGCTGAACAGTTGAGAACACAAAGCTAAAAAAGCTCACTCAAAGAGATGCGATTTCAAGTGCTTTCTAAAGTTGTTCAAGGTAGACGACTGGCAACGTTCAAATAAAGACTGTTCCACAAAGTGTGAGCTTTTCTTCCGAGAGAGCGTTTTGCATACGACTGGAGGTTGCAATAAGGTACATGAAGAAGATTTTTACCATTTGATTGAAATAAGCGAGGTGAAAGTTTGATGTGAAGCAGATCTGATAAATACACAGGAGCAATGCCATTTAATGCCTTGTACGTATTAGAAGATGTTTGTATTGGATCCGTATTGTACGGGTGGCCAATGAAGTTCCTTAAGTATTGAGATGATATGGTCAGATACCGGGCCTTATTACTTCTCTTATCAGTTAACTACTCGAAAGAGCTAGGAAAGTGGTACGTTTTATTGGTGAATAGTTTTGAAATTTTCTAACTGGCCAAACATTTGTCATATTAAGTAAAATCATGCTTTGACTATGCAGGATTGTAATGATTGGTGATAATAAGAATATAGCAAAAACTCTTTTTCAAATTAAGGTGAAGTACTACGAATACGTCAAAATTAGGTTGTAGTGTCATTTTCTTGAAACTTTGCCGCAATATTCTTGGAAGTTGTGCAAGTGCAAAAATGAAATAAAAATACGGAGTCACCGCGCCCGTTTCCATGGAAACGGACGTTAAAATGGCGCCGTTAGAAATAAATAAAATGATATAATTCACTTAAACTAAAGAAAGCAGTTATAAAACGCCTAGCAAATGAGTTAATTTTAATAAATACAGGACTTAAGATCCATATCTATCGAATGTATAGTTTTTCTGATGTTTGTAAAGAAATTTTAACATAAGTATCGATTACAAAATGACGATATCGAAATTATATCACTTCAAAATTTTCGAACTTTCTTCCTGTCGCTTTGAATGGTGTCATTTTGACCAAACTTGGCGAATAAAATCCTGACATAATACCATTTAATTTACACTTTTAATAAAAGGGTGTCACCAAGCTACTTTTTACAATATATCCAGGTGAATAGGTAATATGCTCATTGTAAATGGGAGAGAAATGTTAATTTTTCGCTCATATTGAATAAAAACCAGCTTTCTAGGGGGTCAAAATATGACAAGGTTATAGGTCACATGTATTTCTAAGAGACTGGGTCAAAAAATTAGGTAAAAGCGCAATTTCAACAATGACAGGTGATGTTAAATACATGCGCTACAAAATAACCCATTTGCGGCAGGCTGGAGTTAAATCTGCGCAGAAACGTTCTAAAGCGCGTGCGCGTCCGAATTCGTCGCACTTTACCTTAAAGACGTCCTGGACTTCTTTGTCTAATTAGAAAAGGGTTTACAGTTTTAGATTGAAATGTCATACACCGGGAAAATACAGTTGAGAAGCTCAAAGTAATAATCTATATAATATCATATTAGCTTTCATCGACGAATATCAAACGACTAACTTCTTTGAGCATCTTGAATTCATTTGAATCTGTCAGAACGCTGAGGATGACAAAAAGGCACTATTTACAGAAATCGTGTGTTTTGTCTTTTTCCTGATACAGGTAATTAGTTTATATTTCAGGGATATTGAAATTTTAAAGTTAAGACATAAGTTCTTCTTGGTACATATTATACCAGTGGAATGCACATGTTAATGGGGTCATATACGGAAACACAAGTCGAAAAGGGGCAGGAGAAATATAAACTTCACTACGTTCAATCTTAACAATTGCTTAAAGCCGATACAGTCATTATCCCAAACATTATCTAGAATATATTCAAGCAGTCACTAAAAATACGAAACCAGGAAGAATTTTATCCTCTTCCTGAATAATATGGATGAGAAATTCTGGACACAATGGCTGTAAAGGAGCAGGCAAATTGGTCGACTTTCTGCCAGCCATTTGCATTCTGGATCATTGTGCGCCACCATTATTATACTATACGCCTTTTACTCCTAATCTCACATACTCTTTGTATAAACTGTACAAGACGTGCCTCCGACTCCTGACCAGTTTGAAATAGATACTTATAATATTTAAGGTTAAGGGATTTACCATAACAAACATTTTTATGTCCTTATTTTATTCATCATAGAAGATGGGCTGGAAAAACGTACGCTTTTGAATAGATGTCGATGAATTCGAGAAAAGGTATCCGATTGTTTTCGTCTTCAAATTAATATATCACCTTATTCTTAATCTTGGGAAATATTGGTTATTATTGCACTAGCATTATTATGTAGTCTTCTCGACCTATATCGTTGAAAATTTTGTCAGGGGGTGCAAACTGTAGTCTTTTTTCTTTCTGTTTCTTTGCCCACGTTTGAGGAATTACATCAATCTTTTTTTTGCAAATGTTGTTGCCTTTTACGATAGCCTCTCTCAATGTTCGGGGTCTGAATAGTAAAGCGTAGAGATGTGTTTAATTGGATAAGAAGCAAACGTTTCTCTATAATTCTTCTTCAAGAAGTTCACTGTCCTCCTGAACAAAAACAAAATTGGGAAGTTGAATGGGGTTTGTCTTGTATTATAAATTCGACTTCCGGTCAAAGAGGGGGAGTTGCAGTTTTGTTTAACAATGGTTTTGAATATACACTTCACAATACTTCCCTTGATTCTGAAGGTAAAGTAATTGCTGTCGACTTCTCTGTCAATGATAAAAGATTTACTCTTGTTAACATTTATGCTCCAAACGAAGATAGCCCTGGTTTTTTTAACGATTTACAGCGTTTTTTTCGATGGCTTTGAAAATGGTTCACTTATCTGCGGGGTGATTGGAACGTAGTTCGTGATTATCACCTTGACACAATGGGTTACAGGAGTAGAAACAATGCAAATGCCAATACAAGCTTGTTGTTGATGGTCTTATTGATGAATATTATTTAGTTGACATATTGCGCTCGCTCAATCCGGACAAGCATATCTCCACCTGGAGACAAAAACAACCGTTCAAACAGAGCCGTTTGGATTATTTTCTTATTACACCAGATGTAGAAGCACGGACGACAAAACTGCATGTTAAAACCAGGTTACCGTACCGATCACTCTTTGGTTATTTTGAATCTTAGCTTCTTCAGGTCACATAGAGGAGGGGGGGTTTTGGAAATGGAACACAAGTCTTGTTTCGGACCGTGAGTATGTTGCTTCTGTAATGGAAATTATTAAGGACACTTTGGTGGAGTATTTGAAAACCGGGAATATTGATGACATTTCTTCGGCAGAGTTTACTATTAGTGATTCACTGTTATGGGAAACCATCAAATTGAAAATACTCGGAGCCACAATTCAGTATACAGCGAGATTGAAAAAGAATCGTAATGACAGGCAAGAGAAACTTGAAAAAGAAATAAATTGTCTTGACCAGCAGTTTAAGTTAAATCCCACTGAAGAACTCGCTGCAGATTTGGATAAGAAACATCACTAATTGGAGTCAATGCGCCATTATTATATGCAAGGTGTACTTATCCGGTCGAAAGAAAATTGGGTTCAAAATGGCGAAAAACCAACAAAATATTTTTTTAACTTGGAGAAGCGGCGTTATATAATAGAATTATGGAAAAACTTATCAGAAGTGACGATTCGGTATTAACAAAGCATGAGGATGTCCTTGCTGAAGTCAGTTCTCTCTACAAAAAACTTTTTCTAGTCGCGGCTGCAAGGAAACTGTTAACTCTTTTATGTCTGATTACTGTCCTGGAGACGTGCCAAAGTTGTCAGACGAGCAACGAGACGACTTAGAAGGTCTGTTAACATTTCATGAATGTAGTTCTGCCTTAACTCATGAAGAATGAAAAAGTCCGGGTTGTAACGGTTTTCCTTCTGAGTTTTATAAACTTTTCATGGGGATATCAGCCACCTGATTGTTAGATGTCTAAATGAAGCTTTTGTGGCAGGCCAGGGGGTTATATCCCAAAATCTGGCAAAAATAAGCAGTACATCAAGAATTGGCGTCCAATCACTCTTTTGAATACGGATTATAAAATTGTACTAACCTCTTTTATCGCTGGGCGAATAAAGCGAGTACCGGATATTATAATTAGTCCAGATCAAAAAGGTTTTATTAAAGGTCGTTTTATTGGTGAAAATACCGCCCGATACATGACATATTACATCATAAAAATCTTCAACATATTCTTGGTTTACTTCTGTTAACAGATTTTGAGAAAGCATTTGATTCGATCGAGTGGGCATCTATAGATAATGCGCTGAATGTTTTCATTTTTAGCAATGGCAGTAGGAAATGGATTTCGACTCTGTACGCGAAGTCCAGCAGTTGTGTTCTTAATAATGGTCATTTTTCATCTTTTTATAAACTTAAGTAGGGGGTACGTCAAGGAGATCCCTTATCACCGTATTTAATTATCATACTCGCTGAAATATTGGCGATTTTACTTAAAAACGCTCCCGATATCCATGGTATTACTCTCTTTGATAATCATTACCTTTTAGGGCAATATACGGATGACATATTTAATGTCTCTCCTCAGAAATGGTCATTCTTGATAGGTTTACTGACGTTTCAGGGCTTAAAATAAATGTTAACAAAACAAAGGCAATTTTGATTGGGGCGCGACGACACTGTGAACAAATTATTTTGCCAAACAAGAAGCTGAATTGGACAATGACCCATTTACTGCCTTAGGTTGTGCTATTGATGTTGACTTAGATCAGATAAAGGATTTAAATTACACTCCTCTAATTACTGACATCCAGAATCTTTCGTTGGGATGGTCAAAACGACCATTAACTTTCCCTGGCAGAGTAACAGTCATAAAAACTTTGGTAATTTCAAAGCTTATTCATTGCATTTCATTCCTTCCAAACATCACCCTTCACAAATAAAGAAGTAAGATTCCTTATTTTATAATTTTATTTGGAATAGTGGGCGAGATAAAATAAACAGAAAAAGACTGTCCTTAAGTTTGAATGACGGAGGTCTTGATATGGTACACCTGCCAACGTTTCAAAAATCTTTAAAACACTCCTGGATCCAGAGATTATTTAACTCAAAGAACGAGAGGTTTATGGAATGTTTATTTTGCAGTGTTTTCGAACTTACATACGATGTTATGCGTCTTTCGGGGAAAAATCAAAAAAAAGTGTTTGATCAACTATAAATTAAAAATAATATATTCAGGAGTGAAATATTTGAAGCTTGGTCAGATATTGCTTATCATCCAAGTTGTGCAGTAGACTATGTACATCAACTGTTATGGTTAAATCCCAATATTTTAGTTAATGGAAAAGTAATTTTTACAGATCATTGGCACAAAAAGGAGTTTATTGTATCAAAAATTTCTCACGAAGACAGAAAATTTTCTTTTTCAAGTTTCTGTACTGAATGGAATATTAAGACCGATTTTCTAACATTTATTGGTATAATTGACACATTTACTTATGAGTGGAAATGGACATTTCTTTCTAATATGGAGACTCTTTATACTTTTTCCACACAACGCCATTATTAAGAATAATATTTGTAAAACCATATTTTCTATGTACCTTGACCTGAAGTTAAAGTTAAGACAAAGCCTTACCTCCCAGTAGCCGTATTATACATAGCCATGTCAGGTAGAGTGGACTGGCGCGCGTGTACTCGCCAGAGTAGTAACCAAGGTCCTTGTTTTATTGTGCATGTAGTCTTTGGTTCTGGCAAACTTTAAGGGAGTGTTCAGTTCAGTTATTATGGCTGGGGGTGGGCCGGTAAATTCTTCCTGGGCATCAGTCAAAATAAGTGAAACCCTCTACCCATTACACTAAAATATTTCATGACCACCCTCCCCACATTGCTTGAGTAAAGCTGTACACATCTGGGCGGCGATTGACTCCATCAAAAAGATTCTCAGATTTTTTTCAAATGACCCTCCTTCCAAACTAACAAAGTGTTAATATTCAAATTTCCCCTTCTGACTTGATTGGACAGAAATCACACTCAGGTGGATCGCAATATTTTGCGCAAAAGTGTTGTGTGCAAAATTTTTATATTTGAATTTAATTGATAATCAGATGTTGATAATATTCATTCACTGTACTTGGTAGTCCATGACAAACTATGTTATACTTTTTCAATACAAAACTATGTCTGTGCATTCATAGATATTTGATAATTGACATAAATAGGGTTGTTACAACTGGTATCTGGACAAAAAAAAATTGACCTTAGAATTTCTCCAAAAATGTTTATCCACTATACATGGGAGTTTATTATAAAATTTTGAATATTTTTTTTTCCAATGAAGCACTTGCTATACTTGTGCATATACAGACGTTTAATAAAAATTATCATAATTGTATTTGATGATAATATGATGGTTAAAGGCGCATATTATGTGTACAAGAAGTCTGATCTTGTAATTTTACTGAAAATGTCCATCCACTATACATGGGAGTCTATGAGGACACAATGAATAATTTTTTTCAAATACAAAAATAGGTAAATCTGTGTATTTATGTACTCTCGATTATTAATATAATGTACTTGATTAGACTAGGGTAGTTACAATTTGAGAAAGAAATTGATTTTAGAATTTCACCGAAATGTTGATTCACCTTACATGTTAGTCTATAAGGAAACTAATATTTTTTCCAATCGAAATCTGTGTATTTATGGACGTTCGATAATGCATTTTAAAGTACTTCGCTAGACTAGGATGGTTACAGGTTGATATGTGTGCAAGAAATTTGATTTGATTCACTATACATTGGAGCCTCTATGAGAAAACTGAATAAGTTTTTTACAATGCTAGACTAAATCAATTTGTACTTTTATAGGTGTTTGATAATTGATACAAATGTACTTGTTCAAATAGGGTATTTTAAAGTTCAGATGTTAACAACAATTATGATATTGGAATTTCATTAAATTATGATTTCACTTTTCATGGTACTAGTAGTCCACAGGTAACTGTTAGATAATTTCTCTGACAAAAAGTGATATATCTCTAATATGTAAGTGATAGGAATTGTTCATTGCCCTCAGTGAGCTCGATAAGACAAGCCTCAGAGTTGCCGAGTCAAAATGTTCATGTGACAGATAATTATACTTTTGTTCAGATTTACAGGTATATAAATTCAGAGATTTATTTTATTATTAGACTTTATTTACACTCGATAAACTGTTGAGCCTGAGGCTCTTCTCACACAGAGTCGAGTATAACAATATTTACAATATTTACATTAAAAAATAATTCAGGAAGAAAACTTAAAAAAAAAAAAAATGTAAAAACGCTTCAAGTAAAAAAAAATCTAAAAAAGATTAAAAAATTACATAAAAGTAAGATTATCCCATCTATTTAAAAAATGGCACTTGCAATTTCTTTTGAATGATAGAAGTGAAGAGCTAGATTTGATCTCTCCAGGCAAAGTATTCCATATTTTAACCCCGTTGTACATAAAACTGCTTTTGAAAAATTGGGTTCTATGCCCTGGAATTAGTATACAGATCTTCTCTGTTTGCAGACCTTGTGTTACGTCCGTGGATCTGCTTTTCACCTCTATTTACATCTGTTTTATGGAGCAGCGTTTTAGTCTAAATGAAGATAACTTGATTCTTCTGTATTCGTCAATAGTTGCTTATATGAACGTCCAAAACAGTTTGTGTGTGCGTGATGTCTCACATAATACTGTAGCTCATCTAAGATTGTAATCGTATTTATATTTATATTGTCTTTACTGAGGAAAGTTGTCGTTAACAGCCAATGTTTAGTCGATGAACTATAAGAGATCGTATAATTACTGTGATAGTTCGTCATACTGACATATTCTGAGAATGGTAGCCGTTCTTTCTTCTTTCAGATCAGGTAAATCTAATCAGATCCAGATTTAATTTCCAGGAAGACTTTTGCATCTGGAATTTGTTAACTAAGCCACTGATAGGAAAAGGTGGTACAAGCTGACACAACCGATTTTGGGTATAAATGGTAATCTGAAATTGCTGCAACATTTGTAGTCATGTCAAGATTTCCCTTGGAGAGAGCATATCTCGAGCACGCATATCAGGTAAAAGTCAAACGATATGCAAATAAGGGTGATAAGAATATCATTTTGGCGCCATTTTTACTGACCTATGCAAGTACACAAAGAGCTGCATAAGTATAGACTCTAAGGGGATAGAAACATTACTGTAATATCAAATTTCTGAATTGAATTACACTATGGGACTTACACACCTAGACGGAGGATATCGTAACACTCAGGCTGTCAGTGGCACGTGAAACACATATGATATTATATAAGCAAGGGCAAAATAAAAAACTTAAGTTGTTTCAGATAAGCCGTCTAACCCTTGGAAACCCACCGGCCCTAGACATTTTCGTCGCGTTTACAAACAATTTAGAGTTATTCTCTAAATTTGAGACTATTTTATTGATCTCGGGCAATAGAAAGAAAAGTAACAATCCTCCGACCTACCACCGCCTAATTTTCTCATCATCCAAAGCTGATAGATTATTTTGCATTAAAGTAAATCTACATGTCCTAATGTAAGTGCAAAAAATGACTTTATAACCCCTTCTGTCAGTGTACGGCATTTAAAGAAGATCGCAGGCTTATTGCTTGAAAAATAATACTAAAACGTATAATTTCACAAACATATAAAATGGAGAATGTTCAAGTTATGGTAGGTGGGCGGCTCTGTTTTAAAACAATTGGTAAAATTCCCTCCACCCGGGTGGTTTGCGGTTCCAAGTTTCGTGGTTGCACTGAAGGGGCTTTACTAGATACAGTGGTATTTGGATTGCGGTCTCTACGTTATAACCAATTGACATTCCACTGTGCTATGTTTTCGTTTTTAAATTACTTCCAAGATCTGGGTTTGTTTCGAACGTACCTGAACGTACCTGGAAAATGCTTTTGATATTAACTACCACAGATAGGGAGCCGGCAGTCAACCCTGCTCCGATTCTTTTTCATAATGTTTGGCTTCCTTTGAGAGGAAGGCAAAGTCTTATAATTTTTGGAGGCGCCTACAGAAAGCCGCTCCCGCATCGTTGATATCCTGTGCGTTATACATGAACATTCTAGAACGAGAGGTAGCAAATATGTGACCACATGGAATGCAGCAGCAACAATTCGTCGACTTCATGAATATCTCTTGCTTTGTGGTTTTCTTCGATCAGAATAACACTGCATTGACAACTGTCAGAACCTACTAAAATTTACTCCTAGGCCTATTTTGTGGCAGACTATCAATATGCAAGTTACCAGTATCGTAGTCCTAATTTGGCTGACTATTATGACGCTCAATCTCTCAGCTGGGTACTCCTGACACCCTTTACCAGTGAATGCCCATTCTGTTAAAATTTGACATTTACCAAACCTATGTTTTGTGGATACTCTGCTGTTGTACTTACATCTGTTTTATGGAGCAGCGTATTAGTCTCAATGAAGATAACTTGATTCTTCTGTATTCGTCAACAGTTGCTTAAAATGAACGTCCAAACAGCTTGTACGCGCGTGATGTCTGATACAATACTGTACCTAATCTAAGATTGGAATCGTATTTATATTTATATTGTAATCGTGTTTATATTGACTTTACTGAGGAAAGTCGTCGTTAGCAGCCCACGTTTCGTCGATGAAATATAAGAGATAGTTCATATATTACTGTGATAGTGTATCATACTGACACATTCTGAGAATGGTAGCCTTTCTGTCTTCTTTCAGGTAAAGTAAAAGATCCAGATTTAGTTTCCAGGAAGACGTTTGCATCTGGAATTTGTTAACTAAGCCACTGATAGGAAAAGGTGGTACAAGCTGACACAACAGATGTTGGGCATAAAAAGTAATCTGAAATTGCTGCAACGTTTGTAGTCATGTCAAGATTTCCTGGCAGATAGCATACCTCTAGTACGCATATCAGGTAAAAGTCAAACGATATTGCAAATAAGGGTGATAAGAATATCATTTTGGCGCCTTTTTCACTGACCTATGCAAGTACACAAGGAGCTACAAAAGTAAAGACTCTAAGGGGACAGAAATATTACTGAAATATCAAATTTCTGAATTGAACGACACTATTGAACAAACACACCTAGACGAAGGATATCGTAACACTCAGGCTGTCAGTGGCACGTGAAACACATATGATACGACTAGTTTTCAATCGGGTTCGAACCCACAACATACGGCATCAGTCGCCTAGCGGAGAGGCCACAGAGAGAACCGCTCGGCTAAATCTCCACTCCCAAAAAGAGTGGTTCAATAGCCGGCTAAGTTGTTACATTTTTCTGACTGAGACCGCTCCACACGTTGTAGAGTTCGTGAAGCACTCACGCACGCATGCTCACTATCATACATCGCACATACAAACTTTATCGAAGCGAAGAAACGAATTTCATCGCTTTAACTGGGCGAACGATAACCTCGGGGACAATTCTGTCCACCAGCAGAGTTACCAACCCAGGGTAGAAAATACGACTAGTTTTCAATCGGGTTCGAACCCACAACATACGGCATCAGTCGCCTAGCGGAGAGGCCACAGAGAGAACCGTTCGGCTAAATCTCCACTCCCAAAAAAGAGTGGTTCAATAGCCGGCTAAGTTGTTACATTTTTCTGACTGAGACCGCTCCACACGTTGTAGGGTTCGTGAAGCACTCACGCATGCATGCTCACTATCATACATCGCACATACAAACTTTATCGAAGCGGAGAAACGAATTTCATCGCTATGATATTATATGAGCAAGGGCAAAATAAAATCTTAAGTTTGTTTCAGATAAACTGACTAATCCTTGGAAAACCCACAAACCTTAGACGTTTCGTTGCGTTTACAAACAATTTAGAGTAAATTCTATAAAGTTAAGGCTATTTAACGGATCTCGGGCAGTAGAAAGAACAGTAACAATCCTCCGACCTAACACCGCCTAATAATCCCATCATCCAAAACTTATAACTTATAATTAACTTTAATTTACTTGGAAATAAATTGAATTTATATTAAAATAAATCTACATGTTCTTATGTAACTGAAGAAATTAAAGACTGCGAAAAACTGAATTTTATAACCTTTCTGCCTGTGTAAAGAATGCATGTAAAGCGCGTAAAGAAGATTGCAGGCTTATTGCTCGAAAAAATCATAAAACTTATGATTCACACACATATAGAAATGGAAAATGTTCAACTGGTTTTCCGAAAGGACAAACTTTTTTCTTGGTATTATTATGTAAAATACTTCACACAGAGTACTCGAATAAAAAACTAAAATATACAAAAAATTGCCAGGTAACTCTAGTTTTATCACCTACAGTGCAGACATTAGGAAGCATGTTTAACACAGTCCAATAGAACATATTTTACGAAAGTGATGGCACGTACACCCATAGTCTTGTGTTTTTTGGGCTGTTTAAGTCTCTCTATTCCTTTTCAGATATTTCTTCCGTATCATTAGAAAGAAGTTGGAAACTGACGACGAATGATCATGTAAAACTTGAACTTGTTTATTGAATACTGCACCATGGCTAGGCTTCACGGCCCAGCCACTAGTACACCTGTCTTTGAATATGCCTGTGAGTGTTTCCCTGCCTGAGTTAGTCCCCCTTTTTCTTCTGTTAGTGTTTTCTGTGTGTGTGTCCATGTATACAGTGTCTTGGCTGTGTCGCATACCGACGCCATAAAGAATATAACAAGATGAAATACAATACTTTGATTTCTACCGACGTTGGAAAATATACAAAAGTAAAACTGTGATCACTTGCCTGTGCCTGGCATGCTTAATTCTTTTGTTTCAAGCCCATGCCATAATAAATGATTATAACAGGTCAATATTACAAATGGTTGAAATACAATAGAACATGGAGGTAGTACGCAGAATACCTCCATGAGGGATAAGTTGCTTAGTGAATTTTAAAATTTTCAAACGAGTAAGACCATGACGTCGATATCATGCTGGTGTTTCCTGACGCCAGTATTGTTAGAGACTAAATCGAGAGGAATTGTATCTTGCTTAAAAAACTCTTCCAACTTAGAGGAGACAGGGCTTACCGGGACACTCACTCACGCAGCCACACTCACTCAGCACCACGGTCACTCCTTTGTGTCCTGACCGAGAGACAGGACAAAGTAACACCGACTCACGCAGCCACACACTCACACAGGCATATTCACAGACTGATTGTATCAGTGGCTGAGCCGTGAAGCGTAGCCATGGTTCAGTATTCAATAAACAAGTTAAAGTCCTACATGATCTCTCGTCAGCGGAAAATTTTCAACATATTCATGATTATCGCGATAATTTACAAGTCGACGTCAACGGTTTTCAACACTGTCAGTGATTTACAAGTGTGCATGGCAGTCTGTTGTGTTTGAATTTAAACATTTCATATATTGAATATTACGTTTCGATATCACCCTCGAAATGCTCTGGGCTATAAATTAAAGAATTGTGTCGCCTTCGGGCTTCACTTTCACTCAATTTCCTAGTGTATTTCAATGACTCGTAACTTCACTCGTCATCAGTTGATTTTGCAACTCAACTAACAAAGGCGGTGATATTTGGTTAACCCTTCGATTCGCTATCGACCGTAGCAAGGAATAGGGCTGAAACCAATGATAACAATTTTCTTCCATACAGAAGCTGATATACAGCCAGACATTAATAGGTCTTGCTAATATTTAAAAAACATATGCTGGCTTCATGAAGTTGACTGCCAGATTTCGGCCACTGCACTTTATGACATTTTTAAAGTTCTGTACTGTACCTATATTTTGAAAATGGACTGTTATACTAAATAATTTACACACTTTTGATAGCTTCAACCAAGTTTTTTATGTGAATTCAAAGAAGTTACCTGTAAAGTCATCGACTGAAAATTTACGAATATTGAAAGTCCTGGAATGAGGCTGTTTTCATCTAAATAATCATGAGAGCTACAGCATCTGGTACTTGTCTATGGTCGCCGGTCAGTTATCTTTTGCAACTGGTTTGTTATATCTACTGTAGACATAAGTAGATATGTATGTGAATAGGTCTAACTGCAAATGTGAGGTCGCGATTACCAGAGTTTTTTTTGTTTTGTCATAGTGCTTGGCCTTGCGGCAAAAATGTTCGGATTGGAGTGCAATCTGTGAATGTTTGAATTTGCCTACCATGTGCACGTGGGTTTTAATCAAAATACTTCGGTAAAGGCCGCATAATTAAGTTATTCAAATAGATGCATAAACGGGTAAACATTTACGGCATCTTCGGCGCCTTGATAGGGTCTTCTAAGAACAAGCTACTTTGGCCTTTGTGAACGTAAATACACGCCAAATACCTAATATATTCCCAACATAGACTGTGCAAAATCATCCACCGACAGTTTTTTGCTGAACAAAGGCCTAGATAACTATATCCTTGTTACTTTATAATTCAATACGTAAAGTAAAAAAAGCAAAACAGATGACGAAAAATGAAGTTTTGCTGTGTTTTGGTCGTTCAAAAAAGAAAAATGAAAAGTCGGGTAAATCATTTCATGACAAGGTGCATTATCTCTTGGCTCATAATGTAGGACATCGATATTTTATAGACAAAAAACTCGTTAAAGAAGCCAATATTGCTTATTATGCAAAGGAATGTTGTACGAGTAACTTGAATGGAGAGCTCAAGTGATTGCGCATTTGATTTGTTTTTAATGAAAAAAATATGACAGCAATTTGTGATGACTCTACGTTTTTCAAACCAATAAGTACTCGTTTCATTTTCAGTCTGTAATTGTGCGTGGTAAGTGAGAACGTAGACCCATGGGACGTCGATCGCGATTTAAATATCACTATAAAACTAACGTTGTGAAAAGTATGTCAAGAGTCAGCTGGATGTTTACTTTATGTCCATAAGCTTTCGTCTTATCTGATAATTATGCTAATAGTTACTACAGATAAATGAAATATATTGTTGCGTCTCAAAATGTGTGCAATACTTTATTCACAATTCATCGATACTCCAACATTTGTACCTGCCGACCTACCTACCTGCCATAAATCGGAGATATGGTAATCAGACTACATTCAAGTCGATAACACATCAGTACCCGCGTAGAAGAAAATGTATTAGGCCTCCTTCATGTATGTGATAGACATTTAACGTTATATAACATCAGAACTTCCTCGCATACTTTGAAAATCAAAATTAGCTGACCGCTAGAATAAAATTCCTAGAGCCAATAAAATTTGTGAAAAATGAATTTTAAAACCATGTTGAGGATGAATTCCACTTTTTACTTGTATGTCCTATGTATAATATATTGGGATCCAAATATATTTCCTATACTATTTTAACTTTAATCCACCTCTTATATATATAAGTTTGGAATCCTTCTGAATTCGTTTATGTTCATAGCTTTAAAAATTGAGTCGATATATATTCTATGCAACAAAGCTAATGGACGAAACTGTCAGAAACTTACCAGTTTGAATTTCTTTGTTTGTTTGTTTATTTATTGTAAATAGTTTCGTATTTACGTATTGATTCACTTATTAGTCAGTTCAGGATATCTATTTTTACTGCATACTACTGACCAGTTTTCCCACTGTGTAATAATGTTCTATATTTTGGCCGGAGGTCAAAAATACTGAAATAAGCAATCTAACATATGTATCTATTATACAATGCAAGATCCGAGGTACATGAATATTCCACATTGATTAAGGGTCATTAGCATAGAATTCCAATACCGAAACAATGCTCATTAGTGTAATCTGCATATTTGAATATCATTATACCTCGCATCTTGCACTAATAGCTATCTATCAAATGGAACACTCTATCACTGGGCAGCGATTACTACAAACGAGGCTAACACAAGAAGACAATGGAACCAATCACAGTGCCATGAGATGAACATTATATGGTAATGAAATCTAAGAGATAGCGTCCAGCCAATGAGTTCGCTGTAAGCGGACCTTATAGGACCGCAAACACCAATCATTGTGGCCGGTACATGTTGTGTCTAGGACACAAATCGCAGGTTATTTTGAAACACGACTATTGGTACATATGAAAACTCATACAAAGTTTTATACACTGCCGTTATATCTACTGTTATTTGCATTTTGATGTACGCTGCTGACTAATTGTATGTTGTCTTTGGCAAATAATTATTGAAAAGGGGTACGGTGGCATTTACTTTCGGGGTCCGTTTTAAATTACAACAAATATACAATGTCCGATAGGTGATTAAATTGTACCCGGAGAGACGGAGTTATTGCTTGGATGACATGATATAAATAGCGTTAACCTCGAAATGTGTGACAGTGTAGGTCTTCATTTGCTTCTTTTTGCGTCGGGTGAAGCTCGGGTTACCAAATTGTCGGAACTTCACTCGCTTCTACAATTTGCTCTTCCAATCTAAATTTCTGAACACCTCCATCCCGTTCTTAAACCGACACAAAAACTAACTACTCGGAAATTTTGAAAGTAATCAGAAGAAAATGAACATTTCCTTTTAGTTTATAATTATTAATTAGTCGATGCTGCAATTTCTAGGCATATGTGCTATGCGTATGGCGATTTCGACTTCACCAGTTATTGGCTATACCACAAACCCTTCGAAGTTTTTACTGTCTTTGATATCGAGAAAGTAAAATCTTCTGTGAAACATGACGTGTAAACCAGAGATATGGAACGATGTTGAATAGAAATGACAAAGAAAAGTTTTGGCTGATTAAAGTGAAAGTTAGGAAGGTTCTTTTCAATTATTCCCCTACTTTTCTTAACCATCGCTCATTATTCTTGTCCTACAACGATAATTTGTTCTTCCTTGAGAACAAACACACATATGACATCACGACTTCCTGGCTATGCCACTTGTAAAATGTTGCCTAGGTAAAGGCCGTTTCATTCGATACATTCTCTTCTGTGCAAATTGCCCTCTGAAAAAATATGAGCAGCTTGACATATTGATTAACTTGTTGTCTTCGTTAATAAATAATGCGGAAATATCCATGATATCAATAAACGTCTTTATGGTTACCTCCTGTGTACACAACAGATCAAATTGAACAAAAGAGTATTGCCACAATGGTTGTGAACTCGACAAGACGGAACATCTCCGAGCAATCGAATATCACGTCGCGTCCATAGTGCATGTCTAACTTTCCTGGCTTGCCTTTTGCATGCTTAGTCTTCCCCAAGAGTAAGCGTGTCTCGTGGAAAAAGGTTTGCTGCAAAATATGACTACAAATCGCTCCAGACAGAAGACATAAATCAAAACCCGGACTTCTTTGTGTAAAATAATGTTTCTTGAAACGAGGCCTCAGAATGCGTTTCTATGTACAGGATGATGGTAGGTTGACGGCTCTGCTTTAACACTTTTAGTCAAAGTCCCTCCACCCAGCAGGCGGTTGGCAATCCCAAAGTTCATGTTTGCAGAGAACGAGCATGTTACTAGGTACAGTGACTTTGGATTGTACTTCCTAAGTTATAACTAATTAACATTCCACAGTGCTATCTTTTATATTTAATTTATTTCCACGAACTTGGCTTGTATCGAACGTACCTGAAAGTACCTGGAATATGCTTTTGATACTCACTACAACGGATAGGGAAAGCGGACCTGACACCTCAGTCAAACCCTGCCTCGATTCATTTCATAATGTTTGACTTCCTTTTGCGAGGAAGACATATCAATGTTAGGTCTTATGGATTTTATCAAAGCGCTTGCAACTAGATCTGCAATTGAAGCACCCGCAGAAAGTCGCTCGCACATCGTTTATATCCTGAACGTTATACAAGAACGTGCTAATGTGTAAAGACATACAATGCAGCAGCAATAATTCGTCGACTCAATGGACGTCACTTATTGTTCTCTTCTATTAGAATAACACTACATTTACAACTCTCAAATATCTACTAAAATTTACTTCTATGCCTTTTGCGGCAGATTATCAATGTGCGAGTCATCAGAAAATTTGTTGTAGTATTAATTTCACGAACTGTTATGGTGTCAAATCTTTGAGCTGGATTCTTCTCATACCCTTTAACAGTGAGTACCGAGATTCAGTTATAATTTGACATTACCTTACCTAGATATGTTTTGTTGATAATCTATTATTGTAATTCTACTTACATATGTTGTATGGACCAGCGTATTAGCCTGTAAAAGATAACTTGACTTCCTGTATTCGTCAATAGTTGCTCAAAGATGAACGTCCCAACAGCTTGTACGCGCGTGATGTTTGATACAATACTGGATTTAATCTATGATTGTAATCGTATTTATGTTGAATTTCCTTACGAAAGTCGTCATTAGCAGTCCACGTGTCGTCGATAAATTATGAGAATTCATTGTATAAATATACGTACTGTGATAATGCAGAATACAGACATTCTGAGAAAGTTAGACGTTTTAAAAAATATTTTCTTTCAGATGAGGTAACGGCCAGTCAGATCAAGATTCTATTTCCGGGAAGACGTTTGCATGTGGCATTTGCTAACTATTTCAATATTAAATAGGACCATCTTAAACCACTGATAGGAAAGGGTTGTACAATCTGAGAACGAATGTTTAGTATAAATAGTATTCGAAATAAGTGCAACAGGTGTAGTCATGTACAAGATTTCCTGGTAGATAGCATATCGCGGGCACGCATATCAGGTAAAGTCAAATGAAATGCAAATATAAGGATATCATTTTGACGCCATGTTTACTGACGTATGCAAATACACAAGGAGCTGCAAAAGTAAAAATCTAAGGGGACAGAAACATAACTGAAATATCAAAGTTCTTAATTGAATGACGAACTCACACACACAGACGGAGGATATCCTTATACTCAGGCTGTTGGTGGCATGGGGAGAACATAATATCAGCATATATTATATATTATATATATATATATATATATATATATATATATATATATATATATATATATATATATATATATATATATATATATATATGGATGGCTGTAAAGACGATGGCTGTAAAGACGATATGCTAAATACTTCACAGAGTACTTATATAAAAAATAAAAATAAAAAAATAAAAAATGCCAGGTTACTTGTCTATCACCAACAGTGCAGACATTAGGCAGCATGTTTAACAGTAGAACATACTTTGTGACAGTGATGGCACGTACACCAATAGTCTTGTGTTTTTCTTGCTGTTTAAGTTCCTCCACTACTTTGAAATATCTCTGCTGTATCATTGGAAATAAGCTGGAATGAAAACAAGTGATTATGTAGAACTTGAACTTGTTTATTGAATACGGAACCATGGCTAGGCTTCACGGCCCAGCAACTGATGCACCTGTCTGTGAATATACCTATGAGTGTTTCCCTGCCTGAGTTAGTCCTCTTTTTTCTTCCGTAGTGTTGTGTGTGTCTGTTTCTGTGACTGTTTCTGTGTCTGTGATTGTGTCCATTTTATACAGTATCTTGGCTGTGTCGGATACCATCGCCACAAAGAATAGAGGAAGGGGGCATACAATACCTTGACTTCTACCGACGTTAGAAAAGATACAAACATAAAAATTATCACTTGCCTGTGAGTGGCATGAAAAATTCTTTTGTTTCAAGCCAACGCCATAAGAAGCGTCAATAACAACTCAATATTACAAATGGTTGAAATACAATAGAACATGGAGGTAGTAGGCAGAATACCTCCATGAGGGATAAGTTTCTGGGTGAATTTAAAACCTTTAACGTAACATTTAAAGTCTGAGAATGAGGCTGCATACATCTGAAAAGTCCTGTGCGTTACCACATCTGGTATTTGTCTATGGTTGCCGGCCAGTTATCGTTCGCAACTGATCTTGTATATCTACTGTAGGTATAAGTAGATACTGTATATTGATAGGTCTAGCTGCAAATGAGAGGTCGCGATTAGTAGAGTTTTTCTTTTATCATGGTGCTTTACCTTGCGGCAAAAAGTGTCGAATACACGTGCACGTTGTTTTTAATCAAAATACGTGAGTAAATGGCCCTTAATTAATTTATTGAAAGATATGTATAAACAGATAAACATTTGATGGAATCTTCGACACCTTGATAAGGTATTCTAAAAACGAGCTGTCCCGGCCCATCTGAACATTCGCACATGACAAATACCTGATATTCTCATGTTAATACAATTATTCCCAACATAGACTGGACAAAATCATCCACAGAGAGTATTTTGCTGAACAGCTTCCTAAGTGACTATATCCTTGTTAATCAAAAAACAAAGTAGATGATGAAAAATGATATTTTTCCTGTGTTTCGCTCGTTTAAACAGAAAATGAAAAGTAGGGTTATTCATTTGATGGCATAATGCATTATCTCTCGGCTCACAATATAGGACACCAATGTCCTATTGACAAAACTCGTGAAGGCGCCAATATTGCTCATTGTACAAAAGAACTTTCTACCAGTAACTTGGACGGCAAGCTCTAGGGAATGCGGCAATTGATGTGTTTTTATGAAAAAACTATGAAAATGCATTGCTTTGTGGCAGGGTATACGTTATGAATTTGTAATGACTCTATGCTTTTTTAAACTGATAAGTACTTGTTTTAATTGTATATATAATTGTGCGAGGCAATCGAGAAAGTCGACCCAGGGGACGTCGATGGTGATTTCAATATCACTATCAATCTAACCTAGAGAAAAGTACGGCAAGAGTCAGCTGGATGTCTACCTTATGTCCATGAGCGTGCGCCTTATCTGATATGCTAATGGTAACTACCGATAAATGAAACATATATCAAGATTTCTTGCGGCGGAAAATGTGTGCAATACTTTATTCACAATACATCAATACTTCAACACTTGTACCTACCTGTCACATATCGAATATAAAAAACCTAATCAGACTACATTCAAGTCGATAACACGTTAGTAACCGCGGAGAAGAAACTGTATTAGGCCTCCATTCATGCATGTGATAAAAATTGAATGTAATGATTCCATTCCACATTGGAATGGGTGCTAAATTGGAGTGAAACGCTTCCAAATTGGGATGGAATGGTTCCAAACTGACATGTTCGAAATAATGATCTCCAAATTAGAAAATCAAAGTTTGTCACAGTTGAACTAGGGGCTTTTCCAAATTTTCAGCATTTTTAAAAGTATATGTTGTTTTTTTTTTGCAATGTTGTATTGCTTGTTTAGCATATGCACTTAAATCGTGTTTACAGGCTTTCTAAGCGTTGGGGTAGGCGGTTCATTCGTTCTCTTCAAGTAATTATCATTTGCTTTGGGAAATGAAAATTTGTCGACAACTGAAGGAGCAAAGATAATATTACAATTGCTCTGAAATAGAAAGTTCCGACAAGTGAATGTAAAACATGTTATAAAGGTTGCTGAAATGAACTGCCTTTTACTTTATAGTAGGAAAACAAGCTAAATAACTCTTTCATCATTCCAACTTTTCCATGCACAGAAACTGGACTGACCGGAGCACTCACATCTCTCCTTATCGCACTTTTGTCAATGTTTATCTCGTCAATATATCTATCGCTTTTAATATTTTTTCCCAGTTTCTTGAACGTGGTTGGTATAAATTGGCTGTTCTTGCCACCTTGGTCACCCCTTTTAAATAGTAGATGAGTTGGAAAGCAACATTGTAATTACGGTACTCATTGGCAGTTTAGCGAAATACAGGAAAACATGACGCATTACACGTGAACAGTCGGTGCAAAATTGAGGCCGTTGATGTCTGTAACTGGTGGACAAAGAGTGCAGTCACAGGCGCTCGTTAGCTGGGTAGTCTGCTAAGTAGATCGAGTTTCGGCTGGATCTATCGATCCCGCAGATATGCCCGCCACTGCAACCTAAATAATCACAATGGTGGCAGTAGATCGAGCCGAAAATCTATCTACTTAGTAGACTACCCAGCTACCGAGCGCCTGTAGTGCAGTTTAGGAATAGTTGCAGCTGAGAATGACTGTGTAAATGTTCCGTTCACTACGATACCCTCCACCACAATGAAGGGAAACATAGTGGCTGAACACAAATCGCCGTACACAAACCTAGGTGGCTACAAATTTTGCCAGGACCAAAGACTACATATACAATAAAAGAAGGGCTTAGCTACTTCTCTGGCGTCTACACGTGCACTAGTGGCAGGGCTATAATACAGCTACGCATTTCTGTGCGGCGTAGTCATAGCCGAGCACTCTTGACTCACACCGGCCTAGGGATAACAGCGGACCATGATTAGACCATCGCCCATCGGTTGATACCGTGACAAAAATTACTTTAAGTAAATACTAGTAGTAAACTCCGTGGTTTTATTTTTCTGTCGCGCGTTCGTCAGTCCATGGAGGTAAAAAATTATCCTCTACCTCCATAGTTAGTCTTTCGCTACGATTATTGAGTCATGAGCTTAGCATGCTATATATACGGCACGAATAGTGGAATGTCTCGGTCAGTACATGCTCAGCGTATTGCGAGTGACGTTACAAACGGCTTTGCAAGGTCTGCATAGTTTTCCTGTTAGATGTTAATCAAAAGTATATATTAGAAATTAAAACAATTGACAGTTATGTTATTTACAGGAATTGTTCAATAAATTGAACTTTATATGATCGCGGCTACCCAATCCTTGACACCTGCACATTTAACATATCCTAGAAAATATTTCGCTACCAACATCATTCATTGAGTGGTTTCAATGCATATAATCTGACAGGTGCTTCACAAAAACAAAAAATATCTTGCTATATAAACTGCTGTATAAAGATGTCACTGTATCAATATAATGTGAAATATTAGCTGATGCTGCTTTCTCATACTGAGTTCCTATACAGACAGCAAGGGATCAGATTTTTGCTATTCTTGTATGTAAATTGAGGATTTCATGATGATTCGTACGCTTTACAGAACAGACTTTCGATTTTCAGACATCAGAATCTGAAATGCTAAAGTATAGAGCCTGAAGGGAACGCAAAAAAAACAGCATTGAGTGCTGTAATTTGTGGCTGGTATGATACTTTGCAAAACAGACTTTCAATTTATGATTGCAAACATCTCTCATAAATAACAGTTATGCATCCCAGGGCACGCCGAAAAACTGGAAGTAAATAATGTAATTCGTGGTTTATATGATGTTTTGCATAACACACTTTCAATCTACAAACATCCAGATATCTCTGATAGAGCTCTAACATATAAATGTTACGCGCCTAAAGAGCGACTCTAAATGTGTAACTAAATAATGCAATTCGTAACTGGTATCATGCATGTGTGAATTTACACACTGACTCACTATTGAACATTGCAAAAACTTTGTGACCCAACATCACGGAAAGTAAAAATTAAGATGGCCCCAATGGATCCACTGACCTCTCCCAGGCTGAAAATGCTAACAAATTCGTAAAGTCCAATGCATAAATCGTAGTGTCTATTTTTTTCCAAATTTTGAAACTGAATTTACAGTAATTTTAGTAGCTGATGCTCTAACAGCAATTTGGAGATAATGCACTCATCGGTTTGGAGAAGAAATCATTTTTAGTTTTCACAAATTTGAAGTTGCTGCCAAGTCACTTAGCCAGATGCAATTTTAAGTGTCAGGTGCACGAGTAGTCATTAGGTTTGTTTTAATTGTTTCTTTGAAGTGTCGTTTTAGTTCTGCCTTGAGAAATAGAAGAATTGGCTTTTCTGATCCCACATTTGAGTGGTGCATGTCAGACAGCTTTTCTGACGTGGCCTTAGGAAACAAATCTTACCAAACGGTCCTTTACTAGACCACTACATCTCCAGAAAAAGAGAACTACAATAAGATACAGGTTAAATACTTACCATATTGATTTCGCATTTAAAACATCAACCACATGCATACTGATTAATTTGTGTTTCGTGACAGTATATGGGCGGCAAAATACTGCGTCACTTGGGTCAGTGCGATTTAATATTGCAGTATGGCGCGTAATCAGGGACAAAATCAACATCCAACATTTTGAGCCAACGTCAGTGCAACTCTCGCGAACCCCGATGCATTGCAGATCAGTTGATCAAATTCCTAAACATTCCGGCAGCCAAATCCACTTTTTGTCCTGAACCTTGTGTTAGGGTCTTAAGTTTTTTTAAACCGGATTTTGCTAGTCAAGATAACCAAAGTGAAAAAAATAGTTACTGGATCTCTGTCAGTATTGAGCAATTTTAGATAATTAGCATAAACAAAATGGCCGCCAAATTATCACAAATTACCATTGGAAGCAGTAGAAGTAGGCTTTATATTGTTAACGTCTGCTAGTAAAAGCACATTTCTATTAGTGCTTCAACTAAAAAAAAGGTAAGTAATCATAGATGAATAAATTTAAATACTAATTTGCATAAATTAACACAAAATTATCACAAATTACCATTGGAAGCAGTAGAAATAGGCTTTATATTGTTATAGTCTGCTAGTAAAAGCACATTTCTATTGGTGCTTCAACTAAAAAGGTTAGTAATCATAGATGAATAAATTTAAATACTAATTTGCATAAATTAACACAAAATTATCACAAATTACCATTGGAAGCAGTAGATGTAGGCTTTATATTGTTAAAGTCTGCTAGTAAAAGCACATTGTGCTGTTTTGTGTCTATGTTTACAACTATTGTCTTACGAATTCTGACCTACTGTCATTGGATTATGGATTGGTATGATTGCGATTATTCTATTAGTGCTTCATTAAAAACAGGTTAGTAATCATAGATGAATAAATTTAAATACTAATTTGCATAAATTAACACAAAATTATCACAAATTACCATTGGAAGCAGTAGAAGTAGGCTTTATATTGTTAAAGTCTGCTAGTAAAAGCACATTTCTATTAGTGCTTCAACTAAAAAAAGGTAAGTAATCATAGATGAATAAATTTAAATACTAATTTGCATAAATTAACACATAAACCATATTTTATAGGAAAGCTTGAACTGTACCAAAGTAGATTATAAACAATGCTACAATGAATGCTAAATTAATTGGTGCGGCAAAGTGGAAGGCAGATCCACACACCATACTATTTTTGCGGATATTCTTTGTTTTCCTATGTAACTCGTAATATGTTTAATATTTTCGTCTTCTATAATTTTGGACACAGTGTTGGGATACTATGGCGAAACAAAAAGTCTACAACGAGGTAAAAGTAGGCTCCGTGTTTCATACAGCTCTCTCAACATTATACACGTGCCCGAACACAAATATAACCGGTCCAATAACTGGCTACCGAACATACCACAACAGTCTTACAAAGAATACAATCTCTAACAGAAAGAGACCAAATACAACAAGCAAAGAAACTCCTCGGACGTTTCGAAGAAGAAGTCAAATAACAACTTACACATAAACTCAAAATATAAGTTGTTACGTACAAAAAACTACTTCCCAAACCAAACCAAAGGGCTCTTTTTCAGGGCCACCAAATTTTTCAGCCAAAGAACTACCATTGAAATACGATGGCCAGGCCATCATATTCAAAATACACACAGAGAAAATTTAACAGATTGAGGAAATCTTCTCTGATAATGGAAGCAAAAGAAAAGAATTAATTAAAGAAACAAACAAACAAAAAATAAGACGCAAACAGGCGTACCAAATACAAATCCCTAAGAACTCTAAATGTATTAAAATATCTCTCGGAATATGAACAGCACGATTGGAACTAATTTGGGATAATTGGATTTTCATATTTTGCGAATTTCTGAAAAGTGTTCGGTGCCATATAGCTGAATGTTGCAGTATCGCAAATTACTCATAAAAACAAGTGTGTAATATAAAAGAAAAGCAGATTAGATTACATTTGAAGATTAAATCGACATTACGTCACCATCCAATTATCCCAAATTAGTTCCAATTGTGTTAAACTATGAACTCCTGAAATAACATTGAATATAGGCTTAAAATTTATCCCTGGAAAATTCCGAAATTCATTTCAATACAACCAAATCTAACATAACATAGGCAGAAAAAATGCCATTAAAAAACTATCAAATTGAACCATAACATTACCATTGAACCATTAGATAAAGACAGGGGAAATGGAATAGCAATATCATTGAAGAAAGTCACAGACTTTTAAGCCAAAAGACATTACGATACAAAAGTGCATGTAAATGACAGCGACAACACAGCCAGAAAACTACACGGACATGTACTAAAATAAACAAATAGACAAATGATACGTTCAAATATCATGATCCCTTGAATACACATAATATGCACACCAACGCAGTATCCAAATTCAAAAAGTCAACAGCATCAGCAAATTCATTTGTCGTCACGGTCCAAATTATTTATGGCTGCTCTAGCCCAACACACAAAATATCGGAATACATAATATAGACTATTTCTTAAAACTGATTGTACAAAACCAGCCAATGTACATTAAAGACACAACGGACTTTACCAACAAACTAAGCAAGATAACAATACAACATAATGCATTAATAGTCACTCTGGATGTAATCTCGATGTACACAAATACTCCACAAACTGAAGCAAGCTGTCACAAACGCACTTGATTCAGTATCAACTATCAATTCGGCTGTAAAATATAAAGAAAAGATCGAAGCGTTCCACTAAAGAATTACCAACAATAATTCTGCAACATAACACGGTTGAATTTAACAGAACGTCTACCAACAGATTTGTGGCTGTAGCCTGGGTTCACCAGTTTCGCCGGAAATCGCTGATACAACATTCTACAACCTTGAAACTGAGGTCATTAAACTACACAGAAGCAGACTTTCCTTTTGGAAACGATTCAGAGATGATGTTTTCATGATCTATACGGGAACAGAAACTGAGCTGAATGTGAATTTATGGCTAACATCAATAACTTATACTGAACTTTCAAATTTACAATAGAGTATTCTCCTCAAAGTGTCATTAATGATTTACAAAGTCAATGATACAATAAAGGGAGAATTCTCGACACATAAACTCACACCAAAATAACGGACCATTTCAATATCTAGCCAGAAACTTGTGCGACCAAAAAAAGTATTTTTACTGGTTTAATTAATGTAAATTGCTGAGATATGCCCGTGTAACAACATATAATAATAACCAAGACTTTGACAAGAAAGTTGAATTTTCAACCAAAAACAAAACAAAACAAAAACAAGGTTATAAGACCACAGAAATAGCCACAGAAATCACAATCAGAAAAAGGAAGTTGGACACACAAAGTGCGAATCGTACCTCAAACTAGGGAAAATCAAGAATAAAACTAATATACATACGCAACCAAATACAGTCACCAAATTAGAACAAACGATATAAAAGCACTAACAATGAAATGGAAAATAATTGAAAGCGATGAACGTCTTCAGTGTTCTGTTCCCTGAAAAACCATAATAGCATACAAGAGAAACAAAACTTAAAAGATGAATTACTTGTAGTAAGAGCCAAAATCAACGCAAAGGATCAACGAAAAAGAGAAAAAACAAACAAATAAACACATAAGTAAAGAACACGACAGATCAACAACGTCTAAAGGAAAACAGGCCATACACAGACAATACAAATATACAATCTCACAATGGGTTGGATTCAGATCCAAATATATCAATAATAGTTTCGTTACTAAATGAACAAATGTAATTCTAGAGGTCATACACGAACAAAATAATAGGATAACAATATTAAAGGACTGAAGAAGAACTCACATTTAAGAGTTTCGAAATGCACGTTACAATGGATCACAAATGATTTTGACACTACAGACCGAACGACGAATCGTCATAGTACATCCAAAAATAAATTAAACCCCCCAAAAATACACATATTAAGAGTAACATACGAAAAAACTGAACATCCTCAAAAATAGTATGGTGTGTTGAGCCGCCTTCCCCTTTTTACCTTTAGAGAACCCAAGTAACTTTGGAAATATCTTCTATAAGTCATTGTACTCCAAACTAATAGTCTTTTTCTGATACACAAAGTGTGACTAATCATGGATTCAATGTGACGTCAGCAAAATCCATATCAACCTCGAAAGTAGTGTAAATCACAACGTTTTTTTCTTAAATGTACATAAAATTCATTGATAGTTTAGCTAGGAAAAAGTTTCCACCTTACTTAATCATTGTTTCGATTAGAAAATCACAACTCAGGTTGGTTTTAGCCAAGGCATAAAAATCACTAACTTACTTAGAAACATAACAGAGGCTCTTGGCAGAGTGAAACACAATTACGAGAACACTGTCGGCATCAGTTTATATCTTTTTACAAGTAAACAGACAAGTACTCGACAATGGGCGAAGGCTAAACTAGTCGGCTGCTTACATGTCTGATTATCAACATTAAATTTGCAACAGAAAAAGAAGTTTATGTACGTGCAACTATTAAAACAGTGATGTAAAAGCTACTGTGTTAAAATAACTGCACAAAGTACAGTAAATGATAATAATGTAGAGTTACGCTTAACAAAGAATTGTTTACAGCTAGCTGCCATCTTGAAATTATGCAAATTAGCATGTCATTCAAATAATATATGCCAGCATTTATGTTCCAGTTTGCCGTTAGCAACTGCTTGGTGATTAAACGAGAAAAACAAAGTTACAGTATGTATAAAGCCATTTGAGTCTTCTTTCTCATACAAAGTGCAATAAGCTGGCAGCCATTTTGATTATGCTAATTTTCTCAAATTGCTCAATGCTGACAGAGGGCCAGTAGTTATATTTCTTTTTGTGGTGGTCTTGGCAAACGAAATCCACCAAGAAAAAAACTTCAGACACAAATCAAGTTACCCCACTGGAAGCTGGCTGCTGGACATGTTTACAGCTAGCCGCCATCTTGAAATTATGCAAATTAGCATGTCATTCAAATAATATATGCCAATATTTATGTTCTAGTTTGCCGTCAGCAACTGCTTGGTGATTAAACGAGAAAAACAAAGTTACAGTATGTATAAAGCCATTTGAGTCTTCTTTCTCATACAAAAAGCAATAAGCTGGCGGCCATTTTGATTATGCTAATTTTCTCAAATTGCTCAATGCTGACAGAGGGCCAGTAATTATATTTCTTTTTGTGGTGGTCTTGACAAACGAAATCCACCAAGAAAAAAACTTAAGACCACAAAGCAAGGTTTACCCCACTGGCTGCCGGACTAAAACATTGCTGACAGAAAAATGAAATCTTACAATCTTACGTTTTACGCATACGTTGTGTACTTTGTAATTTAGCCTGTGGAATGGTCGTTGGGAACTTGTGTGCTTTTTATGCATGTTAACAGTGCGCGTGTGGTAACGGGAATATCAAGATCAATCATCGCTGTGCTAATCCGACTATTGAAGCTGAAGGCAATGAAGGATGTGGCCGTCTTTGTTTGTCTTCTTTGTCATAGAAGTAAAAAGTCATTGTTACGAGTGAAAATTGGTGATTTGTACATCAACTAGTAAACAATCCAAAGCAAACCGATGCATATATGCATATCAATAAGCTGTTATCGGTGATCTTCACATATTAAAGGGATTTTTCGGCTGTGAGTTTATGGCGGCGGTACTGGGCAAGTGATACTTTAAAACCATTGGTCCAAGATTGAATAACTTCAAATACATATGAACTTTTTAACATGCGACTTCATCCCTCGTATTGTCCCAACCATTTCCAAATAAACTTAGTCGTCCTACATTTTACCGTGAATCATGAGGCTGTAAGTGATCCGCATTAAATCATGATGATTTCACGCCATCTTTTATCTGATTTTAACTACTTTGCCTAACAAAAACCACTACAGGCTGTGTTAACGATCACCCTTGGTCTCTATTCGACATTACTACCAAAATGTGGATTGTAATACCCGTCTTGTAGATATCGACACTGCTGAGAAATCGTGAACAACCTCTACTGTGGAATATAAATAAGCTACCTGTAATCTCTAACTCTATCAAGTCACTGTTTTCCATAAATTGGGCCCTACCCTGCCAATTTTGAGTTATGATACTATACTATGGAGGGTACGAAACGTGTTGATAGTCTCAAAAACATCTTAAAATGGGCTTGTTTTCTAAGATATTGTACAGTTAACTTTATGTTTAAAAATCATTATCATCTTCAGAGACGCAGCTGGTAAAATCACATAACCCTGCCATGCAGAACTACCACCATGGATATTTCTTGATGATTACCACATCAGTCAGGTTACCATATAGTCAGGTTTTTATGGGCGTCTCTCACCATAATGCCAGAGAAAAAATCTTGTTCATCGCATTTTTGGAGCAAAGTGCAGTAGCCGCGAGCGAATTTTTTAATTTTTTTAGGCCAAAACTTAACCGCGGTCTCTCGGATATTTTTACCGGGATGCGGACAAGACAAAATAATCGTTTTCTCTTTAGGCTAACGAGAAATATCTCAGACAAGATACACTGATACTGGTCTAATTCAATACCGTATTTCTCAACAATTATCCCGGTAAACAGATCGCCAAACGTTTTATCAGGACAAACACTGAACAGCGTCTTTAGAACCTACTGTCGGCCATTACGTCGAATGCTGGCGATCAAATCAATAGTCACAAATTTCAGCCAAAAATAGACCCAGTTTTTGTCGTGCTTTGCAAAACTCAGACGTCGTAACAACGTTTTTGACAGAGCTCAGAGCAGACCCGTCGGAAGTCTTATTCAGAATCCCACATGCTCGCGGAAACCCGACAAAGTGTAGGGCGCCGCCAGCGGCGGTACTAAAGTATTTGCAATGCAGAAGTATGAATTTGCAGAAATAATAAAAATTCCAAATTGGGCAAAGTAGAAGCAGCGATTCCGATGAACAATTTATTAAATGTAGAAATTATGATAAATTTCTTCCTTTTCAGGCATGTCATATTCGATGAAAACCATTCCCTAAATAATGTTATCCTTACAACTCATTTTTAACATGACAAAAAAAGCTTCCAAAAAAAAAATCTACCATGCATGGTCAAACATAATGAAAGATGCTCTGTTGTTCAAATCAAGAGCCCAGATACTGTTCATTCTCATGTACATGCCAATCAATTCGTGTGCCTATCCTCACTCATGGTCGCCTAGCAGTCATTGTGGTATCAAGCAAAGCTCTATGCATCTAGGTACGACATCAAATAAATCAGAGCGCACAAATTATGGATGAATACATCGTTTACTTGCCGACACGCCACCAACGTTCTACTCAATATCAATGTTTGTGCTCCTTATACAACAAAGTGTAGTGATAACAGCATGCAATGGCCCCTATTCAGTACATAGGTAAACTTTACATCAGTGATGTATTTTAATAATACATGGTTTAAAATGAAACTTGCAGAACACAGAAAACATTTTAATGCATTTGGGAACGAGCACAATTAACAGCGACGGGCTGAAGGAGAAAATATTTTGTCATTTTTTTCGTGCCTCCTCCCCGCCTCTTCGAAAAACGTTGACCAATACTTGAAGAGCCCCCTACTGCGCAGACACACTAAAAAATTGGAGCCCCTACAATATAAACTGTTGCACACAATTTTTTGATTTTTTAGTGGCTCAATGTGCATCTTTATCTCAGAGAAAGTTTAACATTATGTCCTTGGTTCTTTTCCCTTTTATATTTATGATATTTTTTGAATAAGTTTTTGAGGTGTACAGCATAGGTCTCAATACTTTGCTTTTATCTATAGTAGTTTTCAAACTGAATCCCCACAAGTTTGATATAGCAAAGAGTTTATATTGTTTGTTTAACAGTATGTTGAACTATCTTATTATCTGTGGGATGTGAACAGAGCTGACATGATTTTCTTTAAAATTTTGCTGTCCGTATTCATGGCGCTTCTGCTGAATTTCCCTCGAAACTGTCAAATATCATGTACGTTCATTATTTTAGAAAGAGTAATATTACGCGAACAGTAAACTAACTCTAATCAGCCTAACTGTATTTTTTCCACAGCCCATAATGCCTTTCTGGTGGTCCTGTGATAGAGGTTGTCAACTACCGCTCTTTTTTTCTGGTGCTTGCAATTTGACAGTCGGGGGTTAGTGCATACAAGCACAAGCTGCTGTCGATGAGAACGTTGACTCATGCA
Organism: Ptychodera flava; assembly: GCF_041260155.1. Taxonomy (NCBI): domain Eukaryota; kingdom Metazoa; phylum Hemichordata; class Enteropneusta; family Ptychoderidae; genus Ptychodera; species Ptychodera flava. The sequence goes on along the minus strand of NC_091928.1, from coordinate 50,378,452 downwards.
AATATGAAGGGACATTCCATCATTGAGTAATTGTGTTCGCAAGTCATTGCAATGCATTCATTCCACTGAATTACCTTAGACAACGGGTTTCTCCAAAAAAACCTGTTTTCTGCCTAGTGCATATCCATATGATTACCACAGTTCTGCGCATATTAACCACAAGAGAATTGTTAGCTTCAAAATGCCAATTTTTTGTCTTTAAACCTTAAGCGCATGGGATTTAAGTAAAGCCAATTACCTGGCATTATGACTCTTGCACATCATATCAATTTTTAAAGTACCAGTGGGATTTTAGAATAATTTTCATAATGATTTCACATCATAATGCATTGTTTTCTTTATAAACTTTTGTCACATTTCACAAATACGACATATCAAGGAGTTTATTCCACTATTGTACTGTATTGGGGGCTATTACGCGAAATTTCGGTCGATACGCACAATAATTTGCATGGAATGCAATTATGAACTTAGCTGCACAAAATTGTAGGCCGCGGGCTTTGTGCCGTTTTTTTTTTTTTGGTTTGTTTGTTTGTTTTTTTGTAGTGACGGTGGAGCGCTTACGGGCCGGCGCTATATAGCCAACGCAACATAAAAAACTGGTGCACGGCCCTTGGGCTACAATTATTACAGCTATATGACCTCACAATCGCAGTGTACAAATCGGAAACGTAACTTTTCTGTCGCAACTATTTTCAGTGAGGTCTGATTCGTGAGGCTCATTCACACAGTGGTTCTGTCGTAATAAATGGTCGACCGGAACCTTACACTTCAGCAGTGTAGTTGACTTGAAAAAATTGAATTTCAAACGTATCGGTCGTACTACGTACAAATTTCCGAAGCGTTCGTTTTTCTGTTTGTTTGTCTTTGGTAAAACTACTTCATGCCTGGATCGACTTGTTTTAAATTTGGTTCAAACACATGACTATTAAGTGCAATGCCCAAGAAATGAATGCAAACAACAAAATCTTAACCATAATTACAAGTAACGTTTCGGAGAATCATGTTATAATGTGGATTGAACAATAGAAGAATTGTGATACAGGCATCGCATGTATGATAATGTATGATATTTATTATAAATCATTTTTTCTAATTTTGCAAACTAAATCTAGAAAAATACACTCAGTTCTAGATACTTACCCAACTAAAGTTGGCAAATTAAAGGATTGAAAAGCAGCTGAAATAAGTGATGGGTTTAAGATGCATTACTTGACTCTTGTGGATCATTAACGAAGGACACAGGCCTAAGACCCGTTTTAAGTGGAAAATACAAAGCCACTGCACTATGTAACTATGAAATCAAGTCAACTATAGGATGTGAAAGAAAACGTACATATACAAACGCACTTCGTTAAAAAACTAAAAGAAAAAGAGGGAAAAAAACGCGGTACTTAGTAAACAAGTGACAAAATGCAAGGGTTTATATGTTTTATAAAACACTTCATATGATTTCCTTCTCAGATCTCAAAGAAATAAATTTGTCAACTTGGGTAAAAAGACGATAAGTGAAGCTTCCTTCTCATTATTCTTGATTTGTGAATTCATCATTTTCTGTTATTTGTACTAGAAAAACTTCCATCCCTTAAATCCTAATGTTGTATGACGTTTTAAAACGTAAGCTTGTGTTTATTTCTGTAGTTACTAAAATGTTTTGATACAAAGGTACCAGTAGAAAGACCTTGCCGTGTAGTTTTTCTTGGATTTTGCCGAGTATGGAAAGATTGAAGCTGCAGTATTAAACTTTTTACAACAGAAATGCTTATCTCTTTGCATAATTAAAAGCTATGAGGACATGCATAAAAAAGCTGATGTCAACAGAATTTTAGAAGTTAAGACTTCGTTGAAATATTACTTTCACAGACATTTGACTCTTATTTACAACTGCGCTCATCAATTCCTGTTTTCGTCTTTGTTGTTATAACGTGATACTTGTGACAAATGAAATGCACGGTTGGAACGGCAACAGCCAAATTAAATTTTACTTTGTTAGGTATCTTAATCTTATTTTTCTTGCCCTGTGTCTGAATCTCCTGATGCGGATATTTCATCCATTTCGATGCTCACATGTTTTTTCTTTGAATCTTCTGTTGTTTGCTCGATGCTTCGTTCTCCTGTTGTGCGTCCGTTATTTGAACCTCCTGTAAGTTGCTTGCTCGGTTTTCTTTGTGCTTGTTCATTTTGTTGGCGGATAAATAGAAATGCTACTTTACTCTCCAGCGTGTCTGATTCGCCAATGATCGTATATTGAAGAAGTGATTTCCATTTTTCCAAGGTTTGGTAGCTCAAACAAAAAGCACGATTGGCATGGAACAAGCTATAGAATATATAGACGGTAGGTTCCAATTTCGAGATATATGGTATATTGGAAAAAGAACACGTCGACTTCTGTATGCAACATTTGTCATACGTTGCAAGACATATCCCATAATGGATATCTGAACCTATTGCTACAAATATAGACAATATTCGTACAAAGAAATAACAGTAGAGCACAACTTTATACATGCCATCTAGTGGATAGATACAATCTATAATTATAGTACCGTGTTTCGGTGAATCATATAAACACTTGCTTTCTCGTACTTCAGGTAGATTTGAAAAAGCCATTAAAGCAATATCACCTACTAGTATAAGTGCCCAACAAAGGTAATACATTGCATGAACAATAATGTACTTACATTTGTATTTTTTGCCCCTAGACTTAATTAAGACAGCTATATTATCACATAGTGATTGCTTCGCTGACTCGGCGTCGGGTTCGACTCTGATTGAAAATCTACTTAATTCTGTATCACATTGTTTCTTTTTCTCAGAATATTCATCATCCTTCATCGATTCTATTGACGTTCTTAATTCTTCAATTACAGTAACTTCTGTTATTTTCTTTGTCGACTCGGCGTTTTTCGACTCGGCGTTTTTATTCAAATATTTAATAAAACATTTTATTCTTTCCATTAGACTATCAGCAATATTATCCATCTCCGTTGATAACATGTTCAAATCATATTTTAAATCAGCCGAATTAATGCTTGTCCAAAGCAAAAATGGCAGATACATGACAATCGCTTGAATACACAAGTAATATGGTAAAATAACTAATGAAATGCTGCCAATTGTACTGTTACTTGTACTATTACTTGTATAATTCCGTCGGTCATATTTTAACCATCCTTCTTTATCACAGTATCTACTGATGTAGTCCATCTGATGACTGGAAAAGTTGTACGGTTCTGCAGAGCACACGGGATATTTATCTTTAGCTAAGTGAGAAGAATAACAGAAGACATCATTTGTGAGTGGAATAATCTCATAATTCATAGAGATACGATCATGCAATATCACTCAAGGTCATAAATGCTATTACAGTGGTATAAAAAACGAAATTACGTAAGATTACAACAAGTGTGACCACCCATCCATTCATCATGAAATCCTCTGACAGAAGTGAAAGGAATCTAAGTTTGACACTTTTACTTATATGATTCGTATGATTGAGACGTACTTTTCAATTTGTAGTTGGTGCCAAAATTTGATAAATAATATTTGTTTTGGTGGCGACATTTTTAAACTAACTCAGCGCGTTTGTTTAACAGTGTAGACTGTCAGCTTTTCTGATATACAAAGATTACATCGCTTGCTTGGAGTAGCTCGATGCTTTGATAAGGATCGACCACGAAATGTCAAAGACTTGGTCCTTACTTTTTAAGTTCGATAACTTTGTGCTGTTTTAGTGTTTCTCGTTACAGAACGATTACATGTGGTAAGTGAAGCGCGTCCTGAAGTTTTTATCAGTGAGGCCGATTTAAACCTTCTCCGTGTAATACACCATTGATACCTTGGCCTTTTAAACCACGCCTTCGACATGACAGATACTCTTAAAGGGGCATGCGGACATGACCCGGCAATTGCAATCAGCTGGTTAATCCTTACGCTGATCACCAGTAATTACTCTCTTATTATGATGCAATTTGATTATATACTTGCCATATCTTTCATACAGCTATAACTCATTTAAATTGTGTTCCTTTTGTGTTCCTACATTAGCTCACGTGTGTGAATACGTGAGCTAAAAGGTAATAGTCAACTAAGGATAACCAATAGAAATACAGTCTTGAATAACAGCGATATAGCAGATACTTTAAGTGAAGCAATGTGGCCTTATGTTAATGTTAGAATGTTACAAGATGCCTTCAACATAATGTAATTACATTCTTCAATAACTTATCCTGAAAGATATTAAGACTTCTTCAATCTTAGCTCACACCTCAGGGATATAGCAGCATTTCTCAAATGGTTCACCTTTGCAGGGACTGAACAGAAATTATAGGGTGGTAGGGCCGGTGAACCTTCAAGAGTGTTTGCATGAAGAATATCGACCCTCACCGTTTTTCAAAATCAAAAACATTGACCCTCCCCTGAAATAGACTTTCGATCATTCAAAAATTCTTTAACCTTTGCAAATAATAACATTATGTAACTTTTCAATTTGAAGAAATAAAAATCACATGTATATATAGAGTGTGGGTCATCCAGAGTAGGATTCTCCAGTAGCGAGAATTATACGGAGCTGGTACCCAAGGAAAAGTCTCCTCTAGAACACGGTATGTCTTCATTCAACAAACGTAATACAGTCTTTCACGATGCTGTCTAAGCCCTGAGACATTCCCTGGTAAATCTAGTCTTTAACCATTTAAGCCACGAGACGGTCTAATCCATCTATCTGTCCCTGCAATCAGACGATCTCCCACGAACTAGTTTTGAATGTGAAGTCTCTTCACATTAGACCAATTTCTTGCAACATCTAACCAAACCATGAGCATACTCCATATTTAAATTTAGAGGGAAAACAAGCTTACGTGAAAGTAAACTAATCTACTGTTGCATACCTATTGCACATAAATAAAAATGCAAAACTTCCTTTCCGATGCGCACCAGTACAGTAAAATGTGACCTCTGTCTATTCTCGAGTCTGAAGAGTGACCCTCTCTTATCCATCACTCTAAACCTTGACCTTCCCTCAACCGATGCAGAATTCTTCGCAGGAATTTTTGAACCAGTATCAGCTAATTTACATAACAACAGGTTTAACTTTTATGTAATTTCGCTACAGAAAGTACAGGGGGTAGGCCGGCGATTTTAGAGGAAGGGGTGCAATTTATCAAGTAAGCATTTTCAGGGACATGATATTTTATGTATTTGCGATAGGGTCACTAAATTTTGTGCTAATATAAGTATCCAAGATGTGGCTGATATGGTGCTGCACTCAAAGATATCAAATAATAATGCATGGGTGTCTGTCAGGCAAACTATTAACCATTTCCTCTATAAAACATGCTATATCCGTATACATGTTTGATAATGCAGGTGAATGTACTTTGCCTGAAGAGGGAAGTAAAATGTGCATGTGTGTACAAGTAATTTGGTTTTGGAATTTCACTTAAATATTGATTCACTATACATGGTAGTCTATGAGGAAACTATGAATATTTTTTCAATACCAAACTTTTTTATAGTATTACGTTCTTATTTATTAGACATGAAAAAGACTTACACAAGGCAAAGAAGGTTACAAAGACAGGAAAAAAGCTACATAAGCAAACCAAAACAAGAAAACACTGGCGAAAGGGAAGCCAATAATGTTGTAACTTATTCGGTTAGTGTTTCAAGGTTCAAAATTCCCCATTTGGCTTGAAAAACAAAAAGTTGAATTTTGCGTTCACTTATTTTTTTTCTTAAAGTTCATGGCACATTTTAAAGTGTCAAGGTATATCGTGAAGGTCTGATATTAGAACGTACTGAACATAGGCGATGTTTGGCGATCAGGATTGCGTGATTTAAAGCAACAGATTTCTTTATGGGCTGAAAAACCAAAGATAAAACTATAATCATTCAAAGACAGCAGTTTAGTTCTTCTGACGCATTTTACCAAAATTTGCGAAAATCTTCCCGAAAAAGTTTGACAGCAGGAAATGAACATTTCATGTTCTCTAAAGTCTCAATATCACCACAATGTACACACTAGTCATCATCAACAACTCTCCATTTCTTTCAAAGACTCCGACAGGCCATGATTCTATGTTAAAATTTGAATTGAAAACATCTGAGTTTATCCTCAAAAGTTATTGCAAAGGGGAGGTTCCATATCTATCCCAAGAAAAGACGATATTTGGATGAAGTTTTTCGTGTGTTCGTTGTGGTGTTTGTATTGCAGTCTTATTTTGAATAAGAGCTTTATAAAGTAGCTTTGTGCTGATATTCTCTAGCACAACTGTCTGGTCATAAACTGAAAGAGAAATGCTTTCGTCTAAGTTAGTCGTTACTTCATAATTATAATGACGCAGTTTTCTTTTTTCCAAGATGTGGGTATAGCATTGATAAGACCACAATACGTTATAAAGTCTGATGTGATACTACACTTCATTTTGAAGTCGTGGAAAGACAGCGGCGATCCATTTGGATTAAACAGATCTCCTACAATGTTTACATTTTTTTCTAACCCAATCTGACTTAAAGACAGGAGAGCTTGCTACTAATGTATGTTAGTTGTTCTAGATTATTTGGTTTGCTACTTCTTGTTCATTTAGGCTACACCTTTTTTGAAACGTGAGATATCTGACCATGCTTGTAAGATGGTTCTATGGAAGGATTGAAGTGTACATTATAGAAATAACGGACGACGCGCTGGCCATTACCGTTTATTTATGGGCATGGGCGAGAGGAAAGCCAAAAATTAACGGGCGAGGCTTGCCGAGCCCGTTAATTTGGCTTTCCTCTCGCCCGCGCCCATAAATAAACGTTAATGGTCAGCGCGGAGTCTGTTATTTCAATTATATTATCAACGAACCCCGAAAAAACGTCAAAATTTACGAAAATTTCCCGTGCGAACGACAACGGGGCCCTAGAACCTGTCAGTGAGTAGTGTGCGCTGCAAAAATTTTGCAAATCCGGAGATTTTTTTGAAAAAAGCGTCTAAACTTGGCCCACAAATGCTCCATTTTATTTTGTGGTTGATTATGATCTTTGTACAAATCACAATTTTCGTTTTAGCTGTAAAGTTACTGTGTTTACGATATTATTCATATTAACGGGCATGAAAACAAACCATTACTGTATTTGTGGGCAGTCACGTGGTTCATCTCGACCAATTAAAACGTAATAGACAGGGCATGGTAATATAATTCAGTTTATCACCACTATAGTTGTACTTGAGTAAAAATTCAAGACCTCCAAATTTATTAAAATTAAAAGTAGGTATTTTACTGGTTTTGTGTTGTGAATAGAGTTATAATGAAAGCCATTTCAGTTTAAGGGCCTTGTTTAATGTGGGTAAATCAGGTATGCCCAGACCCCCTCTATTGTTATCAGCAATGAAAGTTTTATATTTGATTATATTTTTGGGCGCTTTTTGTCCCGAAGGGAATTTATTAAACTAGACTGTGCTTTATTAATAGTCTCGTCGGGTGTTGATTGAGCTGACATGTTATAAATAAACTGAGAAATACCATGTGATTTTATAAGCAAAGTTTTCCCTCGTACAGTAAGGTCACTTGATCTCCAAATATCTAGCTTATCGTTCATTTTTCTAACTCGTTGCTTTTAGATCAGATCGTAGTTGTTTACTTTATCATGATCTAAATAAGAACCAAGGAGTTTAATGGGAGACGTAGAAATGTTGAAATTGTGATGAGGACCTGGGCCTTCTGATAATTTACTTGTAAACAAAAACTCACTTTTTCTTTGTAAACACTGAAACCGGAAATTAATTTGAAACAGTCTAATAACAAAATACAATTCTTTAGAGATACTTTGTCTTGTACACACATTGTTGTGTCGTCTGCTAAAAGCGAAATGACATGTTCAACACCAAGGGGGAGTCGGAAAAACGAATGGAAAAAATAATGGAATGGTCAGATATTCTTTGCACATGGTACGAATCACAGCTGTGGCGTAGCTACTCTTATAAATCGCTAGTCCAATCTTAACATTTTCAACATTTACCAAGATGCCAAGGGAAGATTCCTAATTTGTAAACTGCATGTAAATGACAGTACCCGCCAAATATATTTTCTTTAAAACACGTATGCTAAAAATAAGACCCTTAAAGAAAGTGTTTACTTTAAAGATGTTTCCTCTTTAATCAACACAAAATTTAACCTCCCCCCTTGACGTCAACATGGATAAAAGGGGAGAGCACTTAGATTTTGAAAACAGCCAGAAAGGAACTCAAAAATATCATGCATGTTATGAAACCTGTCGATGTGTACCGCGAATTAAATCCAAACCTCAATCGTTTTACTTGGCGTAGAGGCACGAAATCCTCACGCCTGGATCATTTCCTAATCTCAGAAACAGTTTCTAATAATATTAGAGATTGCAGCATTCTGCCGAGGACAAAAATTGACCATAGCACTGTAGTGTTAAAATTTCCCCCCGCTCAAATTAATAGAGGGCCAGGTTTTTGGAAGCTTAATGTAGAGCACTTAAATGATGATGATCATTGCCTTTTAATTACGAATACCATACAAGAGACCAGAGATGATTATTCTGCCTCTGATTCTCAAAATTCTTTTACTACATTAAATCTAAAATTAAGGAACATCCACTTTCCTTCTGCAAGTCAAAACAAAAGCAAAACAAGCTTCAAGAATTTATTCTGACTGATAAGCTTCTGAACCTGGAGAAGGCAATTGACGAAAGCCTAAATGCTGGTATTCTTGGTGAGTATGAAACGACTAAAAGAGAGATTGAAAAAATTACAGACAAAAAAAATAAAAGTGGCTTATATTCACAGCCGTTGTAAATGGTACGAAGAGGGTGAAAAAGTATAAAGTATTTTTATAATCTAGAAAAACGTAACTAACAAGATTAATAACATCATTTGTAAGACCCTTAAAAATACTTAGTACTATAATATCTTTTTACATAGAAATTTATACTTCTCCCATAAAAATACTTCAGATGACCCTTTTTTGACGTCCTCCTTTTTCTCTAAACAATTTATTCCCCAACTGTCTCTAAAAGATCGTCTTTCCTGCGAAAGTCCCCTGAATAGAGGTGAACTTCTCAATGTTCTCAAATCAATGCCCCTCAACAAAATCCCAGTTACCTACAGTTACCTAGCAAAGACATCACAGTCAAAAGTGCTTTGCCAAATCCCCGCCCGTAGAAAGAGAATGGTTTAATAGCCGAGCTAAGTTGTTACAATATTTCTGATTGCAATATCACTACATCCACTGCATCCACGCCTCTCAATTCGATATCATGATATTTACAGCAATGCCTATTAGATTTTATTGGTGGTTTACATTTGACGCTTGAAAGCGGTATTCAATTTTCACTAGTCCATTGCCATAACGGCAGGGATGATTGACATAGTTATACTCTTGATGCGTCTGAAAACTTTGCTAGCACTTATAAGTGTTTTGCAATCGGTTCGTAATACACATCTACATATATTGTATGCGATGTCGACATTGGGCCAAAGGAGAGTCATTGCCAAATAAACGATAGGGCATTCTTCATTGAGTGAAGATATCAATTAAGGGTAATATTGCTGATTACCAAGTGGGCAGTATAGACAAACCACGAATATAAAGTAACTTGATATTTCCCAATGAAATTGTAATCTCTGTCTTAATGTCGTCGTCAAACAAGATGCAGATATAGTCGTGCGGCATAGCAAATCCATTGTGCATTTTGTGATAAAAGCACCAAACTTGGCTCAGATGTGTCTTAATGTGTGCTGAACAAATTCAGATACCGAGCCACTGAAAATCTACCAAAGCGTTGCCATGGCAACAATTTTTTCAAAATGGCTGTCAGCCAAGGTGTTCCTCACCTAGTAAATGTCAACTGCAGAGTATGTTGTGTATGAGAAGAGTTACCTGGAAATTTTTTGAAATTTTCTTCACCACCTGACTTGTTAAACGGGTAAATACAGACAAAAAACACGAGTCTTATGCATAAAATGCACGGTATTAGATACCCTGAATAACTGGCTACTACATCGGTTTCAGGGAAGTACATGCGATGCGCATTAAGAGGCATTTGACATAAGGTAGCCCATAGTATTACCATGAAGTGAATTACATTTTGACGAGACTTAACGGAAAGTGACTATTCAACCAGTCCGCTCGAAGCGGAGCATACAGGACTACACAGGCAAATCACGGTGTATGCCTTGGACTTTTATAAATAGGATGAATATGACTAAGTTAACATGTGAAATGTGGCGATCAAAATGTGGAAAAAACTAGAAGAGAATAAAATGCTTTCAATGCAGGGCAATCTTATCGTATTTGTTATATTAGTTACTCTGTTATTATCACTTGACAGATAGGAACAGAGAAATACCTGTCTGTGCAACAGAACTTTCATGATATTTTCAAGATAACTCGATTATATTTTCTAAAGACCAATTGCAAGCAATATGCGATCGGTTGAAGATAGTAAATATAGTTTGTGAAATAAAATGACTGATATCATTTAGGCAAAATATGCTTTCTTTACCTGTAATCTGCTCCAACAATAGAACTGCTGCTGCCAGTAAAGGGAAAAAGACCGACGAAAATATAAGAGTATTATCTACCGGTAACATTTTTATTTCTTGGTTGACCGGTTTCATAAGCTCTGTAGACACAGCCAATGGATTGAATGCCATGGTTGATCTATAATAAAGAAAAATCAACAACACACGACATAAATACATAATAATTTTGATAATTTTCCAGTGTGCCACCTTTCCGTAGTCAAAACCCAAACCTTATTTAACTGTTTGAATATTAAGCATTCTTTTCTACAATGTGTGATATGAGAACACATCCTTTTCTCATAGGGGTTGTAGAAATGTCCGTCTCCAGGGTTAGGGGCAGGGGTAGGGGTGTCTTGGTCTCAGCACATGTTTCTCCTTGATATAGTTTATTTTATTGTAATACGTTTGATATGTATTGCCAATAAACATTTAAACTGCCAACCTTTGGTGCCTTAGTCTTATGTTAGCACTAGTCTTGTAACGTTTTTTCTCCATCCGCGTTCGCTGTGCCACGTATTTGTCCTTTGACAATTTTACGTGAAGTTTTGTCACTGTGCTAGCGCTGCGCCTGATGCGTTTGATTGCCTATGCGCCAAAGCAAGCAAAGGTAAATTACTAATCCGTGGACGCTGTCACCTGATTATCACCGGATTAACTTTTACAAAGTCTTGTGATAATCTGGTGACAGCGTCCACAGATTAGTAATTTACCCTTGCTTGCTTTGGCGCATTAGGCAATCAAACGCATCAGGCGCAGCGCTAGCATAGTGACAAAACTTCGCGTAAGATTGTCAAAGGACAAATACGTGGCACAGCGAACGCGGACGGAGAGAAAAAAAAACGTTACAAAACCATAACAGACACCAAAGGTTGGCAGCATGAATGTTTACTGGCAATATATGTCATAGTCAAACGTATTAAAATAAAATAAAACTGTATCAAGAAGAAAACTGTGCGAAGACCAAGACACCCCTATCCCTGCCCCTACCCCTGGGGACGGACATTTCTACAACCCCCCCTATGCTTTTCTATTTTTCATCAATTCGGTCAGGTTCATCTCACATCTCAAACAATTATGCTGGCGTTGTTGATAATTTTGATTGGCTTTCAGCCAGCATTTGTAACATGGCAATACTTTAATCTAAATCATCACTAAAAGATGACTTGTCATGTAATTAAGTATCAGAATATACACTGTATAATGTTCAGGAGATCTACATTTGACCATTGCCCCCGGTATTACATATGACTTTGACCAAACCAGGATATTGTAAATCTACGAAAAGTATTATTTCCTCTCCAATCTGCGCTTCCCATCCTCGTCAACCGCATGTACTTGGAGTACACGTGTTGATGAAGATTCAGCTACTACCTTGTTGCCCTTGCCAACAAAAGAAGCTTCCTTCTCTGAACAGAGATGAGAACTTGCAGAGCAAATAGTCGACAAATTATTGAAACAGAAGAACATAACCGGTCCATCAGCTCGAATGTTTTTTTTTTCTTGTAAATGCCAAGATCAAGGATTGAAAGCTATATTATGAAAATATTTAAGCCATTAAAAGATAAACGAGAGGGACTTTTAGCGCCATTCACAATAACCAGATATGAACTGAATATGCTCACGTGTTTTACAACAGGTTCATTAATAGTAGTACCCTTCACAGAACAATAAGATATATGTTATCACTATATGTAGCAGGGTTTTTCAACTTCGGACAGTACTCTCAGAGGTTAATCACTAATTACAAAACTTTATTTAATACGCAAATGAGCTTTTAATTAACTTGACACTGCTCAATGCTTCATGGGACAACTAGATATCCATCAGATCAACATTTTTAGCACGTTTTATTTTTATTTAGTGCTGTAATTTTAGAGTAATGTCACTAATTACAAAGTTCCTTAAATATGCAAATAATCCCTATATTAACTTGACACTGTTCAATGATTCAAAGCACAATTAAATATTTATCAAATCAATATCTGTAGCACGTTTCACAAAATTTGGTGCCGTAATTTCAGAGTTATATACCTAATTACAAAGTTTATTCATATGCAAATGAACCCTTAATTAACTGTACACTACTAAATGCTTTACAATACGGTTAGATATCTGTCAGATCAGTATATGCAGTAGTTTTCATGACGTTTGATGCAGTTATTTCGGAGTTATATGACTAATTATAAAACTTCATGAAATATGAAAATGAGCTAATTATTAACTTGACACTGCTCAATGCTTCTGAGAACAATTGGATACTAATCAGATCAACATCTGTAGCAAGTTTCATCAAATTTAACGCTGTAATTTTAGAGTAATATCACTAATTACAAAGTTCATTGAATATGCAAATGAACCCTTAATTAATTTCACACTACTAAATGCTTTACACTACAGTTAGATATCAGTCAGATCAGTATCTGCAGCAGATTTCATCACATTTGATGGAGTTATATCGGAATTATATCACTAATTACAAAACTTCATAAAATATGCAAATGAGCTATTTTTTAACTTGACACTGCCAAATGCTCTAAGTATAATTAGATATATATCAGATCAATATGTGTTGCAAGTATCATCAAGTTTCGTGCAGGACTTTCAGAGTTATATCACTAATAACAAATGTTCATTAAATATGCAAATGAGAAGATAATTGACATGACACTCACAGTATCATCATAATGTTCTGAGACTGTCATCTGTGAAAAGTTTCATGAAATTTGGTGCCGTAGTTCTTGATATATGTCTACACTGTCATTACCGTCTCCATAGGGAAACCATTGTACGGAAAAAAACAATATTTCATAACTTCATTAATATGCAAGCCACACTATCCAAATCTAATCAGTTCTTGCAAGTAGCATATGGTACCTGTGTACCAAATCTGACATGAATCCGTGCAGGCGTTTTCGAGTTATCGTGTAAACAGACAGACAGAAAGACAGACAGACAGACAGACAGACAGACACACACACACACACACACACACACACACACACACACACACACACACACACACACACACACACTAACATACACACACGGACAGACAGACAGACATCGCTATGACATTAGCCCACGTGTTTACACACGTGAGCTAAAAACAAAAGGAGGCTCTGAATTCTGCAGTGGTGGAGGCAGTGGTCGCGGAACTGACTATTTTACTTCAAGTGGTGAAGGTCACGCGCAAAGCAGCATGGGAGTTTAACACAAGCAATCTCTTTCTTTGACTTCTGACTGGCGTTGCAGACATGTCGCCGATCACTTTAGGTTCATTTAAGTAATTGAGTAAATTGACATTTGTGCATTTTCGGCACGAGTAAACACTGCGCACGTTCTTATGATTCTTATGGCTCGTCAGACATTTTCTTTTAACTTTAATTTGAAATAAGTCCCTATGGTTGATATGTACGGAAACTCTACATGCGCCAACCCTACGCAAGTGCAAGATGGCTGCCAAGCCTTAGAGATTTGCCGTACGTACGTCAATGTATCGTTTCTGAGGTTCAATTCTGCCTAAGGCTACGTTCACAAACACTCCTGAAGAGGGGTGGAAATTTCTAGATTCCAATATATTATGATTTGATACTTTTCGGAGAAGCACTGTATCGGTAACATCTTGCCTCCTTATAGTTGCAATAGTTGCATAAAAAATGATGACCCTCCCCCAGAGGCTACGTGAAATTTCATGACCCTTCAAAAATACTTGCATGAAAAAAGCGGCCCGCTTTCAAAAAAGCCCTGGCCCAAACCCCTCTAATTTCTGTCCGGTCCCAAAACTGAACAAAAATATTGTCAAGATCGTCAAAACTAATACAGCTACTGCCCTCAGCCACTGCCACTGCAGGGTCACTGTCACTGCATACCTGAGCAGTGACAGAGATATCTCTGACTCAGATGTAGTTCAAGAAGAGTTTAGGTCAAATGATGCTCATGACAGTGAAATATACTTGTACACAAGATCAAGCCAGACTGCAACTCATGATACGGAAGACCAGAAGACTTGAAAGTTATCAGGGATTTTTGAATTCTGGCATATGAGAATAATCAAATGTCAAAGAGTAAACAAGGGGTGACCACGTTTGATTTTCTAAATTTTCACATTTTCTTCGTAAGATAACACAAAAGTAAAACTTTGAACAATAAAGACAGGTTCCATTGACCTGAAAAAGAGGCCCGCAACAGGGGGAGACCACGTTTGATTTTCTAAATTTTCACATTTTCTTCGTAAGATAACACAAAAGTAAAACTTTGAACGATAAAGACAGGTGCCGTTGACCTGAAGAAGCGGCCCGCAACAAGGGGAGACCACATTTGATTTTCTAAATTTTCACATTTTCTTCGTAAGATAACACAAAAGTAAAACTTTGAACAATGAAGACAGGTGCCATTGACCTGGCCAGAGTTGGATTAACTCAAGTTGGCTTAGACTGACAAATCCAAAGACCTTGTTTAGCAATAAGGCTATAAAAACTGCTAATTGCAGGTAGTGTTGAACATCTGCGAGCACAACTGCCCAATACATGTTTATTTTTTTCTTTGCCACCATCCCTAATAAATATGCGGCTATATGATAATTTGGGCGACCTGAAAAACTTTGATCATATTGACAGTGGGAATTTGAAAATTTTTAGGGTATTGTGGGGAGTCTGATAAAAATAAGATTTCAATCGCGATTCCTGCAGCCACCCCCACCCGTCCCCACCCCTACCCCGTTATTTGTGATCGCAGCTTTCAACAATGTTGTGTGCGCGTCCAAACTTTTAACCGCCATGCGACCCCAGTATAATGTCTTTGAATTTGTTTCTAACATATGCAGCTCTCAAGGATAATGAACAACGGACACAGAGCTACACGGAATTTGTAATCGCGAACTGTATTGCAAACCTTACTCCGTGTATATGCCGAATAGAGGCTGGATATGTGTAGAAAACACTGACAAGGACAATGCTATTTCACCAGGTCAGCGATATATGTCAGAGATATCTTGATGTTTGCAAATTACTTTGCTGATATTTATATTTTTTTCTTCTGTGGGTTGTCATATTTATGCTGTTCGGAGGCATGTTTACGCCTGGAGTTTATTGCTGTGTGAGTGAAATTCGTAACCAGTCTTTCCTTGACTTGTTCAGTATGAAACAGCTGAACAGAATTGTATGCACACATGGTACATGCACTTTGACCCAGTCCGAAAACTCGCAACGTTTATGTGAGCGTCCTAAAAAGACGTGGATTTGTATCTATGTAGAGCGGGGCAAAGTAGGCGTTCTTGAACTCTGTAGAGTAGCAACCGTTCTTTACCCTTGCAGATAAGCACCTTTTACTTAAAGTTTGTTACTGTCGAAGACCGCAGTTTCACTATGTCCCTGTCACTAGTATCAAACTGGTGCGTGATTCAGCAATCAAAAGCCCACGCCTACGGGCCAAAGGAAAAAAAGAAGGGTGCTCATCCTGGAAGAGTAGTAAAATAACTTGTCATGAGAGGTAAAATAAATACTAGTCCACTCACACACTTCTACATTGCAAAATCACTTGTCAGAATAATGTAAAACAATATTTCAAGAGAGGGTTTGTCAAGATGAGCGAGGAGGAAAAAAACGCGGGAAAAATTCGGGTAATCATTAACAATTATGATAAAACATCGATGGAGACGGACGTTAGAGGAAACCGGTCAGTAAATCGTTCACACGGACCGCTAACTCTCCGAGTTTTCCTATTCAAATCAATGCACTGATTTGCACTCCCATCGAGGCATGTAATAAATGTTTGTAGAAACGCGTCATTTGTATCCGAATTACGATGTGTTTGTACTTAACATGTTTGGTCACAGTCCTCCTATCTACGCGTTTGGCACTTCGATGGAGGCAATGTGGCAAATTCAAAATGAGGCAGATCATTACCATTGGATTGCACTCACCATTAAATAACCAATTAAGGCGCTGCCAAAATAATATTTATATTGGAGTACGCATGGGTGTTTACTTTTCTAGAATTACTAGAAACTGCCTTACCGACGGATTCTGCACCTTGGTCGAATCAAGCACCGAATTCAGTCACCATTGTTTAGCTATGACCTTTTATTTCCGATAAGGTCTGAAAGTATATATATCAGCCTGTGTTGCTGATATGTATTAGAATTGAAGTGCCGATATGAGACGGCTAATGAGTATAATGCATACAATGCAGCACCCACAGTCCTTGAACTTGTGAACTTTACCTTTCACTTAAAAAAACTACCAAGTTGACATTTCAAAATCCTAACAAAATTTAGCTGTACGCCAACATAATACTGTAAAGACTATCAAGGTTCTGTGTATTCATCGTGGTATTAATGTCTGTGGCTGTCATAGTAACGAATTCTTGCCATGCCAGATTCTTCGAGCGCGTGTCGGTGTTACGCTCTGCTGATACACTCTTCCATACAACAGTGAGTGCCGTGCGTATTCAAATTTACGTTAAATACGCAATTAACGCTCTACTGAAATGACGTTAGTGTCGGAGTACGCATTGGCGTTTACTTTTGTGGAAAAAAGTTTTTTAAAACTACCAAATATACAAGGGAAGTAGAACGCAGGATTCTGCACCTTGGTCCAGCACTGAAATCTGCCAGCTGTGTTGAGCTATATGCCCTTTCTGATATATTGTCTAAAACACATATCAACCTGTGTCGTCAGTATATCTGTAAAGAAGGTCCGCGTCGGAAGCGAATCTCGCATCGTGGAAAGCCAACCATGACGATTAAAATGTAACGTATTAAAATTAAATTGCTAAAATGAGGTCACAATTGAGTATTATGCATACAACGCAGCATCCGGAATACTTGCACTTTTGAACTCTACCCAACGCGTTGCTATGCATTGACATGCATATGGACACAAAAATAGCATTGTGGAAAGCCAACCATAACGATTAAAATGTAACGTATTAGAATTATATTGCTGATATGACTGATATGAGGTCACTGATGAGTATCATGCATACAACGCTGCATCCGGAATACTTGAACTTGTGAACTCTACCCAACGCTTTGCTAACTTTAAAAAACAAATTTACCAAAATTTAGTCGACTTAGACCTGCATTATTTGGTGCAGTATCAAGGTATTTTAAACTGGTAAGTTCATCGTGCTATAGATTTCGGTAGCAATCATACTTTCGAACTCTTGTCATGTCGGATTCTTAGAGTTCCCTGATAAGCTCTACTGATACTTACCGTAGTGAGTGCCGTATGTGTTTAAATTAGAAATTTTACGTGACCAATAGTGTGTGAAAAATCTACCGATCTTACTTACATGTTTTATGGACCAGTGTATGAATGAGAAGACAACTTCAAGATGATACTTCTGTATTCACCAAAAGTTGCTGAAACTTGTATGTCCCTCTGAGCTGGTGTGTGTGACGTCCAATACGAATCGGATCTTAGTTTCGTATTACAATCGTATGTTTATGAAGTAACTGACAGAAATCTTCGTTTTTAGTCCAGGTTTCAGCTATGAAATACAAACAATTGTGGTTTACATAAAAGTTTTGACTGTAATATTACAAAATACATAGTAACACACTCTTAGAATTTAAAACATTTTTAATTCAATATTCTTTCAGATAAAATGAGAAACGGATGAGATAATCATTATCATTCATGAAAAGATCTTCATCCGGCGCATTCGTTAATAATTTGCTATGTTTAAATAGGACCATCGTCAACCACCTGTAGTAAGGTATGGTCTGAGGTATGATTAAGCGTATCCTGCGAACTGACGAACGGCTAAGCATTAATCCAAAGTTGTTAGAATTGTGATTGCAATGAAATACAAATGATGTTATCAACTTACAGTTATGTATGCTGTCATTCAACATATGGGTGAGAGAAAGGTCGTATTTGTCCACAATGTGTTCATTTATACCATATAATTATTACATATGTACCACAGATTACCAATCTGTTGGCAGCGAAATAAAATTAGTATTTTCACAGACAGAGATAATATAGTCCCTCTATATTTTTGCATCTTCTCAAAAACTGTGAAACTTTTCTAATTATTTTAGATTTTGATTGAGCTAATTATTGCTGCTTTTAAATATAGTTTGCTTTCGTTCAGCAAAGCATTTTGAAAACATTTCACGTGCCATTAAATAATGTATACATACAAAAACCATCGTTAAGAAATTATTTCACGCTAAAATATGCAAATTAGTTATTATCCCGTACTACTTTCTATAGGTAAATATTGTCACCGGCTAGCGGGTCCTGAACAACGATAAATATTGAAGCGGATTGTATATCTCTGGAGGAAAATCATTACGATTGGCAGAACTGTATTTATTTCGAACATTTGGTATCAGAATTTTATTATCGAAGTGAAACTAATATCTCGGCACGGACGGAACAAAAAACTGACTACGATGGAAGCGGTACCGGCGAAAGCTACAATTTATTAAAGTCGTTGACATCTGCAAGATTTGCTGTGGTCTCGACCAAAAACGTCAAAGCTCTCGTCGGGTTGTAAAAAAACCAAAACACCGTTATCATGAAAAACGCATCGCGTAGTTGCTGTTTTCGACGACTAGCTTCGGACAATAACAACGGAAACTCGTAGACTCCAGAGTATTTCCATCAGTTGAGCTAGACCACCGATCGCGACCGCGACGTAAATCTTGCCAGATTTTACGTCAGCGTGTGGAAACATAGCGACGAAGAGTATAAGCAAGATTCTGATCCAGATACCATAAATCAGTCTCCAACAAAGATCAACAACGGCAAATGAGTAATATTGAGTGGGGTTGATAACAAATTCAACCCGTGACCGAGCACATTGACAAGCGATAGTGAAATGTCGGCGTGACAAAGACAAATGTCTTTGGCCATGGCCTGCAACGCGAGTGATAGATCGGCTCCTCAGAGAACGCGGCGATCGGTACTTCCCAATCCTTGCAATGGTGTAGCCAACAAGTTCAAAACCAGTTATCCCGGGTCATTCTCCAATACTCAAATCACTGGAGGAGACTTAAACTTCACATTCAACATCGCGGCCTCAGGAAACAACTCTTTACACAGCGTCTTTCTTCGCCAGATGTCCGTGTTTCATTCACAGTAGCTCTGACAGCAGTACTCGGACTCTGATTAGTTTAATATCGCGCACAATTTTGAAGTTTCAGTCATTCCAATTTTTACTACAGTTGATCTTGTTACTCTTAATACCAATTTTGTTCACATGTATTAAAATATTTAGGAATTCTGTCCTGAAACGTCGTTGAGATGCTAGATGGAAATACAGTGATAGAGTGAACTCGATGCGCAGCATCGAAATATTTGCATATGAATTGTAAAAAGTTTCCCTTAGCCAATTAGTAAGCTTACAGCTGATGAAAAGTTCATTGACAGTATATCGAATCATTATATAGAGTCTATATGCAATCAGGCCGTGTCGCGATTGGCTGGTTTTTCAACGGCGATCGACAAAATTGTGGAACATATGTAATAATAACAGAACCCCATGGCTTCGTGGGGCACTCTGTGGCGTTCCGAACGTAATCGCAATGGATACGGTGTATTCTGCCTGTACTTTTCCTCGCTTCGCTCGCAAAAGTACTACGGCAGAATACACCTATCCCTCGGAAAATACCTTCGGAACGCCACAGAGTGCCCTCCGAAGCCATGGGGTTCTGTCATATTATTCTGAAAGACCCTATTTTTACTTCCCAATGAGCTTATCCCTATTTCACCGAATTAATGCTAATTGAGCTATATGTCATCAGAAAACCATCATGTCACTGTCACAAACATTAGAGAATAATAATTAGGCCAAAAATACAAAACGTTTGACATAAGTCTGTATGACATAAGTCAACGTCCTTCTATTAAGTTTGAATAAAATCGGTTGATAAATGTCTGAGTTAAGGTTTCGGACATGAAAAAATCGTAACAAAATGGCCGCCACGCAGCCATATTCAACTTTGTCGTAAAACAAATCAACATGCATATGTATGACATTGGTCAATGTCCTTGTACCAACTTTGAATAAAATCGGTTTAGACTTACCTGAGTTATGGCTAAGAACATGGAAAAATTATAATAAAATTGCCGCCATGCGGCCATATTGGATCATATCGTGAAACAAATTGACATGCATATGTATGACATAGATCAACATCCTTATACCAACTTAGAATAAAATCGGTTGAGATGTGCCAGAGTTATGGCTCGGTACATAAAAAAAAATCGTAACAAATGGCCGCACAGGTTCGTAGCACAAAACAAATCGACGCGCATGTGCATGACATATGAAGTAATCCTTGTACCAAGGAAATTGCAAAATACTGTTACAGACGCAAAGTCGGCCACATAATATTAGCATGCTTAATTTTTCCATCAAACTAGAAGAGGGTATGACAGCCAGTATGAGTTTAAACATGGGTAGGGTTATAAAATCAAGTTCTTTAACTGACAGATGTAAACCACATCGAAAAACATTCCATGTGAAGTCCCTAAATCACACCAACATTTGTTACGCGATGCAATTTATTCAATAAGGCAAAGGTACACCCTCCAGTACAATGTTGATTTAAGCAAACAATCCTTGAGGGCTATCGTTTATAAGAATGGTGTTTAGTCATGGTTTCGTAATTCCTTCTAAAATATACTTTAGCCCATGATTTTGTTGGCCTATATAAACTTTTGTCCGTTTTCATGCATCTTTTGATCTAGGTCATCTATATTTGATCCGTTCAGTGCTTTAAACACAACAAACAAACAAACAAACAAACCATGGCCAAGCCATCGGAAAAATTATTTGGTTACGAGCGATCCTATGAGTGAAAACGTGACTTTAAACTTTTGCTCTATTTTTCATCATTGAATGCCTGGCGTGGGATGACACAAGAAGCAATTCAACGCCGACGTGACAATCCGCAACGGAGGCAGGAAGACAGAAACTTTCTTGACGTGCTCATTGATTTCTCTGCAACTGACAAACAATTGTAAAGTGAGGCTTCCCTGTACTTCTTTGCTGGTTAGCTTACTACTACGTACAGTATATTCCCCTGAATATTCGCGCAAATATATTAAGGCATGGGACACTTAAGGAAACATACCGGACCGCATTATTTTAAGTGATAGGGTCAGAATTAATTGAAATTTTGTTAACTACTTCGTTTTGTTATACTTAAACAGATATAATATAGTTAATGTTGAATGACACAGTCAGATGACTGAAAATTGACATTTTGGCGCCAAAATTTATACATTTAAAAAAAGGCAAATTTTCAACTTGTAGGCTTAAAATTTATGTCTCTTCTGCATTTTCTGAAAGAGCAATTATCGCTCAAATAAAATTATAAATTTGTCAGTGGTTGTTATATGAGCTTGCATGGTGTCCATTTGGGAGAGCGCTTGTAAATAGCGCCCTCACAGGGAGCAATTAATTATTCAGAGTTGTAACCTTACAACTTGAAACTTTGAGCTAGTTTACCGGCTGCTTGCAACTCGTCTGACTTTTTTGAAATGTCCACACAGACCCTCCCATTTAAAGCTTGTGCAGCTTGTCGGCGGGTATTTCACTTTTTCATCACTCTTATCAATGTATAATGATGTGTTCGTGGCACTTTTTGGCAGGTCACTTGTAATAAACAGGTGATAGTACAAAATTCTGCTACTTTTTATCTACAAACTATCTAGTTTGAATGATTTTTTTCCTGAAGTTGAAATATCTGATTATATTCCATGTGTGATTTTGGCGGGCAAATATAGGCTGTTAGTCACGTGATTGGTCAAAGTCCAAATATTTGCTTAAGTTTCGTTTGTATATACTGAGAAATATATTGTCAAAGTAATATGCACCTCGAAAGTGAAAGACTTAAACTTTTGCTCTAACTTTCCTCAAGGAATCTTTCAATCATTCTCTTTCAAAATCAAGAATAAAAATAGGGGGTCACCGTGCAAAATTTGGTACTAGAGAAACAAATAACCCAAGATTTACTGATATTAGAAATTCAAAATGGCCGCCATCCCTGTGTTAACTCTATGGCGAAAAATAAAAATTTTCGAATTTCAAAAACTAAGCCAATAAAAAGTTTTCTTTCACCAAGAGCTTTAAATGAACCCCCACATGTGGTATATCAGAAGAGAATTGTAAAAGTTTTAGAGTCCGAATGTCTGTGTCCGAGGTGCGTTCTACCTTAAAGTAATTTCGATGAGAACTTTCAAAAACTTCATCCTTACCTGCTCTAAAATGTTAAAAGTCTCAGACCCATTCCTTAACATGCATGCGCGTTCAACATTATTATCCTTTATAAGGTTCTTGTTACGTCGCCCTCACCTTTACAACACGTAGAAGGCGCTTCTCTCTTTTCGGGTGTATTATTTTGAAAACAAAATCTTTTTCAGCCTTTCAAGTTTTTCCATGACGAGACGGAAGACAGTGTGATTCGAACTGACTCACAATATTAAGTTTTCGCGATGACTTTGTCAGTTTCCTTGCCGGCTAGCTCATCGAATCAAAATATGTATACCTTACCATCCAAGTCATTTTAGTGAAAGCTTATAAAACTGACAAGACACTTATTGTCGGTTTTTAAACTAACCAGCTTTATGCTCCGATAAACTTATATGACACTATCGATTCACCTTCCTTTTTCCTAGTGCTTGTATGGGAGATCTACTTTTTGGCGCGAGACATGAAAATACAGGACAATCTTCATGAAGAAATAGTCGACATCCTCGAGAATGAACGAAATGTCGATTTTCAAAACCAAGGTCTTCTAAGGTAACCATTTTATTAGGTACGTTTGTCTGAACTTCCAGACAAATATTAATCCACCCATATCCAGGATTTAGAGTTTCTGTGACCAGAGTTACGCGCAATACTCAATCACCAAAGAGACGATTCGGAGAGATTATTTTCCTAGCTTTTAGCACTCCGAGAGTCTTTATTGTGTACTTTACTCCAATCTGAAGACGCGGGCTAGTTTGATGCATGTACACTCACGTAGCTGGATGCACAAGTAAAAAGGTTTGAGTTGGTCATTTATGTTATAAATTGTATCTTAAAGAAATCGTGTTGCTTTTTCACTCACCCATTCTCGTAAATTTTTACTAGCCTAGAATAGATGTACTGCTTGACTTTTCGCCCCGAGAGAACTACCTTGAATTACCTTGGTTACAATAAAACTTCCAAAACCAACCGTAAATAGAATAATTTTCCATTTCTAAATGTCATAACGGAAATGTTCCTAGGTATTACAGTATTGTGTTTAAAATGATCATCTTATCAGTAGATTTCCTTCTTTGGGGAGGCGTTAAGTTATGTTTGCTTAAACAGTTTTCAGCAGCAAACGTATGTCAGATTTGTTGCCTACCAACACTTTACTGCCTAGGCAGTAAGAAAGTTTAAGAAATTTTACCAAAAAGTGAGAAAGAGATGCCAAATGTTTTTTTTTTAATAGATACCTGAAAAGAGTTGTGGATGAAACCTTACGCTGTTCTGTATTTGCCCCATTTGCTGCAAGAGTGAATAACGAAGAGGACATGAAAGTTTTGGATTACATTATTCCAAAAGGAGAAAGAAGCAATACGCATCAGGAGCTGTAGATTTTTTACGTATTCATTTGAGGGCAACTGTATCAAATGCGTATCAAAAGTCCATCTAAATATTCGCCTCGGGGACATACATTCGAACTCTTATTCTTTCTGATCCACCACTTGTTAGGGATCATTGTTGAGACCTTGGAGTAAGAAAACTTTCGAATTCAAAAGATCGGTGAAAATTTGGTATTTGGTTTCTCTGGTGCTAAAATTTGCACGATGACACATGATTTTTATTGTTGATTTGAAAGAGAAGGAATGATGATTCCTTGAGGAAAGTTGGTGCAAACATTTATGTCTTCCACATTCGAGGCGTATGCTATTTTTAAATTAAAAAATGCACTTAAGGTAGAATGCGCCTCGAAAGCGAAAGACTCAGAACTTTGGCTCAAACTTTCCCCTAGAAATATTTCAACGATTCTTTCAACATCAAGAATGAAAATCGCGGGGCACCGTGCAAATTTTTGGTACTAGAAATACAAATTACCCAAGATTTGCCGATAGTTGAAATTCAAAGTGGCAGCCATCCCTGTATTATCTCTATAAAGAAAAGTAAAATTTTCGATTTTCGAAAAACTAAGACGGTGAAAAGTTTTCTTACACAAAGAGTGTTACTTAAAAAGAATCCCCACAAGTGGTAGATCAGAAAAGAACTGCAGACGTTTGAGAGTCAGAATATCTGTCCCCGAGGCACGTTCTACCTTAAAATCGGATGGCTCTGCAGTATAACACAGTATATTCTAATTTATCAATGAATCAATACGCAGACGCATGGCATTTCTTGTCTTTTCTCAATTTTACCGTTGCCGCTATAATGAGGATAGGTTTTGACCAAAGTCTTTATTAACTCTTGCACATCGAGTCAATCAAATTTGATTATTTTCCAATGTGAAGTCGAAAGATTTCACTCAGTCTTCGATAATATTAATATGAGGTTATTATGAAAATACCGCAAAGGATGCACGAGGACATTGGCACAGCGTATTCGCGTCGGGCGATGCGCGGCGACAATGTCCGAGTGCATCCTTTGCGGTATTTTTGTAATAACCTTATTATTATACATCTTACATTCGTGACTGGGGCATCAAATTGTCAGAGTAGTGGCCGTTTTCGTGCAATGTCAACAATTTTTCTTCCGATTTAGAGCGCAAGTGTGCGCTATCTCGGACGCGCTCCTGCAAGATCTGAATAGTGTGTGTGACTAAACACGTACGTACAGAGTGCGCGCAAGACATATTCTGGCACTCGGCCAATGAGTCCCTTGAAACCGTTCAATAGTGAATGCTCAGATACAGCTGCAGGGGATGAGGTGCCTTGAAACCGTAAGTGTTATGGAACGGGCGTTCCGTACGGCTTTTTTAGCGCACGCTAAATTCTAATGTTCTCGATGGTAGATGTATAATAATGTATAATATTATTAATGTACGATAAAATGTGTAAATACGTTAATCTTTCTTGTCTTTCTAGACTTGAGTAATACACGCTCTGAATGTTGTTTTGGCATACAAGACCATATGGCCCTACCCAGAATGGTGTATCTTGACTATAAAACATAGATTGCACTCGGGGACGGATTTTCCAACTCGAAAAATCACATTACTATTTCAAAGTCTTGATTTTGTGAGATTGTCTCCCAACTTTAAATTTTCCAAATTCAGTAAGCAAATGGTAAGCTGGTCATTCTCAATATCAATATTCCAAACTTAACAAGATACCGCACGATCGTGATTATGAAAGAAAATGGTCCAGGATTGTTAGATCTTTGCTGATTGGAAAATTGTGTGTCAAGGGTTCATGTCGTTTTTTTTACTTCAATTCGCATCGCTATGTTTGTTGCATTCAAACTGAGTCTCACTCTGATACGACACAGGAGCAAGCAATATCTGGTCAGTTTTTTGGCTCGGGAGATTGCATGATTTTTTTCTCAACATTAAAAAGTGTCAGACCCCTTCGTCGCTGAAACGAAAAAAGTGTAAAAATTCGCAGTATAGTAACGTTCGAAAGGTGACACCCCTCCCTTTCAGGGGTCAAAGATTTTAAAAAATTGAAAAATCATGTAAAATACTACAAAATTTTGTATCGATGGTTCCTTTAACCACCGTGATATACATACCCATCTAATTTTTAGAACATGTTGATGTTCATGTAGTACATTATCATCGACCTTAAGTCAATTCCAAATCAAGCCGAGGAAAAAGTTTGTAATGTCAACCAAACGACTTGGGCCCTGAACAGTGAATAATGAACAAAAACAATAGCTAAGCATGTAAAGTACTATGTCGTGGTGAAAATTTATTTGTGCATACATCTGTAAACTCTCGCTAATTTCGAAAAGCAGAAAATTCAATACTCGCTTGCTATCGATGACCTCTGATTAATAAAACTCACTTCACTCTCATACACAGGTTTGACCCGGACCGGTCAAAAAACTAAGAGTGTTGCAATTTTTCTAGTGGACATTGAGCTACGAAACATTTTGGGCAAGTTCCAAAATTAATCAGGGACTGAAACAGAAAAGCCTTGCAGTCTAAAACTTTTTTGCTCCAGTGAACATTTAACATCAATGACCTCTAGTGACCCCATGTCAATCCAAATTGTAGAAAAATAGTCTCTGTTCTTGCTTTGTTTATATGCCCTGTCTGAACTTTTTCCAATATCAGTGGATCATTTGTGAAGATGAGTTAGTTCACTCCCATGCGGTGTGCTTTGGTTAGCTACGAAGATAGTCCGTATGTAAAGAAAGTAGTCAATGATTATGAGAGTACTAACCTGAGAAATGCTTACCAAACTTGAGCTTCATATTTGAAAGGTTTGTAAGAAACCCTTTTTAGCTCCCAATATGTTATTCAATGTCGGTGGAAACTTTGTGGAGATTACAGTTTTTTTGTTTTTTTTTTAACATTTTTTTTTATTTCGAGTTCTTCCCTTTTTACAACAGATGACTTAGATGAAAAGAAAAGAAAGAGAATACATACACATACATTATGCTTCTACTTCTGACAAAGGAGTCATACTTCAAAATTCGACCATTTGTCTAAAAACTTTCTGTAGCTCTCATTTCTTTTTGCAATGTAAAGTTCAGTCTGCTTTGAAGTTCTAATATTTAACTTAACTAATCTTAAAGAAGGGATAATCTTCTTAATTTTACAGTCAAAAATTGTTTTCTTTACTATCAATAACAAATAATTTAGAAGATCGGAGAAAGAGGTGTCACCCAGCAAAATTTGTTTAGCGGATAGCTTTTGTGGGGCTTCAGTCGAGACACCCCATAACAAAACAAAACCATTCCAAATACACTGGATACTTTCACATTCAACAAAAAGATGCATCAAGGTCTCTTCTACTCGTTCACAAAATGTACAAAGACTACTCTTTGTAGGAGATTACAGTTAGTTCACTGTCACGCAGAGTATTTCAGCTGTCCATAGTTGGCAACGAATGTAGTAATTTCTTTTAGTTTTCCGGCATGCCGAAATTCTTCTTTAACTTGAGATTAACATGTGAAAGATACATGACATAAACCCTTTCATACTCTTACGGCATGAAAAGTGGGGTGAGGAGTTGGCGTCGGAAAATGTTGTCCCTCTTAAGAAAGCAGAGGCGAGTACTCGGCCGTGTGAGGGCGTTTTTGGGTAGCATCAAGAAAAGGAAGGTCCGTCGGAGCGGACAGAAAGTTCCCAAATGACCGAATTTTCCTGTTCATTCTCTCGAAATGCAAATAAATAAACTTGCTTTGCAGATGTAGCTTACATTCAAGCATACAATTGACCTCTTTCTGACATAGAACCCCTTAGCAGGTCAACTTTTGAATGAAAAGCCTCCACAGGTAGCTAAGATGCAGTAAAAAAAAACTAAGAGCGTTACAACTTTTCTAGAAGACATTTACCTTCGAAACAATTCGGGTATTTTCCCATAATTAATATGGACTAAAAAGCAAAGCCTTGCATGCCTAAAACTCTTTTACTCTAGTGAACTTGTAAGGTCAATGACCCTGAGTGACCCCATTTCAATCCATAGTGCGTGAAATTGTTAGTTTTCTTGCTTTGTTTTTGTACCCTGTCTGAACTTTTTCAAATATCAGTGGATCCTTTTTAGCTCACGTGTGTAAACACGTGGGCTAATGTCATAGCGATGTCTGTCTGTCTGTCCGTGTGTGTGTGTGTGTGTGTGTGTGTGTGTGTGTGTGTGTCTGTCTGTCTGTCTGTCTGTCTGTCTGTCTGTCTGTCTGTTTACACGATAACTCAAAAACGCCTGAACGGATTCAAGTCAGATTTGGTACACAGGTACCATATGCTACTTGCAAGAACTGATTAGATTTTGGATAGTGTGGCTTGCATATCAATGAAGTTATGCAATATTGTTTTTTTCCCTAAAATGGTTTCCCTATGGAGACGGTAATGACAATGTAGACATATATCAAGAAATACTGCACCAAATTTCATGAAACTTTTCACAGATGACAGTCTCAGAACATTATGATGATACTGTGAGTGTTATGTCAATTATCTTCTAATTTGCATATTTAATGAACTTTTGTTATTAGTGAGATAACTCTGAAATTCCTGCACCAAACTTGATGATACTTGCAACAAATATTGATCTGATATTATACTTAGAAGCATTTGGCAGTGCCAAGTTAAAAATAGCTCATTTGCACGATATTTTATGAAGTTTTGTAATAAGTGATATAACTCAGATATAACTTTACCAAATGTGATGAAATCTGCTGCAGATACTGATCCGACTGATATCTAACTGTGGTGTAAAGTATTTAGTAGTGTGAAATTAATTAAAGGCTGATTTGCATATTTAATGAACTTTGTAATTAGGTACATAACTTTGAAATTACGGCACCCAAGTCAGTGAAATTGGATCCAGATATTGTTTTGATAAATATCTAATTGTACTGAGAAGCATTTGGCAGTGTCAAGTTAACAAATAAGTCATTTGCATATTTTATGAAGTTTTGTAATTAGTGATAAAACTCCAAAATAACTGCACCAAATGTGATGAAATCTGCTGCAGATACTGATCCGACAGATATCTAATTGTGGTGTAGAGCATTTAGTTGTGTGAAGTTAATTAAGGGTTCATTTGCATATTTAATGAACTTTGTAATTAGTGATATCACTCCAAAATTACAGCGTTAAATTTGATGATACTTGCTACAGATGTTGATCTGATAAATATCCAATTGTACTGAGAAGCACTGAGCAGTGTCAAGTTAATAATTAGCTCATTTGCATATTTCATTAAGTCTTATAATTAGTCATATAAACTTGGTAATTAGGTATATAGCTCTGAAATTTCGGCACCAAAATTTTGTGAAACGTGCTGCAGATATTGATTTGATAAATATTTAATTGTGCTATGAATCATTGAACAGTGTCAAGTTAATTTAGGGTTCATTTGCATATTGAATAAACTTTGTAATTAGTGACATTATTCTAAAATTACTGCATTAAATTAAATAAAACGTGCTACAAATACTGCATTAAATTAAATAAAACGTGCTACAAATGTTGATCTGATGGATATCTAATTGTCCCATAAAGCATTGAGCAGTGTCAAGTTAATGAACAGCTTATTTGCATTTTAAATAAAGTTTTGTTATTAGTGATTAAACTCTGAGAGTACTGTGCGAAGTTGAAAAAAAACTGCTACATATAGTGATAACATATATCTCATTGTTCTGTGAAGCGCACTACTATTAATGAACCTGTTGTAAAACACGTGAGCAAATTCAATTCATATCTGGTTGATGATTAGTTAGTTCATTGTCACGCGGAGCTACGGAGACAGTCCGTAAAGAAAGTAATGCCTCATTTTTAGTTGTCTAACCTGAGCGATGCTTGCCTAAATTCAGCTTCAGATTTTAGAGGTTCTTGAAAGATCGGTTTTAGTTTCCAATATGTTATTCAATGTAGGTGGAAACTGCGGTGAAAACCTCAAGGTGACCGCTCTGTAAGGGTGACCACTAAAACAGGATTGACTGTACCCTATACGTCATAATTTACATATTAGCAGATATATCTATATATAGATCTGGGTTGACGAACTCATAAGGTCACATTATACAGTGCTGTGCCAACCAGGAATTTATGGATATGGCTGATGTTAAAACACTCGCTTCTTGTGATGATGAGCTGACTTTTTATGTGAATGGAAGGAAGGTAGGTTTTGCTACATTGTCATTTTCTCATGACGCCTACCTGAATCATAGACCCTCGAGAAAAACCGTTTCGATCGCTTGAATCGATCAGTTTCAAAAACATGAATAACATAACTCTTTAACGTATTGCCTCACCTTATGGAAAGGCATAAGAAAATGCCACTTTCGTACCGATTGTGAGACTCCGCTGCCATTCTCATTCTGGTGAGAATTTCTGGTTCTCCCCAACACAGCTGCTCGCCGTTTTGCCTTGGTAGTCGATCGAAGGCTGAAGATCGGGAGTGTGAGGCCGAACCTCGGTTTCAGCCGAAAGAATTGAAGGTCTGACAAGAAAAATCGGCGAGAAGTCCAAAACAAAAAATAACCACCCTCAAAAAATAACATCGGCAAAAATGCCTTCAAAAGTTCAAATCTTTGCTCATCGTAACTGCATTAGACTGATATATGCCAAATTTAGGCAACAATTCCCTGTCAGGTTATTCTCCTCAGTCACGTGGCCAATCCGCCATTTGGAAACGGGGGTTAAGGTTCAAAGTCAAGAAATTGAACTTTTTAAGCTAATGATTCTCTAGAGGTTAATAAGCTCAGGACCCCCGTAAACAATATATTTTCTGAAAGGCCAGATATGGAGGAACATTTTTGTTAACATAGTGTTACCATTGTTTACATAACTATCACATGACAGGTAATTTGCATAACCGTTCAAAAATCTGTTTTCCCTATGTTTTGTTTCAATACTTTGAGATACGTGGCTGAAAATTGTGTGAGTTCAAGCTGAATTTTTTTAAACCTTCTTAAACAATTTTTATGTCAGAAAAACTTCCAGAGCGGTGAATTTAACCCTAGCTAATTTCTTTAAAATTGTGCTAAAAAAAACTAAGCAAGATATAAAAAATCTGAGACACACTTTGTGACAGCTTGCATTCCAGCAAGTTTGAGTCAGATATTTGGAAGTTCTGAGACAAAACATAGGGAAAACAGATTTTTGAAAGGTTATGCAACAGGTATTTAGCGTTTCACAATGATCTTTACAGGTAGCAAATTGTAATTTTTATAAAATTTCCCTTCACAGTTTTTTTTGGCAAAATGTATAATGATAAAGCTGACCATGGAAGTTGCACACATAACTTAACATGCCATCTTCCACATAAACAAATAGTTCCACTGAGTGTGTATGTGCCCATCAAATTTGATCGAGTGTTCGTTTTACTTTGCCAAGCTCAACTAGTCTACATGTACACTTTGATTACCATTTAAAAAGTAAACAATGGAAGCAATGTTAGTCACCAACTCAGCATGCGTCATCTATCGCGCTGATAACCCTTCGCACTAGAGTGATTTAAGTTTCCAAGACAAGAAATTGATCTTTTTAATCTAACAATTCTCTGGTGGATAATAAGCTCAGAAACCCCATAAATTATGTTTTCTGAAAGCCTGGATATAGGGGAACATTTTGATAAACACAGTGTCACCATTGTTTACATAACTATCACATGACAGGTAACTTGCATCAGATGATAGATGACTTTGAAATTGACAAAAATGCAAAATTAGTTATCAGGCATTGAAATTGACTGCTGATGACTCGACATGTATTGACATTTATAAGAAACTACTGGACGCATGAAATAATACAGTGTGACATGAATTACTGCATACTTTTTGACTGTTATGACGTTGTGTAAAACAATTGTACCTTTGACCTGTCTCATGTTAAAGAGTACAAATCAACGAGCAAGGACATGTTACGCAACATAAGTTTGCAGACCTCAGGATAATCACTAACCAAGCAAACGACGCGGAGTGGAAGGCAGACTTCTGATAAGACTAGACGTGTATACGGTCTACTGCCAGAGTAACTATCTCTGACGAGGATTTATTGTATTATGTTTTTCAATATTCCTGTCAATAAACCAAATTTATACCAATTGATCGACATGTACACCCGTGTGAGGCGTGTAATAAGAACGATCAGATATCTGTTATATCATTATATGTAGCAGGTTTCAGGTGCCGCCAACTAAGCTGTTCGTGCAAAAAGGTGTTCGTGCGAAGTTTTTCAGCGGGCGGGCAAAATTCAAAACTAATCAGCGGGCGGGGAGAAAAAATCGATCTTTACTGTGGGCGGGGAAGAAATTTCACTATTTTCAGTGGGCTGGGAGAAAATTTTTAACAGTACGCACCGGACGATACATATAGGGAGGGGAAAGCGGCGTGGTTGATAGAACTTGAGGGGAGATTTAGCGCCTAACTTAGAGGGGAGAAACCTCAGGTGCCGCCAACTGGTAAATTTCATCAATTTCGCAAAATCGTCGCAAAACATGTTTTGTAGGCTGATATGCCGATTTTTTCTTATTTTTGACCTGAACCTAAAATTTGGAGGGGAAAGTAGAGCTGTTCGTAACTGCCCTCCCACTGGCATACACGGAAAATGTGCCCTCCCACTGAATTTTGATGCCCGCTGCCCTCCAGTATCTATTGTCTGCCCGCTCCCCACTCTCACAACATTTCAAGCTCCCCACTGCCCTCTCCCAACTACTGAAATTTCCCATTGCCAACTAGATGCCTACTTGGCAACCTAGATCAACACAAACCATGCGAGCAGCTAACAGTACGCACCGGATGATACATGTAGGGAGGGGAAAGCGGCGTGGTTGATAGTAGTGGGGAGAGGGCAGTGGGGAGCTTGAAATGTTGTGGGGAGTGGGGAGCGGGCAGACAATAGATACTGGAGGGCAGCGGGCATCAAAATTCAGTGGGAGGGCACATTTTCCGTGTATGCCAGTGGGAGGGCAGTTACATGACAAATTACAAAACTACATAAAATATGCAAATGAGCTATTTGTTATCTTGACACTGCCAAAAGCTTGTCAGTACAATTAGATATCTATCAGATCAATATCTGTACCAGATTTCACAGATTTGGGTGCCGTAATTTCAGAGTTGTATACCTAATTACTAAGTTCATTAAATATGCAAATGAACCCGTAATTAACTTGACACTACTCAGTGCTTTACACCACAGTTAGATATCAGTCATATCAGTATCTGCAGCAGAATTCATCAAATTTGGTGCAGTTATATCGGAGTTATATGACTAATTATAAAACTTTGTAAAATATGCAAATGAGCTATTTATTAACTTGACACTGCCAAATGCTTCTAAGTATAATTAGATATATATATCAGATCAATATTTGTTGCATGTATCATCAAGTTTGGTGCAGGAATTTCAGAGTTATCTCACTAATAATAAAAGTTCATTAAATATGCAAATGAGCAGATAATTGTCATGACAGTCATAGCATCATCAAAATGTTCTGAGATCGTCACCTGTGAAAAGTTTCATAAAATTTTGTGCAGTATTTCTTGATATATGTCTACTCTGTCATTACCGTCTCCATAGGGAAACTAGCTGCAATAATTGTAGCCTTGGTTGGTGGGGATTGGGCTTCTGTCGTGCGGCTCGCGCCTTGCCCCAACCAGGGCTACAATTTTTCCCAATACCTGCTCGTGTAAAAGCTGCAGTGCGGATCTACACTGCATGGTCCAGGCACACACGGGGCCGCATTATCAGAGAATCTCCCCTTACCGTGTGCAAATTTCACCATAATCCTGCTCCCAGATAATGTTAGAGCCCTTGTAACTCCTATCGATGGTCAACTTACTCCTTGCGGCTGAAAAATGACAGTTTAATGACTCAGGCGCGAAGTCAATTCGAACCTGACCGCCGTCGTTGAACTCTGTACCCAGCCGACTTGTACCATTACATTTTAGGGGTGGCCGACAGGTGTGAGGGAGCTGAATGAGCATGCTTACGGGTAGCCCTACGAGCCCTACACTGCCTCCGGAGCCAAAGCCGGACACTCTTGCCATACTCGTAGGACTAGCTTATGGGAGTGAAAGGATGGGTAATTTTCATGACAATATGTAACTCTTAGTGAATAAAGAGAGATACTTTTGCCGAAGTTCAACTACGCATTTTAATTAGTTCAATAAATCCTCTGCTGTATCTTCCCAACTTTCTCAAATATTAAAGTTACGTACTAGTTCAATAAATCCTACACGGGAACGGGTCATTTAAAGCAGTGAGAGCTTAGTGCCCATGCACATTGTTCAGAGCGTGCCTAAGTTAAACTCCATAACTAGTTCAACTTTCACAACTAAGTTCAACCATCCACCTTCATGGTAAACTACATGAACAAGATGCCGCTGTTGTTCAATGTGGAAAGAGTGGTTCCAAGCAAAATCTGTTCGACTAAAAAGGTCACAATGTGTGAAGTGGGGTGCCAAAACGCATTCTTGTCCATGACGGCGTGACTTTGCACAATTTTTTTTAATCGGATATTTACCATCTAGTATCAAAGTTTGACATATCGACGATTTCGGGATTACTGTGAAATCGCCGATCGACACTGGACGAGAATGACTTGCCTTGTGCCTCAGCACGCTGCGTCTGTGAAATCGCCAATACTTACCGAATATTTATCGGCGATTTCCGGACTCTAGATGATACTACAATGACTAGCCTTGTGCCACGGCACGCCGGGTCTGTGAAATTGCCGATATTTATTTATAGTTTAACTATACTTATACTTTGCCAAATACTTTGCTATTTGTATACTACACGTAGGTATTTTACTGTTTTTGTACGGTCGTAACATTTTTTATCTTAATAAACTCATTACACAAACGCGGATTACATTCCAGGTTAATTTTCTCACAGGACATTTATGTAGTCTCGCTTCGAACCATAGTGAACTTTACAGTGTGCATGATGAATTCAGTATGGAAATAGGGTCAATATAGGAACGACTTCCTCCAATCTGATTAAAATCAGATGTAGAGTACAGCGACGTCTTCTTAGGGACCGTCTCAGATTGTCGCAGAAGTTCAAGAAACGAAATTTCTTCGTTTAGATCAAAACCCCCT
This sequence comes from Ptychodera flava, assembly GCF_041260155.1. Classification (NCBI taxonomy): domain Eukaryota; kingdom Metazoa; phylum Hemichordata; class Enteropneusta; family Ptychoderidae; genus Ptychodera; species Ptychodera flava. Next base: position 50,343,234 of record NC_091928.1, on the reverse strand, counting down.
CCCCCTCCCCCTAAACGAAACTTCAAAAGTGCGAAATGTTCATGTCTGTCTGAGAGTGCAATGTTGCATTTTGCTATAGCTACTAAAGACGTATTCCCCTTGCCACATTACAATTAAAGTAAACGATCAGATTTGAGTACTAACAGGCATAAAAGTTTCATTTTATTTTACTTTCCCTTTTTGCATCTCTTGTGCTGTTCTTTGTCTTTGTGAACACGCAATTTGTACTTGGTAGGGGCGGTAAATAAGCGAAAAACTTTGACAAGGGGGACCAGGCATGTTCAATCATATTCAAACGACTATGACCAGGTGCATAACAAGTGAGAATAAAGACATCTAGTGGTTAGAGCAGACGCTTATAAATAGCACACTTTAAAAATATGATACTTTTTGTCTTTGTATAATTTGATGAATGAAATGTTTAGGATACAATAATGTTCCTATCGGTTAATTGTGTTTGGGGCACAAACGAGATGGAAACAGTTACAAATTTGTTGGCACGAGTGTGCAGTTTTTCTTTAATTTAAAATAAACACACGAAAACTTGTGATCACAAAATAAAAGTGCGAAAGTGAAGTTCACTAATTGAATGGAGGTCAAACCCCCTCCCCCCCCCCTAAACGAATAAATTTCGCTTTTTGAACTTCTGCGACAATCTGAGACGGTCCCTTATGCGTACGCGGTATTCTCTCGCTGTCGCGTAGTGAGAGGCGACAGCGAGAGAGTACCGCGTACGCATAAGAAGACGTCGCCGTACTCTACCTTTGATTTTAATCACATGGAATTCCTCCATCCGTTTGTTCATGACTACTTCAATAATGCAGTGTTTTATCAGTTTAAAATTTCGGCATTTTCTTGTCTGTCAACATACATCTTTATGACGTAGTAGGCCGGGTTGTATGAGGATTTCTTTACATCATTTTCACGTCTGTGCTTTTTCATGGATACATCTTTCTCTTTGTAACAAATTCCTTGTAATCAGCATGTTTTACATACCTGCTTTGATATTGAGCTCAACAGTTTTTGAATAAATCTAATAAGATTTGAAGCACCGCAACGAAGACTTGTCCCTTTATTATTATTATTATTATTATTAGTAGTAGTAGTAGTAGTAGTAGTAGTAGTAGTAGTAGTAGTAGTAGTAGTAGTAGTAGTAGTAGTAGTAGTAGTAGTAGTAGTAGTAGTAGTAGTCACAGTAGTAGTAGTATCTAAGCTTCCCATTTTTACACAAAGTTGAGAATGTTCCAGACTAATTACAGTCATGTCATGATGAGTGTGGGGTAAAATGACATACATAACATGATCAAAAACAGAAGTGGACCAAAAATGGACTCCTGAGATACACCACACCAATCGACAAAACATGAGCGTGTACACCTAAAACTAACATTGACTTCTTCCTGTAAGGTATGATCGAAACCACTTCAGTGACAAGTCAGAAAACCTGTACACAGAAAGTTCGCTCAGCAAAATGTTATGATCAACGATGAAAAAATCTTCACGTAAATCTTCATCCATATTCTGTAAAAGTATAGACCCTGGTCAGTTAACTTGACTAAAGCAATGTGACAAGAGTGATGTTAACGTTGTCTGATGATTGTGAGTTGTGACAAAAAGATTAAATGCATAAAACTGTAAAAACTAATATAAACATGTTTTTCTAGTATTTTAGGTAGAAGAACTGGTAGGAGGGAGATAGGCCTATAGTTGTTGACATCACTCTTAGAGCCTCCCTTATGAATCGGAACTATTTCAGCACATTTGAAACAGTCGGAAAATGTACCACTATAAGCTTCAAGATTAAAAAGAGTCGCGAATATATGTCAGACATTTCACCACTTTACAGCTCTGGCCAAGCGCTAGTCTGGTTCGAACTTCGCTACTAGATGATACTAGAGTTTGTTAATTAGGCGGGTAAATATCCGATATATATCGAAGATTTTATAGCCTTAGAGATCTATATCGTATAGTATAGTAGCCGTAAATATCGATTGGATATCTTATAATTATATTGCGGTGTCCTCTTGTTGTCAGAGCATCTGTATAAAATGACAAAGACCAGACGACAGACTTTGCATGGCGTGAATATCTCTTTCACTTCTTCAGAAATAAAGATGGCAAGTTCTTCAATGGTCACTGGTCTCTCTTTGCTTTCAGCGATAGTTGTATTCTTGCAGTAATTGAAAAGGAGCAAACGGTCCTATGACCTTTTTACAATCCTTCGAAAAGATAACGTTAAAATAACAACTACTGCCACTAGCGCGCTACTGCTAGTGCCACCGTTTTCATTAGTCCCTCACACCTGTCGGCCACCCCTAAAATGTAATGGTACAAGTCGGCTGGGTACAGAGTTCAACGACGGCGGTTAGGTTCGAATTGACTTCGCGCCTGAGTCATTAAACTGTCATTTTTCAGCCGCAAGGAGTAAAGTTGACCATCGATAGGAGTTACAAGGGCTCTAACATTATCTGGGAGCAGGATTATGGTGAAATTTGCACAAGGTAAGGGAGATTCTCTGATAATGCGGCCCCGTGTGTGCCTGGACCATGCAGTGTAGATCCGCACTGCAGCTTTTACACGAGCAGGTATTGGGAGAAATTGTAGCCCTGGTTGGGGCAAGGCGCGAGCCGCACGACAGAAGCCCAATCCCCACCAACCAAGGGCTACAATTATTGCAGCTATAGGGAAACCATTGTACGGAAAAAATGATATTGCGTAACTTCATTAATATGCAAGTCACACTAACAAAAATCTAATCAGTTCTTGCAAGTAGCATATGGTACCTGTGTACCAAATCTGACTTGAATCTGTTCAGGCGTTTTTGAGTTATCGTGTAAACAGACAGACACACACACATACACACTAACATACACACACACACTTACACACACGGACAGACAGACAGACATCGCTATGACATTAGCCAACGTGTAAACACGTGATCTAAAAATGAAATTTATTTCTGCAAAATTTGTTATAGTAAGTCTAGCGTCAGAGAAGTGTAAGCTTTTAGATTGGTGTGATCTTGTAGCGAGCACTGACCCTAACCAAGCGAAAGCAAACGTCGGAAACGGAGCAAAACGATAAAATATCAGTTGAGAACCTTTAATTTCACATTAAAAACGCCAAACGACTCGCGTGAGACAGTCTAGGTGACCTCGTGAGCTGGAAAGCTATTTGTCCACGGTTTTCTATCACGTTTATATTTTGATCGTCAGACACGATTTGCAACATCCTTCAGTTCACTTTGGCCCATGATTTTCCTGGAAATTTTTGTATGAAAGCCTCGACAGGTCGGTAAGCTTTCATCCACTCAAAATACTAAGAGTGTTACAATCTTTCTAAAACACATTGAGCTACGAAACAATTCGGGCAGCTTCCAAAATTAATCGGGACCAAAACAGCAAAGCCTTGCAGTCTAAAACTCTTTAACTCCAGTGAACTTTTAAGATCAATGACCCCTAGTGACCCCGTGTCAATCCAAAGTGCAGAGAAATAGTCTCTTTTCCTTCTTGCTTTTTGTGCCCTGTCTGAACTATTTCCAATATCAGTGGATCCTTTGTGAAGATGAATTAGTTCACTATTATGCGGAGTGCTTTAGTTAGCTACAAAGGTAGTCCATATGTAAAGAAAGTAGTCAATGATTATGAGAGTACTAACCTGAGAATTGCTTGCCTAACTTGAGCTTCATATTTGAAAGGCTTGTGAGAAATCCATTTTAGCTCCCAATATGTTATTCAATGTCAGTGGAAACTTTGTGGAGATTAGAGTTAGTTCACTGTCACGCACAGTACTTTGGCTATCCATAGTCGGCAACGAAAGTAGTAGCTGTTTTTTAGTTTTCCGGCACGCCGAAATTCTTCTTGAGATTAACATGTGAAAGATACGTGACAGAAACCCTTTCATACTCCTACGGTATGAAAAGTGAGCTGAGGAGTTGGCGTCAGAAAATGTTGTCCCTCTCAAGAAAGCAGAGGCGAGTACTCGGCCAAGTGAGGGCGTTTTGGGGTACAGGCAAGAAAAGGAAGGTTCGCCGGAGCAGACAAAAAGTTCCAAAATGGGCCGAATTTTCCCGTTCGTTCTCTGGAAATTCAAATAAATAAACTTGTTTTGCAGATGTAACTTACATTCAAGCATAGAATTGACCCTTTTTCCGACATAAAACCACTTAGCAGGTCAATTTTCGGATGAAAAACCGCTACAGGTAGCTACGCTTTAATGCAAACACAAAATAAGAACGTTACAACCTTTCTAGAAGACATTTAGCAACAAAAAAATTCGGGTATTTTCCCCAAATTAATCGAGACCACAAAAAGCAAAGCCTTGCTTGCCTAAAACTCTTTTACTCTAGTAAACTTGTAAGGTCAATAACCCTGAGTGACCCCATTTCAATCCATGATGCGTGAAATTGTTAGTTTTTTTGCTTTGTTTTTGTACCCTGTCTGAATTTTTTCCAATATCAGTGGATCCTTTTTGAAGATTATTTAGTTCACTGTCACGCGGAGTGCTTTGGTTAGTTACGAAGATAGTCCGTAAAGAATATGGTGCCTTATTTTGAGTTGTCTAACCTGAGCAATGCTTGCCTAAATTCAGCTTGAGCTTTCAAAGGTTCTTGGAAGATCAGTTTTAGCTCCCAATATGTTATTCGATGTCGATGGAAATTTCGGTTGAAACAGCAAGGTGACCACTGTAAAGCGGTGACTGCTCTTCAAGGGTGACCACTAAAACAGGTTTGACTGTACTTCAACCCTTTATGTCATAATTTACATACAAACAAATATATCTATATATAGATCTGCGTTGAAGAACTATAAGGTCACATTATACAGTGTTGTGTCGACCAGGAATGAGTGGATATGGCTGATGTTAAAACACACGCTTCACGTGATAATGAGCTGACTTTTTATGTGAATTGAAGGAAGGTAGGTTTTGCGAAATTGTCCTTTTCTCATGACTCTTACCAAAATGAGCCGTTTCGTTCGCTTGAATCTATCAGTTTCATAAAGTTAATAATGCCAGCACATTTCCAGACACATTCCCTTAACTCTGTACCGTATTGCTTCACATTATGGAAAAGGCATAAGAAAATGCCACTTTCTTACCGATTGTTAAACTCTGCTGTCATTTTCATTCGGTGAGAATTTCTGGTTCTCCCCAACACAGCTGCTCGCCATGTTGCCTTGATAATCGATAGATGGCGGAAGGTCGGGAGTGTGAGGCCGAACCTCGGTAGCAGCCGAAAGAAGTGAAGGTCTGACAAGAAAAATTGGCGAGAAGTCCAAAACAATCAACACCAACCTTCCAAAAATAAAATCGGCGAAAATGCCTTCAAAAGTTCAAATCTTTGCCCATGGTAACTGCATTAGACTGATATATGTCAAATTTAGGTACAGTTCACTACCAGACAATTCTCTGCAGACACGTTGCCAATCCGAAATTTGAAAACAAGGGTTCAATCATTCAAGTGCGAAGGGTTATCAACGCATGCTGAGTTGGTGACTGACATCGCTTCAAATGGCTTCAAATGGTAAGCAACGTGTACATGTAGACTAGTCGAGCTTGGCAAAGTAAAACGAACACTCAATCAAATTTGATGGGCACATACACAGACTCAGTGAAACGATTTTTCATACGCATGATGGCATGTTAAGTTATGTGTGCAACCTCCATGGTCAGCTTTATCATTATACATTTTGCCAAAAAAACTGTGAAGGGAAATTTTATAAAAATTAAAATTTGCTACCTTTAAAGATCATTGTGAAACACTAAATAAGTACGTCCTGTTTGCCAATAAAGATATCGTAATAGAACCTCAAAATAACAAAGTTGTCATCCAAGTGTAATAAATTTATCAGTTATGCTGTTTACATACTAATCTAACACTAAAGGCATATGAACGAAACATACCCAGGTTAGACGGCTAGAAATGACAATGTTAATGTTAGGTTTCGTGATAACTTCGATTGTCTCCGATCACTTGGCAAGAACTCGGAGCTTTACTAAGAAGCGGCAAAGAGACAACAGAGTTGTCGATTCAGATCTTGACACGCGTTAAGATACTTGCCCATGACTGGACAATCAAGTTGTGAATGGACTAGATGACGTTAAAAAAAGTCTTCTAGTTTGTACGTATTGCGTATGGGACGACGTCAAAAGTTTCATGTCTGATAAACAACTTTATTCTTTAAGTTTTCCTTCATGCCCATCCCCGAAACTTAATTGATGAATGTTGATCACAGGTTCCCATTATTTCCGTGCTGTGATACTTCTAATGACACTTAAACATACTCAGGATGGGAATATTGCAAATAACTACAATGTTCTATCACTTTTATATTTTGATCACCAGAGACGATTTGCAACATCCTTAAGTTCACTGTGGCCCATGATTTTCCTGGTGCTCGTTCGTATCTATATCCCGTAATTTATTCGTCAGCTTTTAGAATGTCGATTTTCAATCAGCCATACCAATGACATTGCTGCCATTTTACCTACGTAATACCAGTATAGCTTATAATGACACAGATATAGGTAATATCATTGACAGGGATTAATGTGTTAAAGTTCACGAATATCCAGGCCAAAAAAATTATTGCCTTTGACATTAGGTTGAGAGCTATTTTGATATTCTTTTTTCAAAACAGTTATATTTTAAATCGGTCTGTTGGCGAAAAATGTTGACCACTCATAAAAATTTTACATACAGAAACAGATGAATTCAAAATCAAGCTTGGATAATAATACTAGTATTGCGACGAGCAGTGACACGGGTTACAAGGGCAGCTTATCACAGTTTCATAGTCTATACTCATAGGTATATTAAAATTGCTTTCAAGGCTGTATTTGAGTATTTTAGTTTCAAGATATTTATAAAACCTATGATTGCTAGTGTGTATACCAGCAGCCCCGAGAGTCCAAACAACAGCTGATGTGTAGCGGGCTCAGAAGGTAATCAATCCAATCACAGAGTATTGAGATGCTTGTCAATTACTTTGGTCAGTAGTTTTCAATCATCAGTCTTTCCGTGCAAGTTCGGTGAGTTAGATGTTGAAAGTGAATAAAACAGGTTTTCACTGACATGTAAAGAGGACTGACTTTTAGAGTGATTCATATCCCTCTTAAATACATGTAAACTACTAATATATTGGACACGCTGTAAACGGCAATTTCAAGTATGATCCGTGCGAGTTCAGCGACAAGTACTTCAGAGCGGAAGGGAAACCCAACCTTGTTTATTTATTTACACTTTTAATGAGCGGCCGAGTTACTAAATGAGTAATTTTCATGGGGGCTCAATAAATACAACAATGTAAATAATGGCAGAAGTACACGTAAGATAACAAAGTCGTTCACAAAGGAAAATTCAGTTTGATAAACTCTTTTAGCTTCACCTTAAACTGTATAATATTAGGCGCATGTCTTATGTCGTTTGGCAGAGAATTCCACAGTTCTGTAGCACGGTAATGAAAACTCCGTTGACCAGTATTTAAAACTGACTTTGGAATACAACAGTCTTGACGAGAAACAGAACGTGTTTGATAAGGATGAACATCACTCTTAAATACAAAGAACTTACACAGATATTTTGGTGCATTTCCAGTCATACACTTAAATGTTAACACTCCCATGAAATGAACAATTCTTTGTCTAATGGACAGAACATTTAACCGAGAAAACAACTCAAGAGAGGGATAGTCGTAAGGTAATTCATACAGAATACGTAAAGCTCTCTTTTGTAAAATGAATCCCTTTAGTGATTTTTCAAGTGTTTTATTCTCATCGTGTGATTGTAAATTCATATTTCATAGTCATTAATATATTTATAAATGCTGTATCAGCCTGTATCCCACCGTAGTAGGCCGTTAGACCTTGCTCGAATTCTGCAACGGCGAGCACAGTAGTGTGCCTACGATACAGGCCCTCCTGTACATTCGTTATCGAAACTGTTCGAAGATCTTGCCAAAGCGTCGAAGGAAGATGCGTTTCGGTGATCAGTGCATCATAAGTGCGATTTATGTCACCTTCTCCCATGTGATTAACGACACCTATTGACTAGTTATGAGGGCTACAGGGCCCATAGAGGGCGTGCATTTAAATACCGGATATACATCGCTGTTTCCCGGGTCCGCTATGCCGAGCTTGGTACTATTAAACGTGTTTCTGGTAACGCAAAGCCACTGAACGGACGCTACCCGAATGAAGGACCAGGTCAAAGGTTTTGTATGAAGCCGTAGCCTGACCAAATCGCCTGGGGGCACGTAGCTAAGCTAGGAGTTGGGCAATTTACACAAATTTACTTGTCGTCAAGGTGGAAAATTCCGGGGGGGGGGGGGCATGTGCAGGGGAAGTCAGCATTAAATAATTTGTGCCTACTATTTTTTTCGAACCAAAATTCGTAAATGTACTGACAATTTGGAAAAGGCAAGGGAGAGTACAGTAACAGTAGTGATAGATTTTTAGGATTTACACTATCAGCTAATTTGTAAGTTGCATATTTAATGACCTTTACCAATTAGCGAAATACAACTGGAAGGACTTGGTCAAAGTTGAGGTAACATACCATATTATATATTGATGACACAACTGAAATAGTGAAAGACGTTTTGCAATTTCACGTGATCTAAGTCAAGTTGCATATTTAATGAGCTTTCACACTATGGCGTGTAGGACTTGAACGACTTTGGCAAAGACAGTCTAACTTACTACATAAAGTGATAATGCAATTACATGAAAGCTGTGAAAGAAATTAAACATTAAATTTAATACTAATTTGTATACTTAAACATTTCGCTATTGACGCAGTACAGAACGGATACTGCTCGTAATGTTAATTATAACAATTTAACTGAAGTCTCAAAATCATGGCAATGATGTCAGTCAAGGTGAAAAATGTCAATTTACGACAATAGCAACACATATTGACACACGAAAGCAATTTCAGTTCACGTCTGGTTTCACATCTTTTTCTTTCTCGCAGGTGAGGGACAGAAGAGTGGACCCGAAGATAACTTTACTAAGTTATCTACGAGACAAATGTATTCTTTTTAACCTAGGTGGTTTCAAATTAATTTTAATTCACCGTCCTGTAATCAATGGTAAGGAAGAGGATGGCGATATGTTTTCTTCGAATTACTACGGCCTTTGAAACACTATTACTTTTACGAACGACAGTCTCTGAATATTACACTGTTACTAACAATCCACAGTGGTTCTGCTTTAGAGCTCGTTTGCTTTACAAGGGAGGTAAAGTGATATTGATCGTATAAGGGTTTCACAACAACGAATTTCTCGTCGTTTTCCGTTTCTGTTTTGTCCATTTGTTTGCTGAATGGTTTAAACTTGACTCTGAACAGTATCCCACTTCAATGAAGAGTTGATTCATTCATTGGTGTTAAATTTTATTGGAGATTACTTTATGATGTACTCTGTGTTAGTACTCTGTTGGTAGGTTTATGCGAATTCGTAGTAAGTACATGGACAAATACCTTCACATAATGAAATTTTACCTTTTCAAAGTTTAGTAAGTGTTATGGCACACACGCGATTCATCGCTTCGGCCTTAACTCTAACAAGTAAATCTGAAAGGTGCTAAGTTGTCTTGTGGAGAGGGAGGATGCGGATCATGTACAGTGATGCTGTCAAGAGTTCATCCAGTCACTAAGGAAATAAGGTAGGTAAAAAGTTAAAGGAATTTCTTCACTTACAGTAAATTGCGTCGAAATGTTGGCGATACCGGAAGTAGACACATTGTCTAAATTGAAGAGTTGCCAACACTGTCAGGTGTATATGTCATCTAGCGGTAATATTAGTGGATCAATAGAAATCAAATCTGCGAAAGTTGAATCGCTGTCTGGAAGGAGGTCAGACGTGGCCGAAACAGCATCACCAGAACCGCACAAATAACGCTTGCAAATGATGCGTTTTGAGCGGGATGGATGTGATTTTTTGTTTCAACTTTCTTAGATTTGATTTCTTTGTTATGACTGATATTACTACCTAGACGATAATTACACTCTGCAGTGCTGGCAACTCCTCAATTCAGACACCATTGCTTGTTCCCGTATTGCCAAAGATTGAGCGCAAACCACTGTGTATCATTTCAACGACATCTTCATTCTCAATGTCTTCAAACTCTCATAGTTTTTAAAATTGGGAACAAACAACATTCTGAAATCTTAGACTATGTTAAAGGAAAGAGAGTTTGCGTGTTAGTCGTATAGAGCAGTGTGTTGTGGTGTAGTGTAGCGTAGTGTCGTGTCTTGTCGTGTCGTGTCGTGTCGTGTCGTGTCGTGTGTTGTGGTGTAGTGTCGTGTCGTATAGTGTAGTGTAGTGTAGTGTCGTGTCGTGTAGTGTAGTGTAGTGTAGTGTAGTGTAGTGTAGTGTAGTGTAGTGTAGTGTAGTGTAGTGCAGTGTGGTGTACTCCACTGCACTGCAATGCACTGCACTGCTACTGTACTGTACTGCACTGTACTGTACTGCACTGCACTGCACTGCACTGCGCTGCGCTGTGCTCTGCTCTGCTCTGCTGTGCTCTGCTCTGCTCTGCTGTACTGTGCTGTACTGTACTTTACTGTACTGTACTGTACTGTACTGTACTGTACTGTACTGTCCTGTACTGTACTGTACTGTACTGTACTGTACTGTACTGTACTGTACTGTACTGTACAGTACTGTACTGTACGGTACGGTACGGTACGGTACGGTACAGTACGGTACGGTAGTGTACTGTACATCACTCCATAGTGATGTATGAAAAAATTGATAGCAGCTTCTCCCATATTTCTACAGTCTTGAAATATTCCACAAAATTATGATTAGTATATAGGAATCTAAAACATGTTGTAACAAGTCCAAAGTTGTGAATGTTTTCCTTATACCAGTGTGTGTAAACATCAAATTAATTTGCGGGAAATGTATCTATTTGCAGTCATGACTGCGTGTACGCATGTCTGGTGCCGATATGCTCAATCCATGGCATGGCAGTAACGACTATAGAAGGACTTGGCAGTGTAAGAGGCCGACTTCATCCGATTCAGGTGAGATCGCAGAGAGCACGGGAGCTTTTCATCGTGTGATCATGCTCTGCCATCCTTAGTTTGTAGCAAAATTGTTCCTCGATACAAAACTTACATCTAGAACTCAAGTATAGGTTTAAGAGGAATCGTTATAGCCGTTACCGAGCTCAACCATGCAAGTTTAAGTTGGAGTAAAAATGAAGTAATACTAAGGTATCATCGTCCTATACACAGCGTACGTAAACTTATATATTTTCATATTACATCATTACCATCCGGATTGTCGTCTACTGTAGTTATTCATTATATTTTAACTTCTAGGAAAGCCTAATCCGTTACCATGGTACCCAGTGTGGTTTTTGCACACCAGGAATGGTGATGACAATGTACACCTTACTTCGTAACAACCCAGCACCGACGAAAGAAGAAATCGAGATGTCATTGGAGGGAATGATATGTCGTTGTACTGGATACGCACCAATTCTGAATGGATTCTACAGTTTCAGTCAGGTATAACGTCGCATACCATTTTTCTGAGGACTACCCGCCGTATTACAACGTGAATTTCCTTGCAGCTAAGGTGCATTCATAGAGCATCGGTCACAGCAAATTTCCTTGTATGCGGTGAAGGAAGAGTGTCTTCTATGTTTCCTGATGGAATGTCAGCACTCTTCAGTATTGGCGACGCACGTGTCTTGCGTTGAGTGATTAGTTACTATTGGTGACCGAATTCCTTTGATATAGGAGAAAAAGATGTAAACCACATTATGATCACATGTTTAATATCAAAGAGTAAAAAGTTAATAAAAAGGGAATAATTTCAATTTATTTTGGTGTGATGTGATCGGAGATTTTATAATGAATCTGAAGTAACAATGAATATTACAAATATTTTTAATATTATTTAATGCAGGAATTTCTCAGTGACCAATTTTTCATTCAAACAACAAAGTGACAGAAGGCATCCAAAATGATGTGATACCCAACGATCCTCTCTCTCTCTCTCTCTCTCTCTCTCTCTCTCTCTCTCTCTCTCTCTCTCTCTCTCTCTCTCTCTGTTCCTTCAACTTTACAACCAGGCAAGTGGATGTTGCGGTGGATCTGCTGACAAAGCCTGCAGACGAGGACAATGTTACGATAAGGAGAGAACTACTGAAGAGAATGTCAACACCAGTGAAATTGACGTGGATACCCCTGCAGGAGTAAACAACAAGCAGGAACTAATATTTCCTCCTGAACTTCTCGTTAGTGTCGTCTCCATGACATTGTAATTTCTAGTTCTCGCGTCCCGTACTTTTTCGATTTCTGCCCGCCAGTCTAGCTGTTTTTTTGTAGTCTATATCCATAGAACATTATGTCCGCCAAACTAAAATGGGAAGAGAAAGACTGTCTCTATGTCTCTTGACCACACAATATATCAATAAATGCAGTTTGTATCAATGCCCATTTGCATGCTATAGAGAACACAGCAATTTGTACGATTTGGGTACGGTTACAATTGTTTAGCTATGATGATCGTGGTCAAGTAAAGTCAGACTGTTTTGAATATGTAAGTTAACCCTTGAAAAAAAGTTTGTGACCAAATTGATCTTCAGTACAGAAAATGGTTATCCAGGGAAGTCAACAGCTGCATACAGTTATCATAGAATTTGGCATATGTAAATTCAAGTCATGCATAGCATCTTGTCACTTTGATTATGGCAAACATTAGTCCAAACACCGGGCCTAATATAGCACGCATTGGTACATAGAAGAGGCAGGGCGTGATTCAGATCGACGAAAATATACTTTTGCGCCTCGACTTGAATTTATAACAAATTTAAAATCAGTCAGTATTGAACAGAAAATACTTTAAAACATGAAATGTAGACTCTCCCTGGTTTGTTCAATACTTGCATGTACAGTGGATGCCGTTTGAAATTTTACTGTATCAAACATCAGATACCAGTGATATGTAAAGAATAAATGGCATTGTTAGCATACAACTACTTTACTTGAATGTCATCAGTTACTTTGTTGGGTTAAGCAACATGTCTAGGAAAATTGTGCATTTTGACATTATACAGTAGACTGTAGATTGGTCTTCAGGTTTAAATACATCAGTATTTCTGTTAGCATCATCAAAAGATAAAATGGTTACTGTCAAGTGATACATAGAATTGTTTTCTTTAATTAGGTTGACGATTCATATAATACTCACTTTTGGAAGTTTTCTGCGAATGGAATGACGTGGTTTCGACCCAGCAGTTTGGAGAAATTACTACAACTCCGACTTGAAAATCCGGATGCAGTTATCGTCGCTGGCTACAATGACATCGGTTAGTAATGATAGATCGGTAATTTCTATGAACAATAACTTTCGTGAAAATTCTGTTTAATTTCACACGTTATCATATTCATTACACTTTCAAGGTTTTGATGTCCTCCTGAACGACACCGACAATTCCAATATGATCAGTGTCTCTCACGTGCAAGAAATGAACACAATATCAGAGACAAGTCAAGGTTTAGCGATTGGTGGCGCTGTCACTTTGAGCAGGCTTATGGCATATCTGCAAAACGTACCGCAAAATGTACCTGGTTAGTAAAGATTACTTTTTATCAAAATAAATGGAGATACTTTTTTTTCACGAGTTCACTTGAACATCAATATTGCTAAATCCAGTGAACGAGATGCCCGGTGATGCATAAATGTATACGCAAAGACTTAACCCAAAATGAGACGTTTGAAGAATATATTTCCCTGGCTTATACAGAAAAATGTTGGGTTTCTTGATTAAATGACACATGTATTAAAATCACAAGACAAGATGATATCAATAATATGTTATTTTTTTCTGTGATATTATTTGAATGCAGAAGAAAACGAAAGACTGATACGAGCTCTCCTTGAAACATTGAGGACTGTAGGCGGCATTCACACAAGAAATACTGCTGTAAGTGTGAAACAACATCGAAACATGGGCAGAGAGCAAAGGGCAAAAAAGCATATACACAAATGCCAAAGACACATCCATGCAGGCAGACAGACACAAACACAGGCAGGGAGACAGAGACAGAGAGACAAACACACATACAGACACAGACACAGAGAAAGACACAGACACAGACACAGACACACATATACATACACATATATATATATATATATATATATATATATATATATATATATATATATATATATATATATATATATATATATATATATATATATATATATACACTATATATATCGCTTTGCGTTCGGCATCAAGCACCGTAATTTCCCACAAGGACATCTGCATACTTTGGTCTGTGTGTCAGTATGTCTGTCTCTGTGTAGATACTAAAATAGATTCCAGTAAATGTGGTAAATACATACTCGAGTACGTACTTACAAATATTATGCTAATTTATTTCCGCTAGCGGGTGTATAGTTGTCAGTGGTGATATTATTGATGTCATTACCATGTGCAGTCATAATGAAAAGATTTATTTTCGTGTTCTTTTCAGACTCTTTGCGGACATATCGTGTCAGCCTCAAGATTGTCTGACGTCATACCATTGCTTATCGCTGCTCGATGCCATGTGATCATTGCTGCAGCGAAAGGTTGGTTAATACTATTTGTCAAACCCGTCTTCAGGTAGCCATTTTTGATAAAATCGGATGGTATGGAGTCAGATGGTACTGCACTTTTGTTGTTTTGAAACAAACTTCTGACAATTTACATTATAAACAACGACAAACAAAACTTTCTCGTTCAAACGTAAAGTTGAAACTTCAACACATAAAGTTATAATTGCATATCCTTTAAACATTGCAGGAGAAAAGAAAGAAACATTGCTGGACTTTCTGAACTCAAGAGACACCAAAATTAAGAACAGAGAAGTATTAGTACGTGTCATGTTGCCAAAACCTGCCAAGGTATGAAAACAAAACGTTTGACTTGCCAGAAACTTTCGTTTTGACTTCTATCTTTCACCAGAACGTCCTATCTATTATTGCATTTGCACCTGTCATTATCGATTTTGCATACTTCGCACCTTCAAACATTATGTAATGACACCAGTACTTATTTGTTTATTTATATATTTATAATTTACTTATTTGTTGATAGTTCATTATCTGTTTATCTATTTTTCATATATTTTTTCATGGGTGTACTTTATGTGACTTACGACATTTATAGGGACAATACATCCATGGATACCATACAAATACCCCGCACCGTCGTGACACTAGTGATGACGTCATTAACACTGGAATTACAGTCACTTTCAAACATGGTACAAACTTCGTTCAGGATTTTGCAGTTTGTTGCGGAGGTATTATGGAAACTCCTGTCATTTGTGACAGTGTATCGACCATGGCTAAAGAAAGGTACTTAAAATGCATTCATATTTCAAACATATCGCTGTATATTATGACGCTGTATTTGGAAGGGACAACAGCAGTTATGTTATATAATATCCTCGTTACCTTTGTTCTAAGAAACAATACATTTCCTTCACCATTTCCCAAACTAAGTTAAGCAACACAGAATGAGCCGTGTGTGCATGACACAGAGTACACTTTTACTATTATCGACAAAATGAGTTTTTACCGAACGAAAATTCATTCGTCAACAATAATATTTAACATCACACACAAGTAGACTGTGTTTACAGGTTGAACACCAAGCAAGTCGACGTGATTTCGGGAGGGAATTACAAATTACATGTTACAAACAGAATGATATCTATCGAAAATTCATCAACAGTTCTAGGTAATATAGAGCTTATATTATCAAGCTAGCATACATTGCATTTTAGACTGCAACGCTTACTCGACATGTGAAAAAATGTAGTCGAGATTATACTTCTTCGAGAGGATTTTTGACAGTTTATTTGGTTTAGCTTGTGTTTTGATAACGGTATTCGGGTCGAACGAGTGATGTAATGCCATGTACGACATAAAGATGTTCATGTAATTTCATTATTATTTGCTTCAGAACATGGAACGGTGATCTTATCCAGGATATTCTTGTTGAACTTGAAACCTGGCTAGATATGTCTGCCTGCAAGATCTCTTTGTTGAAGGGCTTTCTTTGCAAATTTTATCTTGCTGTCAATGAAGAAAGAAAATGTGACATTAAAGGTTGTACGATACCTGGTAGATTCCTATCTCCTGGTTCTCAGATGTCAGGGGTACATATTTACTTATTACATTATTATGATACGTAGGCAAGAGTTTTAACCATTGGCAAAGAAGGTCATAATTATAGCAGTCGAAAGATTTTCTTTTGCCTTGAAACAAAATAACATACGAATCTCATTTAGGAATGTATGTCGTTTTTGATGTTTTTGTCACGCATTGATTCTATAGATGCTTATATTGTTACAAGATGAGAACGTTCCTTAAAACGTGTAGCGAGCCGATTACTGTATGTCAGCTCTGCAGAATATCATACAATCATGTAACAGCAATATCGAATACAGAAATGTAATTTTATTACACTATAGAAGAACACTACCTTATGTACGTTTGCTGTCTCCAACTGTCTCTAACAACAATCGGGTTCGCAGAAAAATGACTGCTCAGTTAAGGGGTATAAGAATATTAAATGTGATAAATTGTGGATTTTTGGTTTCAATACACGCAAATATGTCTAACATTTGTTATTGCCTTCAGGAAACACCATATGGACAGGTTGGCAGTCCCTTCGAACACGTTTCATCTAAGCAACAAGCTACTGGAGAAGCAGTTTTTATCGATGATATTCCTCCAAGATCAGGTAACCTAAGGCTGTTTAACCAATTCTCCTCGCATTCAATGTTAATTAGCATGAGAAGTTCTTCCGTGCCACCTCTGATGAACTGGTTATGATGCTACGTGAATTTCCGGAGATATAAAACCTATCGATTGTGTAGTCTTTGCATTTATTCAAAGTTCTACTCTTCACACGATCCGTAACATACCTGGTACTTTAACTGTGGAATTTCTTGTATTTTCTCTAGTATGTATCATGCCATGTAATCATTCTGTGTTTCCTTTACAGATGAGCTTGCCGTGTGCCTTGTAACCAGCAAGAAAGCTCATGCCAGGATCATGTAATCTCTCCACATGCATTTTCTAACCTTTGTCAGTCATACTCTACTTTTTCTAGTGATGGAAATTTATTCCTTGATAGGTGTTAGCGAAAACAACATTAACAGTTCATTAGCACTGTTGTCGGCGACCGATCCATATCTGAAAAGTTATTTTTCGCCATTACACGTGGTCGTTTTGGAAACGTTTTTCAACAGACTGTTTTGATATTTGTTTTGCAAATGTATTTTTGTAATCTGGATATATTCAAATTATAGTGAAAATTTAATATTTGGAATTTTGGAGATCCCCCTTCATGCATTGGCCGACATTCTTTACCCGTATTAGTGATCATCAGATAAATTGTCACTTCTGTTTGTAATTTCAATACATGTTATTAAAATTGCTCCGAATTTGAAAACATATTTCCGCTTGTACTTCCACAATTATACTTCAAGGGCTAATGTCTAAAATTTATCTAAAGCTGTAGGTTTGCAATCTGCCAAACATTTCAATGTGTTTACAGTCATTTTAATGTATGATTCATTTTATCTATGTCTTCTCAACATATAGCTTTCAAATTATTTATCACTTTCAACAAATGATCAATATAACTTTTGTTTCAATCTTAGTAAAAGACCTTTTGTTTATTTTGTCGTTATTTTTGACCAAAATATACAAACTAATACAAACTCAAGGGGCGATTCTGAGATGTAATTAGTTCATAAGCATTTGCTGCTCAAAAGTTCACTTGACAATTGAAAACCGGAGTAAGTTTACCAAATAACATTTTTCTTTCGCATTCATAGATCCATTGACGCAACAGAAGCATTGGCACTCGAAGGTGTCGTGTGTCTGGTGGACGCCAGGGATATCCCTGGACAAAACAGGTTATCGTGTTTATATCAAGATGAAGAAATTTTTGCTGCAAATGAGGTAATACTCTAACAAACACAGACCACTGTCTTCCCCAAATTTGAGAAAAATAAAGAGTGGACATGATCAAAAGATAAAAAATATCTGTAGATGTTGGAAAAGACTGACAGTGCAATGTACAGAGAGTATAGAAAATGATCAAATGCAACCTTCCATCTTGTAATTGAAGTGAGACTCTAAGGTGAAATGTCGGTGACCTCTGCGATTTGAAAACCATCATTCGAAACTTAGATATTTCTTGTTACCTGCTGACACATTTACAGCACATTGCTTGCTAAATCTAGCATCGCCAGAATCTGGAGCATCAGGTTTCCAATATTGCGGAGTAATGGTCCCATGAATAAAACAAAGACATTCTACATTTACATCTGCGCAGAGGCAGTACACGTGTGCCAGTTTATTCCAGCCTTGTGTTCATTATTTGAACCAAAACCTACCACTTTTCGGGGCTTATAAAATAAAAAGTCAAAGGACGTTCATATAAAGGCTCCAAAACTTTATGATCGTAACTGAGGACTCGAATAACCGCTTGAATCAAAACCTACCACTTTTCGGGGCTTATAAAATAAAAAGTCAAAGGACGTTCATATAAAGGCTCCAAAACTTTATGATCGTAAATGAGGACTCGAATTAACCGCTTGAATCAAAACCTACCAGTTTTCTGAGGGATATAAAATAAAGTCCAGGGACATTTATATAGAGGATCCAAAACTTTATCATCGCAACTGAGGACTCGAATTAACAGCTAGATTACCTCCTCCCGCCCACCCCAGTGTAATTGGTCGATTGCAATATTTTAGTCTCATCGTAAGAGTTACACATTACGTAGGTGCAGTTGCACGGTCTACCATATTAGTTTATGTGCTGTTGACGTTATATGGAACAAACAAATACTTCCTTTTGGTCGTGCCACCGATGACTCAAATAATTGCTGCTATCACTGAAGGGCAATGGTAGGTTTGAATGTATACCTCACGAGTTTATCTCTGACGATTTCATTACATCTTCCATCAACATGTTGTTTGGTCAGGTATACTGTGTTGGTCAGGTCATCGCTGCTGTTGTCGCAGAGACCAAAGAAATAGCAAGTCGAGCTGTAAAACTTGTCAAGATAGACTATGAAGAACTTGTTGCCATCTTCACAGTAGAGGTATGATTTCAACATTTTCATAACATATCCTTAACGACAAATAACATTTGAATTGGGTTTCTGTGTTATAGTGATATAATTGTGATATAATTATTTATCTGACTGTTTTCTATATACTATGTAGGAGGCAATCGAAAATGATTCCTTCATCAGGCCATTACATGAAATGCATCATGGTCCTAGCCTTGAGGAGGGTTTTGCGTCATCTGAAATGTCATCGAGGGAGAAGTGAGACTTGGTGGACAGGAGCATTTCTACATGGAAACACATCGTTGCATCGTCATTCCTGACTTGGGAGATCAAAGTATTCACGTGATCGCTTCAACGCAGAACCAGTCGGAGGATCAAGTATGTAGAATAATATACTCAGTTACAATTTTGATAAAATTTTGTGTGCCTCTCAAGTTTAGGTGCTCCGCCCTACCCTTCCGCACCGCCTTTGCGTAACTGTCAAATAAGCTACTTTCCTCTTTTCCTTTATGCTTTCTATGATTTTTTTCGCCACACGCAGATGACAGTTATCTACTATGAATCAACAAGGTTATGCAATATGAACTTCTACGCTCTCTCTCTCTCTCTCTCTCTCTCTCTCTCTCTCTCTCTCTCTCTCTCTCTCTCTCTCTCTCTCTCTCTCTCTCTCTCTCTCTCTCTCTCTCTCAATAGATGTGATCGAGATAAGGCACACCAGGCCAGGGATAGAATGGAGATTTAACAAAGTTGACACTATTTTGGCTGGTTACAGGGAGATTCTTTAACTGAACTTGTAAAATCTCTTTTCGTTAAAACATGGTTTGGAAACAATGGCATGTATGTCACTATGCATACTACTCTAACTTCACAATAGATGCATTACACAATGTGTTGTACAAGTCTTCTTCACGACTTCTACTCGCTATAAATAGGACACGTCGATGGATTTAGAGTTTCTCAAACACATTTCGCTTATTTGTGGCATTACAAGCTCCCTCCTAAATGTAATGCCAGATCTTTATCCACCTATGCAGGCAACGATATCAAATGCACTCGGCTATCCAGCCAATAAAATAAGGTTTCAGACGACACGTATCGGTGGGGTTTTGGAGGAAAGGAGACCCGAGCTGCCCTCACGTCTGCCATCTGTGCTGTTGCTGCACACAAGTGAGTGTTGTTTCCCATGCATCAGGCAAGCATTCTCCCTCAACACTTCATCGTCTGTATTGTCTGGCAAAGGAATAATTCGATAGTTCACCCGCACCCAGCTCAAGGGGAAGGCACGAATGAATGGCAAAGGGAAAAGGAGGAACGAACAATGGTTAAGTTTACAGTGCGAATACGTTACCTGCTAGTGACAGGTCCAGCATTAGTAGAGAGACTATTTTGCGAAGATGAAATAGGTCCTTCTATATTAAGGCAGGTAGCACTTCAAATTTGAAAGATTTAAACTTTTGCCCAAACCAGCTTCGAGGAAACTTACAACCATTTTATTTTAAAATCAAGAATGAAAACCATGGGTCACAATGCAAATTTTACTATAAGAGAGACTTCACATTGCCGAACATATACCAACACTTGAAATTCAAAATGGCACCATTCCTGAGGCAACTCTATGGAAGAAAATAATGCTGTCGATTTTCATAAAAAAAGCCGATGAAAACTTCATTCCCTGAACTTCAGAATGAGTCATCACGATTTGTAGACCAAAATGTATTGTAAAAGTTAGTTGTGAAATAGTAACTGACAAGTAGTCCCTAAATACCCAATGTGCTTCAGATTCCGCTGTGTAACTGATACCTTTTCGGTGCATGACTGGTTTAAATGTCAAATAGAAAGATGGGACAAATATTTTCGCCATCGAATTAAACATTTCGAGGGAACGAAATAATTAGATAATTATGCAGCTTCAGTTTTTGAAGCAACTGTGCCTAGTTGCACTTTTTAACCGCTTAACATTCTGTTACGTTTGAGGTCATTTGTATTAACTTTTGTGTTTGCCACCATCAATTCGTGATGTCACCATTCTATGATTAAAACCAACCTCTAGAACATCTACTATTAGTATCATTGTTCTTTCTCTGCAATAATGCAGGACAAGGAAACCAGTTAGGTGCGTGTTGGACCGTGAGGTTGATATGAGAATAAGCGGAGGAAGACATCCTGTATTGTGCAAATACAGGGTTGGGTTCTCTTCTCGTGGTCATCTAGTGGCGCTCGATATCAATATCTATTTCAATGCCGGACATTCTTCGGACCGATCACCACTGGCAAGTATAAAGCCCTTTGACCAAGATATTTTACATAAAGATTTATTCAAACTGCTCTTTAACTCTCAATGAAACATAATAGAACTTGTGTAGTGAGTACTCCCTTTGATGATGAATGGTATCACTGTTGTACTTTTCTGTCCTATACAAACAACAGGTTATTAATGACAGTATGATTGGGGTAACAAATGCTTACAGCATCCCTAACGTTAGGGTCAAAGGCTATGTCTGCAAAACAAACTTGCCCTCAAATACGGCTATGAGAGGATTTGGTAAGCCACAGGGGATGATGATTGCGGAAAGTATAATCAGCAAGGTTGCTGCCAACTGTGGATTACCGGATTTCAAGGTATGTTGGTTTTTGGCAAAACAGTTCTTTTCCATAAAGCATTCTTCTACTATATGAATCTTTCGGTCATAGATGATAACCATGGTTATATTGAAGCGCGACTTCGAGATTTGCGTATTCCCAAAATTGTAAGGTCTCCTGCCAAGATATCTAAAAATTAAAAATGACGTTGGTATTCTAACTTTACGTTTAAACTTGTCAGTCCCACCCACAGCAAATGCAATGAATTCCGTCCTATGCCGACAATGAAACTATGTGCATTGTTCTCTGCTAAGGTACGAGAAATCAACTTCTTGTCCGAGAACGAGATCACACTAAGCGGACAAAAGCTTAAGTGTAGCAAGATCCAAGAATGTTGGGAAGAATGTATAGAAAAAAGTTGTTTCCATAACAGACTCCAAGACGTTGCCGACTTCAATAGGTAAACGAATTATCGTAATTTTTTTCCTTATTCAAAGTAGTGGAAGTTTGCTCATTCCAACTTTTCCCCACACAGAAACTGGGCAGTTTGGATTATTCATACCTATCTTAATCCTACTGTTCGTAATGTTTATGTCGTAAACACATCTATCGCACACTTTAAACACCTTTCCCGGGTTCTTGAACCCGGTTGGTCAAAATTGGCTGTTCTGGCCTTTTTGATCACCCCTCTCAAAATGCTTGGATAGTTGACTTGGAAAACAATTAACATTAAAAGTTTCATTAGCAATTAAGCCAAACACCGGAGACATCATGAGACACGAACAATCGCAACAACACCAATTCAAAGAAAAGTCAAATTGGACTCCACGAACAGCAAAAAATACAAAACCTGAAAGCTATCTGAAGCTGCTAAACTCGCACTTCTAGAGATACCCTTTCAAACAAGGAAACAAAACATGTCGCGTGCCCAAAGAATCGCGATAAACCAGCTTGCAAACAGTAGACAAATTACCGTAAAAAACCTTTGACAAGGGTCGGGTTTTGTCTTTGTCAACACAAAAGATTACGTACACGAATGCGAAAGGCAATTACGCAACACTAAGTATTATACACAACTAGCCAGTGACGACACAGAACAAATAGTAAACAAAGTACACGAACTATTAAACAAAATGTACGGAAACAAACACATCGATCATGATACTTGTAAGTATCTTGATCAAGAAAATATAAAATCCGTACCCCGCAGTGGTAATTATTGCCTAAAAATTCACAAACCTCGGCAAAATTCTAAAAGACACACTATTCAAAACAAAATTTACTGAAGTAAAGAAACATAGAACAAACAAACTGAACCACCAAACGGACTCACAACGTGACCAAAATTAATATACTTGCCTCGCTACTCGAAGAGCAAGACCACTAAAATGCATTAAAATAATTTTTCACAAACACAAACTAGGAAAGAATCTACACTGCGACTGATGAGAAACCACACTCGGGTTTCGAAACGCAAGCGTCAAAGGGCCACTCTATCAACTCTGTAACACAATAGGTCCGGCTGCGTCTCGCCATAAGCTTTCCCCACACAAACAAAACATTACCGTACACACTGATCCAAACTTCCCTACAAATATCCGAGGCGAAACAAACATTTTTGTTAACACAAACAATCGGATAAGAATGTAGGAACACATTTTTGAAACGAATCAAACACAAACTCGACA
The DNA here is from genome assembly GCF_041260155.1 of Ptychodera flava. NCBI lineage: Eukaryota > Metazoa > Hemichordata > Enteropneusta > Ptychoderidae > Ptychodera > Ptychodera flava. Next base: position 50,319,846 of record NC_091928.1, on the reverse strand, counting down.
CAAAAACATTTTGGATAGTTAGGTGGGAGCGTCTTTCACACTTTTTACATTCATTGCTCTCGTGTGGGGGTTGTCAACCTGATGTAATCGCAAATCCTCAGATTTCCATCTGATATAGGTATGTACGTAAACAAGAAAAGTAAACTCATGAATTCTAATAGACGGGGTGGCTGAGACCAATTTCAATAGAGATTGGTCTCAGCCACCCCGTCTAAGTCTGTGTGGGGAAAAGTTGTCATGCTCTCAAAATGAGATGCAATGCTTTTCCGCAAATGTCCCAACGAAGTTTTCAGTGAAAAGCATGATTTTTTCCTTATTGCACTGACTTAGATAATTGTACGTATATAAAGTCTCTGTAATCTGTGATAAGGGCTTTTATAGATAAAGTAGAAATATATGTTAAGTTTTCTGGTCATAACATACTTAGCAAAGTTAAGGTAGAACGCACCTCGGGGACAGATATTCGGACTCTCAAATTTTTACAATCCTTTTCTGATATACCACTTGCGGGGGTTCATTTTAAAGCCCTTGGTATACTTTTCACCTGCTTACTTTTTCGAAATTCGAAAATTTAATTTTTCCTTCATAGATTTACATGTAACACAGGAATGGTGGCCATTTTGAATTTTAAATGTCGGTAATCTTGGGTTTTTGTTTCTCTAGTACAAACGTTTGCACGGTGACCAACATTTTTTATTCTTGACTTTGAAAGGGAATGGTTGAAAGATTCTTAAAGGAAAGTTTGAGCAAAAGTTTAAGTCTTTCACTTTCGAGGCGCATACTACCCTAAACCCATTTTGAAATCGTTCGGTTACTGACAGACGTTCAGTCTACCCTGATGTTTCTGTTGAATGTTCGACTCGATTGTCGGAGGCAAATACTTTGTTGACTCATTTTGTCAATCACATGATCTTTACACAGAACCATTAAGTGGAGGAAGAGGGGCATTTCAGTCGTTCCAGTCAAATTTGGCATTGGAATCCCTGCCGCGAAGTTGAACCAGGTAATGAGGGTGTGATTATAAATAAGATTGAATGATATTCCTAAGGACTAGTCAAGCAAACCGGCGATCGAGTCTTCTATATTACAGAGGGTGTCGTATCATTGCACTTAATGTTACAGCCACTAGAAGTTCCCTTGACTAGACATATTAATAGGTATTTGCCCGACTTTCTGCTACTTAATCTCCTATTTTTTACTATGTTTTCATGACATTGTATACAAAATTATTATAAATCATGTTGTTGTACTTACTGACCGATGTGTGTATGGTTTTGTAGTAAACTTGTCAAAGCTGAATTTTGACGTATAAATAATATCTTCGGCTTCGCCCAGAGTATGACCACCTACATGGCCGCCTATAAACAGCATCATGTAAAATCAGGACATTATATTATAATTCGATTAAATACAACCATTTGCAGTAATAGAGCGCGAAGCCACTGCAGTGAACGGCAATAAAACTGCTTACACTAATTAGTTTCAGCTGTAGCAGTGGCCACTTTGGTGTTGAACAAGGCTACTTGATAAAGACCACAAAGTCTGCTTGTACAAAGGCAAAACTGGCTCTGTCTGAGGCTCGAGTTGTAAATGAGAGTTTACGATTGGCACCCTGTGTTCATGATTAAGATACAATGTAACATTACCATGCACTGGTCCATGTACAAATCTTTTCTATTTCAACTTCCCCAGACAAACTGTCTGCATGGGACATACAATATTGTCGACTTTGCCAGCTGGCTACAGCTGAAACTAATTAGTGTGAGCAGTTTTATTGCAGTTCACTGCAGTGGCTCCGCGCTCTATTACTGAAAAGGGTAATAATATAACAGCTCTCCGATAAGCTGTTTACCCACAGCTATACGATACAAATAATATGCCTTCTAGTTTGCTAAGATTTCTTTAATGTCTTTGGCCAACATCCGAAAACACTAAATTGGCGTATTTTTTAACTTATGTATCATTAATTTTCTTCTTATTGTTATTTCAATGTCACACTTGTTTGGTCACTTTTTCGGTTTAAAAAATGCCGCTATTCATGTTATCGGTCCTTTAAATTTGTTAAGGTAAAATGCGCCCCAGGAATAGATATTCGAGGTCTCGATTTTTTACAATACTTCTCCTCTACTGGTTGTGGGAGGAAGAACATTTGAAAACTCTGAAGTAAACAAATTTTTCATCAGCTTATTGTTGTGAACAATGTATTTTCACCTATTTCAATAAGACCAATACATGGATTGCGGCCATTTTGAATTTCAAGCGTACTAGGTAGTAGATGATTTGGTACCAAATTTTGCACATTGACCCCTGATTTTTATTCGAAAGCCAATGGCTTACAGTTTCCTTGTGGAAAGTTTTGGAAAAGTATAAGTCCTCTTTTTCGCAAGACGCACACTAGCTTAATCCAGACGATCTTACGTTGACAAAGAATTTGTAAAAAACAGCAAAGAGTGTAATCAATCTTGAGATGAACGCACTGGAATTGCCATCTGTATAACATTATGTTTAACACGCTGTTCATGTTGTAGGCAGGTGCCTTGGTCAACGTGTACACCGATGGTTCAGTTCTACTCAGTCATGGTGGTATTGAAATGGGTCAAGGTTTATACACTAAGATGATACAGATCGCCAGCACTGTCTTGGACATCCCGGTAGATCGTATTCACATCTCGGATACATGCACAGCATCAGTGCCCAACGCAACATTCACCGGGGCAAGCACAGGAACCGATTTGAATGGCATGGCCGTAAAAGTAAGAACATTTTACAATCTAATTTTAGTATATTTTATTGTAAATCAACTTTACATTTTTCACAACTTTACCGGATACAAGCTGGTTCTCCCTATCTTACTCGCATTTTTCTGTACCTTGTCGATTAAAATCAAGACTCTGCGCATGATTGTGCGCATCGCTCCACCTTAATGGCAGAACTTTCAATTGAAGCGTACAAGTTTGGTTATTTGGCAGCCTGGTTATCCTAAGTAACTAACATAAAATGTCACTAATTTATTTAAACAACAAGTCGTTTAAGCTATCTTTTTCTCGGGCGTTAAGAAAGATAAATAAAGAGCAAGAGTAAAATATGTAGACGAAACAAGTTGAAAATAGATGCTGTCAGAATCGTAAAAAAAAATGCAAAGCTTGAGGTTCCGTGACAAGTAGCCTTTCCAAACCATGAATTTTCTGCAAAAAATCTAAACTTGAAACCCCATTATAGCATATATTTTCTAAATGCATACGTGTAGGTATAGGCAAATGATGAGGTTTATATAACGTAATAGCTGTTGACACAAGCGTCAAATGCCAGTAAATTTTGATGACCTCTCATAAATTTCCTCCCCTGTACAAACGTTGCAGTGTTTCCAGTTGAAAATTGCTTGATCAGAGGCTATTATTACATCAGTCTTGCAAAGTGTGTCTCGATTGTTGCTTGCAGCTATAGATCGTTTTCTAATTATCGTTTTCGTTATAAGTAAAATTGACTTATAGTCTAAAGCCTTTGCGAGTCCGTAAGAAAAATGGGGTCATGGAAGAAATCCGATGCACTCTTTTAGACTTCATTTTGTACATTCTGTTACATTCGTGCAAATTTCGAAAAGAAACACCGCAGCGTTTGTACAGGGGGGGGGGGGGGTTAAAACAAATTTTCAGAGGTTTTTAAATTGACTGTCGCATAATCCGCCATGCAAACAATCGTTACAAATACAAAGCACTGCATTTGGCAATATCAAGGCTTTAAGCAAATATAAACTTTTATGGGGTTATGAGCTCAGTTTTTGCAAACAATACTTTTTAGGAAGGTCCCCGATTTTTGCACCGTCCATAATTTTTTTCTTTTTAGTAATATATAAACTCGGAACGTCACCTTCCATCCTAACAAAAACGACTTATTTGTTCTAGTTACTACCGTAACCGTACTTTTTATAAAATTCCGATTTTATCCCCTGCATCGTCACGCTGTACAGACTTTGAAAATACACACAAAGCTTTCTAATTTATATTCATACAAGATTTCAGTGTCGACAGGATATGAGGTTATTCGCAAGGAAAAGTGATTTTAATTATCAATGGTTATTTCGGTTGATTTAGAGTGCTTGCGAGAAAATCAAAAGAAGACTGCAACCATATATGGAAACAAACCCCAATGGTACATGGGAGGATTGGGTACGTTTAACCTCTGTTTTTTCTCTCGAAAATTGCTCTCGTACGTATAATTCGACGAGAAGCATCCATTTTACATTGGACATGGGCAAAAATGGAATGCTAAGTAAGCATTAAGGCATTCGATAATGTCGGATATTCATTGCGATTGAGATATCCCTTTGCCGACGTACGTTTGAGAAAGCAGTGCACTTTTCGTCGATATCTGGTTCAGTGAAAGTAGCCCATGAACATTACACGTCGGACACTTACCCTATCCTTATCCCATCCTAAGTGGTTAACTAGTAAAATGCTGAACCATGAAGGTCAAAAGATAAACCCTTCACAATCAACGGGTGGATGGAAAATGTATGAGTTGTGCCTATCCATCCCACTGTATTTTCTCCGCGAAAATGTCTTGCTACGGTTTCGTGCATTTTTTGTTACACCTTGCATCGAAATATAACACATCACATGTTCATTCTGTGCCTTGATTCGCCAGAGCTTGTCAGGTGACAAGAAACTGTGTATTTGAAATGCAATCCTACTCGGAAAAATGTGGCGTCATATGATATTTGTTCAGACTCCATTTTATTGATTGTTGGCCGTTCATATAACAAGGCGCTGAGTATCGTCCCGAGCTTTGAAGCGATGGCGGTTGTTCAGACCGACGAGCCTTTGACAGGAAGAGCGATATTTACATTAGTATGTGAAGTGACATCAAACACCTATTTTAAGTCCTTATCTCGTTATCGGTTGTAGCAACTTTTTATTACCGCTCCTGGCCGTCCGCATGCTTCACGGTAAGGCTATTGTCATTTTGATCGGACCAAGGGCTCATGAAATAGTAACTGGTTTCTGTTAACGCATCAGCTCTCGGGGTAATAAAACAAATGCCACAGCCTTCGTGACCAGGTGATATGTCGTTGTGTTCACTGTACAGCTTGAATGAAATGTGATCCTTCTCAATTCAGGTGATGTCAGCATATTCAGATTTTGTGAGTCTCTCAGCCGTTGGTTACTACGGGTAAGGTGTATAATCTATTTTGGTTACTTAATGATAACAAAAATAAATTTGAAGAATGTATAAAACGTTGTGCACTTTACGTTTGAGAAGTGAGCCAGAGGATTACTATGAAGAACTATGAACATTGACATGAAAGCCACATATTCAAAACAAAAATCACGATTCTTGCTTTTAAAATTTCCTGGTTTCGTCGTTTCTGATTTTTTGTCTGACTCAATGAATGTCTAATTCAGTCATCACAATGATTTTCAAAGTGCTTTATGATAACCTCAGTTATGTTTTGTCGCCCATAACGGCAATCATATATCTACTATTCAAATTGGTTGTGTCTTATCAATAGCAGAGTATTGAATAAAAAAATCATTATTTCTGCCTGCTCGGTTCCTCTTCAAGTAAATTCCATTTTTTTCGGTACAGCCACCTTGTCACTTTATTAGCTCTACTTTTCTTACACCATTATTCTATTTGATTCCCCCTCCAAGCGACAACAACGACATTCATTTTGATCCGAAGACCAAAAAGGGGAAGCCTCACAAATACTTCTCGTTCGGTGCTGCTTGTTCTGAAGTGGAAATTGACTGTTTGACAGGCGAGCATCAGCTGATACGCACGGACATTGTTATGGATGTAGGACGGTCTATTAATCCGGCTATCGATAGTGGACAGGTAAACCATTGCATCGGCAAAGTATAGTTTCTTTAGCAATATACATATAATTGCACAGTTCTTATTATATCTCCACCAATCCAGCTTGTCACTTCAGTAGCATTACATTTCTTGCACAGTATTCTATTTGACCCCCCCCCCCCCCCAAAGTGACAACAACGACATTCATTTTGATACGAAGACCAAAGAGGGAACGTCTCACAAATATTTCTCGTTTGGTGCCTCTTGTTCTGAAGTGGAAATTGACTGTTTGACAGGCGAGCATCAGCTGATACGCACGGACATTGTTATGGATGTAGGACGGTCTATTAATCCGGCTATCGATAGTGGACAGGTAAACCATTGCATCGGCAAAGTATAGTTTCTTTAGCAATGTACATTTAATTTCAGAGTTGTTATAATATCTCCACCTATCCGGCTCAGGAGTACACATTAGGTAGGGCAGATCTGTGCAATACCAAGGAGAAAACTACATATACTCCAATGATCCTAAAAACGTTAGGTGTATTATGTCAATAATAATACCCTAGGGAGCCAAGGTCATCTCTTGTGAGGATATGCTAGATCAGTGTCTCTCAAATCATGTGCTAAAGCTTGAGCGTAGATGGCAACATACGACACGATATCTTGAAGGGTAATATATTTTGAAAAGTTGCAGCGTGTTATCAAATATTATATTACCATGCCCTGTCGGTCGCATTTTACTTGGTCGAGCTGAATCACGTGACTGACCACAAATACACAATAATGGTTTATTCACATTAAAATGGAGCATTTGTGGGCCAAGTTTAGACACATTTTACCAAAAAAATCTCCGGGTTTCCAAAATTTTTACAGCGCGCAAACAGTGCGTCGCGCTCACTGACAAGTTATTGGACACCGTTGTCTTTCGCATGGGAACTTTTCGTTAATTTTGACGGTTTGCATTGGTTCGTTGATAATATAATGGAATATCAGACTCTTCCCTGGCCATTTAAGTTTATTTAAGGGCGCGGGCGAGAGGAAAGCCAAAATAAACGGTCTCGGCAAGCCTCGCCCGTTAATTTTTTGGCTTTCCTCTAGCACTTGCCCATAAATAATCGTTAATGGTCAAGGGTCGCCCGTTATTTCTATAATATGGCCATTTAGATTACTGCTGCATATTATTAATATTAATCATGAGGGCGCAGTTATTTGACAGGGTACCTCTTAACAACACACGGAAAATGCCTGACCTTTATCATCAATAGATCAAATTTTAGTCTTCGAGTGCAATTTGCCGTTTTTGCTGAAGTCTATTGACTACGCATACTTGTGAACGCAAACTTTACCAAATCAACATTTTAGTATAGCTATAGCCCCTATTTCAGTGTAGGAGCAGCTGTAGTTGATGGCGCACATCTCTTGCTGCTGTTTATAGGTCCAAGGAGCTTTCTTGCAAGGCTATGGTCTGTTCATGAGAGAAGAACTCATTTGGTCTGACAAAGGCGAATTGCTGACCTGTGGTCCTGGCATGTACGACATACCGCGCGTACAACACATTCCAAGAGAGTTCAACATTCATCTCTTGGAAAATTCGGAGAATCCAAAGGCGGTGTTCTCCTCCAAGGTAATTTTGTAAATTCTGCTTGTTTGTTTGTTCCTTGTTTTGTGTGTATATTGTTAACTTGTTGTTTTGTTTTGTTTTGTTTTTTTATTTCATCGGATTTAATGATGTTTATACATAATTAGCTAAACCAGTCACCAAACTTCGAAAACTTGTTTTAGGTTAACAAACAGAAAGTAAAATGTCAGAATATGATTAAGAAATATAACCGTACCGGCATGAGTTACTATCGAGAATCATAGGTTTTTGCATTCGGTAAAAGAAAATGAACAGGAGTTGTGTAACATCTACTACTTCCAGGCGGTTCAAGCGCAGCGGATTTCGCAAATGCCTCTGCGCTTTCACTTTTGAATAGTTTCAAGGGATCCATTTTACGATTGTCGGAATGCAGGTCTTGCGTTCTGTAAATGTAATCGCACTAAGTGTCATAAGCACTCAATACCTAGGCATCAAATGGCAGACATTGCAAGAAAAACGTATCAACTAATCGGCACATTTGACGTCCAAAAATGTCTAACAATAAAGTTATTACGAAAATACCGCAAAGGATGCACTTGGTCACTGGCGTCGCACATCACCCGACGCTATATGCGCTGTCTTCGTGCATCCTTTATATTTGAATAATAACCTCCTATTACACATGTATAAAGTCATGAATAGAATATTTCCAAGACCTTGAAAGCTGAAAATGAAATGAAACTTGTACACAAACTAATTTCCTAGGAAAAGTCAAAGTCCTCGATTCGTTAATCGATATGTCCCGCCGTTCAACATGTTTTTCCAGATGATCAATTTACTTGCTGTGTAATTTTACTGCATGATGTAATATATATTAAGTAAATGCGTACTTGGAATGATCTATTTCACAGGGCATCGGGGAACCGCCACTACTACTAGCAGCATCTGTATACTTTGCCACAAAGGAAGCCATCCGTTCAGCTCGGAAAGACTCTGGACTTGCAGTTGATGCTTTTCAGTTGGACTGTCCTGCAACAGCCAAGAGAATTAGAATGGCTTGTGGAAATCAATTTAAATTGTCCGACTGACGACTTGAACTTATGGACCCGCATCAACCCAATTTATCGCCAATTTGTCATCACCAAATATTAGCACATCACAAATAGTATATATCAAATTTTGATCTGCACATGAAAGATGGGAATGTAATTGTTGTTGTTGTTGTTGTTGTTGTTGTTGTTGTTGTTGTTGTTGTTGTTGTTAATGTAGCGCTCTCTTGAACTTTTATTAATTTAATACCCTGATGTGAGACTTTATTCGGAAAGGTTAACATACTAACTGTGCCGTGTTGAAATTTTATCCTAGGATGATCGTGAACTATGTAGTCAAATAATTGAAAGGCAGGATTGAGGTTAGTGGATGTCACAGCTGCTTGAATGTAACTAAAAGGGTTTTCCTTGGATATATCTAGATGACGTACTCCATTCTTAATTACAGGGTTATCGTCAACCTGGCTTACCATTATTATGCGAAATACTTTATGTATCCGCTTATCCACCCATTTGCCAGTTCAAATAGCTTGAGTATGAAATAGCTAATTACAAGAACATAAAAATGACTGATATATTGACTAGGTTTTTTTGTTGAGGTGAAGGTATAAGGACTAAAACAAACAAAGAAGCTAACAAACAATTAATCAAGTAGTTATTGAAGTAGAAAACTTCCCCGTGATTAATCAGTCTCATATGAAATTGTCTTCGTCCTAAACTGACCGACCAGCAAAATTTTCAGGTATGTACATGACGTCAATGAGGATAAAAGCACAGTGCGTTATCAAATTTGAAGGGAGCAAACAATCCACATTCCTTGTGGCATCCTACTCGTTGAAAATAAGACGCGAGAGACATTTAAACAGTGTATTACAAACACTTTTTTCCGAAATGGTGAAAAGAACGATGGTGCAGGGTTAGGCCAGCTGGCAGTTTTCATGAAATGTAATGAAGCGTCAAGAAAATTTGTTGGTATTGTCACAGACAAATAGAGAAACAGACTAGCAACGCGGAATACCTTTTGTTCCAGGATCGTCTCGGTAGACTATGGCCTTATCATATTAAAATGAGCTTCAAAGGTGTTAAACTTTTTGGAGACTTTGTTTGTGGTTGATAATTGCACGAGATTATGCGAAAAATACGACGAGATGGTATCGTGCTGCCAGTCGCGTAGCAACCATAGTTACTTTGTGAGCTCTCAGGCCAGAAACACTGCTTCATGCCAATCAAAACCTAACACGCCAGCAGTTTCGTCAATTCATAAACATGTCCTTTCCTTGATGTACGTGTAAAAGATGGTATGACTGACCGTAAACCATTGAGTAAAACAGGACAGTAAAAGACTTTCCAATTTGGTTCAAACACACTCATTATATATTCATAAGAATATGAGAGGAATTTTTAAAATGGTAAAACTCACTTTCCTGAAGCTCAAAACACTCCCGTTTTCGCCAGCACGCCAATTCCGCTCAGCACCACACGACAACAACAACACAAACTTTGCCGAACATACTTTCGCTTAACAATTGGCGAAAATCCGAAAATTACAGAAGGATGCATGATCGGCACTCTTCGGAAAAGATGGCGAGAGCTACCTGAGGCGAGGCGAACATGGATGGGTTACGTCACAGCTTCACGCCTTGAACAATACCCGTTGCTAGTCTCTCTATTTGTCTGTGGTATTGTTGAGATGAAATGGTAGAGTTCGGATTCTCGATATTTCTCGGAGATTTTATTTGATTTTTTATCAAATATTGTGCTTTATTCGATATTATCGAGATTATGAAACCATCATTTTATCGTATCACTTTGATTTCTAACAATATTGACTTAGTTAGGTAATGTTGTATGTACGTTCTGTATTTCCATCTTCAATACTGGGCAACTGAAAGGTTTCATATTGCAATGCGTGCCTTGATCGTAAAGTGAAAGATTCTAAACTATTGCAAAGTTTCCGCTTTGCTGAAACTGTTAATTTTCCAGTTCTTCTTAATAAAATTCAAATATTGAAAAATCAATTCAAGTGACCTGCTGATCGATTAACAGTGTATCAGGGCATTATGGCTATATGTGCATTCTTGAAAGCTGGAAATGAAATGAAAGTTGTATACAAACTAATTTCTAGGAACAGTCAAAGTCCTCGATTCGTTAATCGATATATCCCGCCGTTCAACATGTATTTCCAGATGATCAATTTACTTGCTGTGTAATTTTACTGCATGATGTAATATATATTAAGTAAATGCGTACTTGGAATGATCTGTTTCACAGGGCATCGGGGAACCACCACTACTACTAGCAGCATCTGTGTACTTTGCCACGAAGGAAGCCATCCGATCACCTCGGAAAGACTGACTTGCAGAGGATGATTTTCAGTTGGACTGTCCTGCAACGGCCAAGCGAATTAGAATGGCTTGTGGAAATCAATTTGAATTGCCCGACTGATGGCCGCAGAGCGTGTGGACGTAGAATTTTACGAATTTTCAATATCTCCGGGAGGTTTTTGTTATTAGTAAAATTAGGGACTTTAATATCACATGTCAATTGTTTGAGCTATTAAGCTTTACATTGTAAACTTGGTTGCATACTTTTTATTTGCCTTTTCGAATCTCGATCCCGGTCACTGGACTACTGATAGGTTTCGTATGTCACAGAGCCTAGTGATTCACAAATAAAAAATCAAACTAATGCAAGATTCTCCATGCCGAAAACATTGTTTTCCTGTTCTTCTTTATACAAGTGACTAGCTCGACAATATATGTCGTATCAATGGCAATACATGTTAATAAACAGGTTAATATTGGGGTTGCTGTGATTAAAGTCAAAGGCATGACTAAACACCTTCCCGGGTAATTCTCTCTCTCTCTCTCTCTCTCTCTCTCTCTCTCTCTCTCTCTCTCTCTCTCTATCTCGCTCAACCCTGGCGGTCTTGTTTGAATATTTTTTTATTTTTTTCTTATATAGTGACCAATTCCCCTTTTGAAATTGTATTAGCTGCAACTTTTCATTTTTTACAGTATTTTCCCGCTAATAGGAAAATGACTGCTCCTTTTCACATTTCAACTTGTCAACACAGCACATGTTATGCGTAATTTCCAATTTTATCTGTGGCAACTGAATGTTTGCCCAGACTAGAATTCAATCGTCAATAATGAGTATGCACAGTGTACACCATACGTTCGGTAGACATGGCTGATATTTGTACCACCCAAATTAATTATCTTAATCATCAAAAGGTTCTTCAAGTGTCGTTCTACGTTAAGACTCCCCTGTCAAATTTCATATGTCGCAACTTTCTGGCTTGATAGTCTCTATTGGTGTGAACTGACACCATGTCAACGGTTATTTCGCCCGCGTTTGAGTCTGACGTGAACATTTCCTTATAAGTTAGTCTGTTCGCCTTATGAAGTGATCGTACCCGGCAAAGTATGCGTCCTTGTTACGTGAACTTCGAATGCCAAACCCTGACTACATGCACGTACACTACCCACAGCACATACAACACCAGATAGCGTATCAGAAGTTAGGGTGATCTTACTGTGTCGAGAAATGAATGTTTTCACAGATTACTACGAAACAGGGAGGACATGCCAACATTCATAAGCCTTGCATTGCTATATCGATGTATTTCAACAGAAAGTGTGGGTGAGGTCGGACGATGTCTTTATAGTTGTTAAGTACACAAAAGATCCTTCCATTCTTACGAGTGCTTCTAAATCATCAATTTTGTTTCGAAAAGAATACTTACACCAGACAAAATGACAGTATGAATCAGACATTAGCAGACACTTTATGTTATTGTTGTTGTTGTTGATGTTGTTAATGTTGTTGTTGAAGTCTTGGTTATTTTCTCCACCATGGCCTCTCCCACTCTCCTTTCGACGTAGTATGTCTCTGTAGTTTTAACATGATATATCTGAATCAATATTCATGCTCAGGTTCGACGTAGTATGCTGGAATGCGAGCAGAAAGTATGAGAAAAATTATATTATTTATTTATTTATTATTTATTTGTTTATTTATTTATTTATTTATTTTCACTTATCAATCAAAATTTTATTTCTTCCTCCAGACATCGAAACTGAATATTTTCTCTCATATTTTGAGGAATTATCTTTGGCATTGTGACAAGTTTGGTCATTGTTTATATCAGTGCCCTCTGAAATTCCCTAGTGAACCAAGTCAAGACTTTTATTTTATCTTCCTTCCGAAGCTCGTACTATAGTTTATATATTTCAACGATTGGCTTCCATCACAACGCCTCTACATTCAAATCACCCGCTGCTGTTATAAGAAGTAGTCGTTTCAATGCTGAAACTCTGTGAAAGTCGGGCCGGGTTGAAATTCGGGTCCCGTTGGAAATCGCAACGGAATGTGCATTCTGTTTCCCAACTTCCTATATTTCTATTGCATACCACAGTGGCCATCACTATGTATCGAACCACAAAAGACTGGTTTGAATTCAGTAAATTTTCGATGGGATTCGAACTCACAACGCAACGTACGGCACCCAGTCACCTAGCGAAGACATAACAGTCGAGAAAGATCTGTCGGCCTTACCATAGCTCCTCGGCCAGTCAACAAACCCTGATTATGAGCTAGGCTAGAATCGTGTGAACCCTGCAAACTTCCGTAATATTCAGGCAAAGAAGATAATCGGAAGCTCCTGGTGTAACAGATAGTTTATGTTTCTCTGATAAGCCAACGACTAGGGCAGAGTTTAACCATCCCGCCCAGTGTTTGCCAACAACCAACGTCACTACGACGTTGCCTATTGTGCGACCATGGGTTGGACCTTGCTCTTTTACAGTGTCATGTTACCTTGACCTGATCACGGTTGGGGTAGACTAACAGTGTGGCCTGATCGATATGGAGGACGCTAAAACGCACGCTTCTCGTGATGATGAGCTGACATTTTTTTGTGAATGGAAGGAAGGTTGGTTTATGACACTGTCTTTCATTCTTTTGCCGTATAACGAGAAGAGGTGATCGCTACAGATAGCGTTGCTTTATCATCCAGTTTCACTTCCTGTAATGTAGCTGTGGAAACGCAGCTGTCTGTTGCCGGGACGGCTGCGTCATCGCCCGCGGAACCGGAAAACCCGGCCCGAGACGTGAGGACCCGAGACGACCGAGGCCCCTTGTGCTGACGATCGGAAAATCGCTCTCACATGTTCATAAAACATGCAGTAAAAGCATTTTAAGCCTATAGTTCTTTGAACTAGTATTGTATCAATACAACATAATATTTTCATAAGATTGTATCAAACAGACAGTGCACTTCAAAAGAGCTTAGTCTTACCAGGAAATATAAGCTAAGCTAATATAAGCTTATTATAGCTGAATTGTAGTCCACTGGCCGATCGCCGGTTATCGTGTTTTGTAGCGTGCGGGCCGGCTACAAAGCCAACATAACAGGAAAAGCCGCCGCACGGCCAGTGAGCTACAATTATTGCAGCTAACCTGCATTTATGCATAGAACTCTGGGCTAACTAGTCTCTGGTGTTATTGCATAGAACTAGGTGGTGGCGAGTTTGAATTCCACGCAAGTAGTAAATTTCAGCTGGCTCTTGTTCTAAGATCGTCCTGGTTCACATGACATTCCTTCAACATTTTGCTGTGAACAGTATTCCGCTTTGCTCTGACGACAGACTTGCTATCACAACAGGGTGCGGCACAGCATATGTCAAAATTGGACTTACAAATGTTGACGTAGGGGGACAGGTTGTCTGAAACTCTCTCAGGTCGACTCGGGTCGGGCCTGGTTTTTCGGTTAGCCCGCCAAGACAGCTGCGTGTCCTTGGCGCGGTTGATCTTTTGATGACCCATATAGACGCAGCTGATCCCGCTTGGGTCGGGACTTTGAACGGCAAAATAAACCAGAGTGCGCGTAATTCAGTAAGATGACCTATATACTGCTGAACTTTGATCATTGCTCATTCCTAACTCCTTTTGTGAATAAAACCTCGATACTCAAGATTTTCACTCGGGAGCTAAAAGTGACTTCCATTGATATGTTAATGAAACGTCACGCTTTTAAAATCAGCCAAAGATGAGGGTGTAAAGAGAAAATTATTGCTTTTTTATCAAGTATATGAGTAATCATAAATTTATTAACGCTACAACTATGTAAACTTGGCAAGGCAAGTGATAATCATTCAAGATTCGTGTGCAGAAGGGTATTTTTGTAAGTGTACAATAATGACAGAAGTATTTAATTTTTGCCAACAGTTTACATTCTTGCTATGACTGATAGCGCCTTATGGCCCTTTGCCCAAGTTTTGTCGTTGTAATTACCAATTTTGCCTACCAGACCAGACGGCCCGCAGCTGTCCTTGGCGGGGTTGACGTATTGATGACCCACATAGACGCAGTCGACCCCGATACAGAAAGCTGCATTTCCACAGCTACCTTTAATGTACATGGCCTATTTAAATTTGTACACAATATATTCATACATCTTGTACACCATCTAACAAGTTGACTAGTTCGCTACCTCGTTGGCATCACAAGCTGCGCTATACATAAATGAGCGCATTTAAAACATCAAGTGGGGCATGTCTACCGCCACGTGCATGTACGGCTAGTTTTCAAACGGGTTCGAACTCACAACATACGGCATCCAGTCGGCCAGCGGAGAGGCAACAGGCAGAATCGCTCGGCCAAATCCCCTCTCTCAGAAAAGAATTGTTCAATAACCGGGCTATTAGCATATTATCTGAATGTACTCCCTTTTATCACACTATCGACCACAGAGCGACCCTAGAGTTAGCTGGAACTACAAAATAGTGGAGCCTATGGAATTTATAGCTCACACCCGGTTATGTATACGTACCAAAGAGAGTCTGTATGTCTTTATGTATCAATATGTAAGTGTGTATATATGTTTGCGGCTGTCCGTCCACATCAAAAATTCAAAAACCGCAGCATCTACCACTCTTATATTTGGAATACAGTTGCACCTATTGGTGGAAATGTGAATTTGTTCAAATGAACATAGCAGTGCGAAAAATATGCAAATGAGGTGAAAAAAGGGAAAATCTTGCAAATTCCTAAAGCTCCGAAACCACATGCCTGATTTGGTTGAAACGTAGTATGCAGGGTCGTGAAGGCGACTTTATTAAATTTCTTCAATTTTGGTGAAATTTTCACTGTGGTATTCTAGGGCGAATTTTCACCGTTTTCGGTAAAATCATCGTTTTCTCTGAAACTGCTTTTTCCATTGCATTGTAACTTGGTACGAATGATCCTAGGGTTGACCTCTATTATATGTCTTCAAATGGAGGTGACATTTTCATAGTTGTATTTTGCGGCAATTTTTTTCCATTTTTGGTCAAAAAACATTTTCTCTAAAAATTTATATTATATTGCTTAATTGTAGGGTTGACTTCTGTCGGACGTGTAAAAAGTTTGATGAAATTCCATATTTGTACTTTTAAGGCAATTTGTCAATTTTTGGGTCAAAAAGTCATTTTCTCTGAAATTGCTTGTCCGATTACTTTAAAACTTGGAATGCATGTACCTTGAGGAAACCTTACTTAAGTATCTTCAAATTGTGGTGACATTTCCAAATTTGTACTTTTGAGGAAACTTTTCCCATTTTTGGTCAAAAGATCATTGTCTCTGAAATTGCTCGTCCGATCGCTTTTAAACTTGCTCAATTTTTCCTTTGTCGTTCTTGGTAAAAATATCTTTACGAGAGCCACTTCCAATGCTGGTTTGAAATGACAATAAAGGTTCAAATTCGTGGTAGTACAATAACTTATTTAGATTGTGTTAATATTGTCACGTAGCGTGGTTGTGATGTGGTTATCGTCGGGTAAGTACACTGTAAACGTCGGGCAGTAGACACGGCGACGGGTTCACAAATATATACTCTAAGTCGTAGCACTTTATTCAGCTGAGTAACATAAAGTTACACGGTAAAACTTCTATGTCTCACACTAGTCTAATAACAGGCATCAGTCACAGTCAACGTCGTCTCGAGCGTCGCAACAGGTTCTCTTCGGCTTCTACAGGTTCTCAACAGCTTCTGAACGGCTTCTACCTTAACACACTAAAATGCAGAGTTTATATTGGGTGAATATCTGGCTTTGTCATGACTTTGGTATGCGTCTATCATTATCTAAAGAATTAACTAAAGACAGTCGGCATACGTGCAAAGGACAGGAAGGTTGCTGTCACCAGTACATCTGTCAACATAATGCAGGAGGTCCAACTCAAGTGTCCGGTCGCTGTTAATGACTTAAGCTGGTGTTAAAACAATACGTTCACTAAAGACGGATGAACGCTTACATCAAAGGTCACGAAAATAAACAAGGGAATCGTTCTCACGATGCACCACGTGCAGAAGGGGTTACTATAGGTAACTGTCGGTCATTCATTGTCAGTCATACAAACTAAATTCAAGTCATAAAATATCATATAGTATTAACTATCGAGTGGCTACGTCACAATATGAACAAAAGCAATAAATATTATGAAATATGTCCTTATTTTGGCGATGTAATTCCTATGAGATTTTAGAGTATATAATGTGTTGATGTGGTAAGCATTTCACATGGTAAACTGTATTTGATGTTGAAATGCTGTAAAAAAAGTAATTAGAAACCAAAGTTGAAGGCGATTTTAGCGGGGTCTGTCTCCAAAATACAATTTTATCAATGTTTAAGAGTATCAAGGCTGTAAATAGTTCACATATATTACACTTCCAGCCATCCGGCCCATGCATCTCTTTATGTAAGTATGGTCAATACCAAGAGGTGGACAATATGATATCCTTGGGGATGGTCTTGAACATTTTCGAAAAAATATTCCAAGCAAATGTCAATGAAAAAAATCAGCGAGAGAAGGCTTGACGAAAAATGGTGGGACATTAGGAAACAAAATGATGTACAATGGATCATTAACAAATTATTCTACCTAATCAATCTTTCAGACCCCGCCCGGATATCAAATGGTCTATCCCAATGTCTTTGTGCACACAGATAACAGTGCAATGTATCTAAGTTGAAAATGCCATGTCAGCTCAGACCAGGATTTGAATGGAAGTTGATCTCAATGTCATCACCCTTATGTAATATTGGTTTTCTAAGTTGTTCCACAAGTGGATGCTCCAGTTGTTCTGGAAGAAAACAATATGTACTTTTGCCTGTAGAGTTTCTGAGTTATCGGTTATATGTTTGAATCTCTCCATGTATCTGGTGTATGGGCAAAATGTAAATAAACATTGGTTGCATGTTATGCATTTTAGTCAATGTCATCTGTTGTTCATGAAAAATCAAGGAAAGTTAGCTGTGTGCCGTAAAAGGTAACGTATTTCTCAACAAATAAACTGCCTTGCAGGAGGATTATCTTATAAATCATCACATTAAGTAGAACAAGTCATCGACAATGACACAGTCCCCACTTGTACTTTAAATACAAGTCCTCAGAGAGGAAAGAGTCCTCTTCATTAATTAGGTCTGTGATTAAAAATACTACGATACAGATGGGGCTTAAAGCCGCATTTTCAATCCGAGGTTCTCGCATTAGTGGAGTTCTCCTCCCAGTCAAACACTTTGCCAGTACGCTGTTTGATTTCTATGACATTAATTACACAAACTGATCCCAACTTTTTGTCACCTTTTGCTAATCCTGCAAACAGAGTTTATACAAGCGTTTGATTGACAGTGGGTTCAAATCGCCAACGGTCATTGATTCCCACCACAAACGCTCCAATTTCCTAAAAAAATTGTCTTCCAGTCACTTTAGACTTTGAATATAATCAAAGAGTTCGATTGGCAGTAACTTCGCGCTGACCGCTTGGCAGTCTGTCTGCGTCTTCGCGGCCGGGGAAAACTAAAAAGTGGCATTTTCTGGAGCGTGTGCCCGCGTTTTGCCTGTTTGGTGTCCAATTACACGAAGAAACGCCGCCATAGCTTCGCGTCCTTTTAAAGGGAGGTGCGCCTTTAATGGCCAAAAATGAGTTCATGAAGGTGAAAACATAATACCAATGTAAGCCGCAATACTAATTACAAAAGGTCATTAAAATGAATCAATTAGTACTTAATCGACATGATGCTGCCAAACATTTTTGCATCCTATCCTAACACTGACAGATTAGTATAGTTAATCGCACGAGTAGGAGTTCTGTTACAGTTATAATCACCACCCTTATGGTCAGTACCTTGTAAACATCACGAGGCCGAAGGCCGAGTGCGATTAACGACTTATACCACGAAAAACAGGCCAATCTTCTCTAAAAGTTGAAAATTACTACCAATAAATTGTCGACTTTTCATTTGAACACCCACAACGGAATGGAGCGATCCATTGTACATCGAAAGGTTCACAGAGGTCATTATGCACCTGGCATGCGAGTTTGGGAGAATGACCTATCCCAGACAAGTAGGACAAGGGCTCTGGTCAACTGCAAATCTGCATTTGAATAATGGCTACAGAGTGGTATAATGCACCTGTGTAGAAGGAAACTGTTTAAGTCTGATTGGTTAAATAAAATGGCTTGCCTTACTCTGTCATATTGGCTATATTGGATATTTATACAATCATAAAACGAATTCTGTAAAGTTATAAAATTAAATTCATTGATCAAAATATTTTGTTGTGTGTGTGGCAATATGACAGAATTTCTTTCCTCTATTCCTCAAACGTATTAAATAAAAAGGCTGTACTTATTTCCATGCTATTTGTGACATATGTTTTGTGTGTGATAATTTCAGGTGAAAGTGGCAACATCTTTATACCATCAGGGATTCGATGAGCAGCTTATCAAAGAACAAACAGGTCACAGATCAGATGACAGTTTACGCGCCTCAAATGTTTGTCGATCTCGAATACATCTACAATTTTCAATTAGTGTTAAATCATAGGAAGCTGTAAGTAAACCAGTTTCTTAAGTTGCTACGAAACAACATAACAAAACAGACAGGATTGGTCCAACCCAAGAAGACGCCGAATAAAAAAATAGACAGATCTTCATCAACAAATCCTGTTGCTTATATTGAGCATGGTTCAAAGAAAATTAAAATTGAATTATAAAATGTGATGTTATAACATATCAGTTGAAAAGTTGTATTTATTGTGTTATTGAATGGTGTGAATGTTTTAGGCATCTTGACTGGACCTATTGTTCTCATGCAAATTAGTAATCGTTCATACTTGTTTTCATATTTAAATGAGTAATCACTACACTTTTATTGATATGATAATGATTTTCTTTCATTAAAGTGTGGTGATTACTTATTTACATATGAATAAAAGTGTGACTGATTACTAATTTGCATGAGAACAATAGGTGGCAGGCGTGATTTCAGGGATAAATGGATGGCAAGACCAATAGGTCACATGACCTGGAGTGGTATAATCACCGGTACCAGATTTCATAAAGTTTGATGCAGTACTTTGGACATTCACCCTGAAAACAAAAATCCATTATGTAAATGCAAACTAGCAATTAATTTATTTATATAAATGATACCACTAAGTGTCATTGATTTGTATTTACAACACTATGAGATCAAAAAATGTACCAAGTTTCATGAAATTTAACGCAGTATGTGGATATATCACACAATTAGGAAAGTTAATTACAAATGCAATTACAAATAAATTAACTTGACACTGATAAATGTCTTTTTCACTGCTAAAGCAATGTGAGCTCAACATCTGTACCACGTTTCATTAAATTTGATGCAGTATTTATTGACATATCAGACTAATTACGAAAATTCAATAATTGACATGATACTGCTACATGCCATTAAACATATTGATGTGCATATATATGACATAGGTCAATGTCCTTGTGCCAACTCTGAATGATACTGGTGGAAATATGTCTGAGTTATAGCTCGATCTGTACATGGAAAAATTGTAACAAAATTGCCACCAGGCAGCAATTATATTTCATTAGATTGTGAAACCCATTGACATGCATATTTATGACATAGGTCAATGTCTTTGTACCAACTTTGAATAAAATCCGATGATACATGTCTGAGTTATGAGTAAGGAGATGAAAAAATTGTAACAAAATGACCGCACGGCGGCCATATTGGATCATATCGTGAAACACATTGACATGCATATGTATAATAAACGTCAATGTCCTTTTACCAACTTTGAATAAAATCGGTTGAGATGTGTCTGAGTTATGGCTCCGTACATGGAAAAATCATAACAAAATGACCGCACGGCGGCTATATTGGATCCTATCACAAAACAAATCAATGTAGATATGCATGACATAGGTCAATGTCCTTGTACCAACTTTGAATAAAATCGGTTGAAACATGTCTGATTTATGGCTCTGTACATGAAAAAATTGTAACAAAATGGCTAGCATGCAGCCATATTGGATCACATCGTGAAACAAATTGACGTGCATATGTATGATTTAGGTCAATGTCCTTGTACCAACTTTGAATAAAATCGGTTGAGATGTCTCTGAGTTATGGCTCCGTACATGAAAAATCGTAACAAAATGGCCGCACAGCAGCCATATTGGATCGTATCACAAAACAAATCAACGTGCATATGTATGACTTACGAAGTAATCTTTGTACCAAGTTTGAATGAAATCACTCCAGGCATCTTTGAGATATCTGCATGAACGGACGGACGCACGCACAGACACACGAACGTGACCAAAACTATAAGTCTCTCCGGACGGTGTCCATGGGGACTAAAAAGGACAAGAAACTAATAAAAATGATGTAATATTTGCACCGTGTGTGCCTGTATATAATTATTTTATCATTACATCCAGTTTGTTATATCTTTATCACTCTCTATGGGCCAAGGTATAGGGCCAATGTCATCACTTTGCCAGTCTGTGTATGTCAATCTGTCTCTATGTCCATCCACCTGTCAGACATTCTGTAGACAATGTTTGTGGAGCTCAAAACTGAATAATTTCCACAAAAAATCCTGCTAGCTTCGAAATGTGGAATGCTTAGATGGTTATCTATAATGCAATGAAGTCGTGTAGATGTTGATAAAAGAATGGAAAAAATATAGTTCATAATCTGCAAAAGCTCTATTGATCAGAGAGTCATTTGTTATTTGGTACGTATGTTAGGAGGGATAATGTATGCGATATATTTTGTTGAAAAGCATTAAATTGGTATATATGCACGTTTTTGCATTTTTTCCCAATTTTGGTCAAAATTCTCGTTTCCAGGAATCACATGTCAGATATCAGATATCAAATAAGGATTATAAGTCCTTAAGGATCATCTGATTACCATATATCAAAATATTGATGACATTTGGATACGTAAATATGAGCAAATTGGAGGACAGCAGTTTGGTGCAGCTGACACACTGTTTTACAAAAAATAGCAATGAAATATCTATATGTTGTCTTTAAAAGAAGTTTTGGGTATAGATCTGGTAATTGAAGCAACGTTTTCCCTGTTTTATTTTCATTTAAATAAAATGCCTAATATGATATTCTTGAAGTCCCTGATCCAGCTGCAAAAAATTGAGAATTGCTGCACATTTTACCTGTGTGTTTTTGGAAGGTACATACTCAACTGTAAATAAAGCTACTATTTGTTCACATGAAGTCAACGTTACTAAACAATGCTGATGAGCAACAAAAGTGTAAACTTTGTGAAAATCTCAATAGACATTGGTCAGATTGTCTTGGCAAGGCAGCTAACATACCATAATGTACAACAAGTGTTGCTATGCGTGAATTTTAAAAGAAGTTATGTGTAAAGGTCTTGTAAACAGCCAGCCTTATCACCAGATCCAGAATAAAATAAGTACATACACAAAAGCGTCATCTGTATAGACAGCAAACACTCTGCTTAATTCAGCAAGGCCAGGTTATTAATCACCAACTCCTACATCTGTGGATGTAAACATGACAATTTTGTATGATAAAAATGCTTGTACATTTTGTTTGAAAGGATCTTGTTTCTTCCCAATATTATATTGTATATTTATGGAATTGTTTGTTGTGTAAGCCAAGTTATGGCTTCCATACAAATCGCTTGTTTGATGATTTTAATTTCGGTTAGAAGGACTTTAAAAGAGATGTACATATCTGATGCCACAGGCTTCTCGATATATATATATATATATATATATATATATATATATATATATATATATATAATATATATATATATATATATATATATATATATATATATATATATATATATATATATATATATATATATATATATATGTTTGTGTTTGGAAGTTCCCCATATTTCTATGATACTACAATGCTTGTTTAACTGCAGTTTGGGACATACCATTATGATGTAGGTGTGGTTGCATCATTAACAGTTGAAGCTCTAAAGAATGCCTATTATTACATGTTGCTTGGACTTCGATTTTGAAACCATGACCTTAAGGAGACCAATAGTCTATATTAATTTTATGCAATTAAAAATAATAAAGCACACTTGTAGTTTGGTATGGCAAATTTTATCATTCATTATGATCTGCCAGGTTGCATGGTATTGTGTTAGTGTGTGTGACCAACGATTCCAACAGTTGCCGACAATTTCGAACTTCAAAGGACGGTGCATCAAAATTCCAAAATTAAACGAGACTTACCTGGAAGGTGAAGTTTGATTGGAATTCTATGTAGTCATCACAGCACGTAGAGATCACATGAGATTGCACTGCACCTGCGTAGCTTCAGTCTTTAACTGTCGATGGTGCACATCTTCATCAGCAAGTAGGGGCTAAAAGATCATATAAAACTTACCCTACACGCTTTAGGGTGGGAGTGGGTGGGCATGTGATCTCTACGTGCTGTGATGACTACATAGAATTCCAATCAAACTTCACCTTCCAGGTAAGTCTCGTTTAATTTTGGAATTCTATTACGTCATCGCACTTGAGATCACATGAGACTTTAAAGCAAGATGTGCACAAGAGACAACAAAACACCAGAAACAGTGAAACTTAATCTGTATTAAATAAACTTGTATTTAACATTTAGATCACTAGGAAGTATTTAATACTCCCTCTGCAAACTGATTGTCTCTTACAATAGTTTTATCATAATATTTTGCAAATGTAGAATGTGATGACCAGCCAGCGGTGGTCAGTATTTGCTCAATAGGAACACACTTGTCCTTAGCCTGAGATACTGCTGCAGCCCTCACACTGTGAGGTTTGAATATAGAAGTGTCAACTCCTGACTGCATCATCACTGTACGTATCCACCTACTAATAGTACTTTTTGTAACAGGTAAATGTGGTTTAACAAAACTAATGAAAAGTTGCGTATGTCCTCCTCTGAGTTGCTCAGTACGCTTCAAGTATTCTCGCATTGTAGTACACACACACAATTTTCTATCAGGCTTATAAGCTTTCAGTCGTACAACTGGATTAGAAAAACCTGGTCTACTCTGTTTAATCAAAACAGAAATAACAAAGGTGTAGTCAGCCTTGCCTGCTGACATGTGGTTCAAATCCAACAAATGAAGTGACTGTTCTCTAGCTGCAGTCACTAAAGAAATTAACATACACAGTTTCAATGTCAATGTCTTTAAGGTCAGGGTCTGTACTGGTGATACTGATTTCAGATAATCCAATACAAGCGATACATCCCAGATAGTATTGTATCTTGGCATTGTTGGTCTAATATTATAAACACCTCTCATAAATCTTACAACCAGGGGGTGCGCTCCTATAGTTGAATGTTTATCACTTATACATAGAGCCGATAACGCTGATCTAGCGGTATTCAAGGAACTGTATCCAAGTCCCTCAGTGTACAGTTCAGTCAAGAAATCAAGTACATCTGCTATAATTGGTTGAAATGGATCTTTCTGGATTTGACGACAAAATTGAAACCATTTTCTGGTATAGGTACAATATTGTTTCTTTGTACCGTGTCTCCATGATGCCATGATGACATTGGTTGCTGCTGTAGAAATGTTGAACATTTTAAGGGATCTCCTGATACCCGACATGCCATCAAGGTCAATTTCCTCCTCAGCGGGTGAAGTTTTGCCGTATTCGGAATCCTCAGTAGCCTGTCTGTGCGTGGAAGGATCACTGGATTTGCAGTTATGAGCTGAAGTAGTTGACTGAACCATGGTTGTGTCGGCCATATTGGTGCCACAATGATACCTTCTGCTCTGTCCATTATTACTTTCTGCACGCACCTCCCCAGAAGACTGAAAGGAGGAAATGCATAGAAATAAGTGCATTGCCAACTTATCGTAAAAGCATCTATGTATTTAGCATCAGGTTCTGGATGCCAAGCAACATAATCTTTCAACTGAGTATTTACCCTGGTTGCAAACATGTCGATATTAGGACATCCCCACAACTGCACTATTCTTTCAAATATACCAGGATTTAGCTGCCATTCTGTTTGATCATCAAACTGTCTAGATTTTCGATCAGCTATTGTATTGAGTGCGCCTGGTAGATGTGCAGCAGTAAGCCAGATGTTCCTATCTCTACACCAAAGCCATATTGCCCTGGCAATATCGTTACAGTCTGCCGACTTCACTCCTCCCATGTGATTAACATAACAGACTGCCGTGGTATTGTCAATAAAAATTTTAACATGTGCATGTGTTACACCTGTACAGAACGATTTCAAAGCAAAGAATGCAGCAAGCAACTCCAGGTAATTAATATGGTAATTAGATTCATGCTCCTTCCATCTGCCTCCACACATGTTTTCACCTAAACATGCTCCCCAGCCTTGTTTTGAAGCATCGCATGATATTATAATACTAGGGTTATTTCGTGAGATTTTGCGGGATTCATTTGGCAAGTTTTCAACCCACCAACGCAGATCTTGTTTCATTGATGGGGAAATATACATGTATGCATCAAAGTCGCCTTTATGAATTTTTAAGGCCTCAATTTTCCCCATCTCTAATGACCTATAAAACAAAGGTCCATATTCTACTGCCGGTAAACTCGATATCATAAGTCCAATTACCATAGCTACTGTGCGAATTCTATCTTGATCTTTACGAAGAAGCTTACTACATTCTTCAATGATCCGATTTATTTTTTGTGGCGTAAGCCGAACAGTCATGGACACAGAATTGATTATAAATCCCAGAAATATCAATTCGTGAGTTGGGATTACTACCGATTTCTCATCATGAACGATGAAACCAAGAGACGTTACTAACTTTGTAGTCTCATTTATGTTATTTCTACATTCAGTGTCTGTGTCCCCTTTTAGGAACGAATCATCAATATAGCCAAGATTAACATGACCTTGCTGCCTTAGTGTAGCATACACAGGTTTTAGCAATTTTGTGAATATACGAGGGGCACTAGCTAGCCCATTTGGTAAGCAGGTGTACTGGAAAAGTCGGTCTTGCCATTCAAACTTGAGATATTTTTGATGTTCCTTTGCAATAGGAACAGAGTAATATGCATCACGTAAATCAATGGAGGCCATGTAACAGCCCGGTGTAACCAACTTAATAGCAGACTCAAAGGTGTCCATTTTGAAATGATGATATTGTATGTGTTCATTAAGACCCTTCAAATTTAGGATCATACGATAATTACCATCCTTTTTGGGAAGAACAAAGATTGGTGAAATATATTGACCATCCTCAAATTCGGATGGTACAATTACTTTCTTCCTCAATAGATTCTCAATTTCGTTATTTATTATAGCCTTCTCTGATTCACTAAAGGCTACAGAATGGAAACAACGACGTTGTTTTGGAGGGACACCATTTATAAATTCTAAATGGGCATGTGACACTATGTCCAAAATAGATTTATCTGAAGTAATATTACTCCATTGTTGACTGAACTTTTCCAGTCTACCTGCTTGAAAAACGGCGGTTGTAGTAAAGTGATCACTTACTTTACTCAAGGTGCCTACTTCGTCTGCTGCTTTGGATTGGGTTTCTGGTATCTTTGGTAGTTTTTTGAAGAGTCATGCATATACTGACGCTGGTAGCTACCAGTACCACGTCCTCTTCCTCTGAATCGAAAACCTCTACTACGCAACCTTCCACGGCCACCACCTCGCTGCTGCCAGGTACTGATATAGTTTCCCGCCTTGTTCACTTCTTGAATATCCTTTACACGTTTAGTAACATCATCACCAAACAGCTGGTCCGTGAAAGGCACTGTTGTTGAGAACAGGTGTGAATAGTCCTGCTTCAAATCATGTTTCATGCAATCACGCCTACGTAGATTCAGCAGACGGTTGGTATAACCGAATAAAGCCAAAGCATCAGTGCCTAAATCCAGTAATTTCTGTATATCAGGTTGTGAACCAGATTCTGTGTTCGCCTTAGCAAGTTCCTGCACCAGCTTCACCAATGCAGTTGACCCTTTCACGAGGGACGTTTGAATTACCTGAAATTTCGTGTCCATAGTTCTCGTTTCTGGACGAATAATATCCCAAACCAACTGATTCACCCTGACTGTCGTCAGTGACTCACAGTTCTCTGGCCGGTCGAATTTCTTCGATAGGTCAGTGAATTTCTCTTCAGGGATACCATCTCTGAATAATCCATTAATAATCTCTGCTAACTGAGAGTCGACAGGCTTGTCACATTTTTCCCGGAGGATAAATTTGCCTGCAAAGTCTTTGAAGACACTAGGGACATCCTCTATAGTCTTTGGAACAGTGTTATCCCCACACTCATCCGACAATTTCGGTGTCTTTGTCTGTGGCTCAATATTTTCCTCAACTACGTCGGGAATTTGAGTATTATCCTCATAATACGCCTCCTGCATCGTGTCCACTCTCTCGCAGAGAGCTGTGATTCTGTCATTCTGTTTCCCTTGGCTTTCCTGAATCGTTTTCAGTAACTCAAATATGGTTGTGTTGTCCACACTATCTGGTTTTGGAATCCCAGCGGAACTCATACTCGTGGATGCCAGGGCTTCGCCACTGGCTTGAGTTCGTTTGCGTTTTTCACGCTTGCACACAGGTGACTTGTCTTTGTCACTACAAGTGTTTACGTCCTTGTCAAGCTTGGATGCCATGCTGACTAAGGTCAAACGAAACCTTTGGCAACTACGTTACCAACAAATTGAAAATATTGTACAGTCAACCTGTACGGAGAGCGACCAAACCTCGTCCGGTCGCCAGCTATAAACGCAGTACACTGAAGCTACGCAGGTGCAGTGCAATCTCATGTGATCTCAAGTGCGATGACGTAATAGAATTTGAATATCACAAGCAAAGGTCCCTAGAAGCTATTGAATATCGTGTATACACTCATCATGGCTTGACACCTGTAACCAAATGTAAGCAAAGTGTCATTGACGCTCTTCTTGTAAAATTTAACCCTCAAAAATGTTTTCTGAAAGTGAACTCCTGATCTCCGCCGAACCCTTCCCCCTCCCCTTCACCATTCAGTATGTAGATATGTTTGTAATTACCCTTCATTCGACCTTGTGGACGACTAACAAGCCTTTTTTATCCGAGGTGGGACAGCAAGTTAGTTCAAACAGCCACGTTACTTGGCGCTCACTAGCTGCCCTCAAAATTGTCGAATCTCTGTTGAAGCATTGCTGGCCGTGCATGTGAGAGCATTTGTCGATAGTTTCTGCATCATAACACTTAGAATGTACATCAATTTCAGAGGCCAAATAAATGATCTCTCGCATGTGAATATATGAATTGAAATGACTTTATGGTATAGTTACAATGATGTTTTGAAAAAAAAGTCGGCGCAGCCGAAAATATCTGCGTTTTCGGATGACACCCCAGGTCGATCATTCTTGTTCGGCCGCCGGCGTTGCACAAGGCAGGACGCGGCCTTTGATGATGAACATGAAAGCAGGAGGCAGTGGACCCTGTTCATATTCAAGTAAGAGCAGTGGACCAAAAGATATGTTAATACACCTAACCTATAGTACTGACCTCGTGATTGGCTAAAAGTCCGCCACGTGACATTCCAAGAAAAGTGCGTTACATGGCTCAACTTGCTATTGCCCTCGACTGTTGCCCATTACGCGCTAGCCATTTGAATACAAGTCCAAACACGCACATGCATTTGAGAAAACAACAAAGTTTACGTGAAAATCTGTGTTCGTATTTACCTCTCTAACAGATAAGGGACAGAAGAGTGCAGCCAAGGATTACCTTGATTACCTATCTAAGAGACGAACGTATCCTTTTCAGCCTTGCTTCTGTCAATGCTTTATGACTCACCCTTCAATCATTCTGTTGAAGCTATCCTCAGTGGTTCTGCTTTCCTATTTCGACCACATACTAAAAATTTACTGTAGCACTGAATCATCTGCACAAACATATTAAAGTATTTTACAACGACAATCATATTATATCATATTGATGGCGATTGATCTGATCGGTCCAGACGTGAAAAGAACCAAAACGATTGAACTAATTAGGGGTAATTGGATCTTAATATTTTTCAAATTTCTGACAAGTGTTAGCAGCCCTATAGCTGAATGTTGCAATATTGCAAATAATTCATAGAAGCAAGTGTGTAACTTAGAAGAAAAGCAGATGAGCTTACATTTGCAGGTTAAAACGACCTCACTTCATCGTCAAATTATCCAAAATTAGTTCCAATCCAGTTAATCGTAGTAAATTTGAGACACGGTGAGCACAGCGAGCTCTCGGCAATATTAGAAATTCTTGTATATACCTTCATTATATATTTGCAATAAAGCACACCCAGCGAAGGTATACCGCGAGATTTTGTCCAGTTCACTGCATATATGCATTTGCCATCGCTCGTACATATGTATCGTGGGCTGGTCAAAATCTCGCGGGATACCGTCGCTAGGTGTGCTAAATTGCTTATTTGTATAGCAATTAACAACCTCAGCATTATATTATTGCCTGAATACATGGGTTTATGTGCCCGAGAGCAGGTGACAATTTGCCCGACGCCCGGAAATCAAAAGAGCAGAGCGCGCATGGATATTTTACATCTAGCGATCAGCGCCTACTTTGAAAACGTCGAAGGGCTTCACTACACCGGGTAATAATAATATTAATATCAATATTTATTTCTTATAGAGCGCATTACATTTTAAAAATCTCAATGCGCTTTACACAACACTAAAAAAGAGGTAAATTATAAATAAAAATTAAGAGAAAACACCAATAAAATGCAAAGAGGTAAAATTTTAAAAAGTGTTTAGGAATAAAATGATCTAAAAAGATAAGTTTTTAACTGACTTCTAAAATTGTTAAAAGAATTAGCAAGCCTTATCTCAAATGGTAAAGCATTCCTCAAATGGGGAGCACATACAGAAAAGGCTCTATTGCCATAAAAAGCCGTGTTGCAAACAGGCTGATGCAAAATGATCGCACCACTAGACTGGGACCTAAGTGTACGACCAGTATGACGCACTGTAAGCATTTCTGCTAGATAGTCGGGGGCTTGGCCTGTTAGAATTTTGTAAGTGAAACAAAGAATTTTAAAATCAATTCGTTTCTGGACTGGAAGCCAATGTAAATTTTGTAGTAACCATGGAAACCGGTCAGTACATCGTTCACCGGCCCTCTAACTTCCCGGATGTTCCTATTAAAATCAATACGCCCATTTGCACTCACATCGAGGCATGTAATAAAAGATATACTACCACGTTTTGAGCAGATCACTAAATGTATATGCACTCGCTATTGCGCGTGCAAATCGTGAACTGCTCAAACTTTCTAAGTATACCGTCCCTCCGTCTGGTTAAGTGCTTAAATACCAGCATACATGTCATTGTGTTATTCATTTATCAAATAGTTTTGTACCGGATGTTGAACAAATAGCAAATGCTCGCTTTTATAACATTTTACGCGAACAAAATATGCCAAATGATATAAAAACCATTGTGTGCTACAACTCACAATAGGTGCATTTGCCGAATTATACGACATTGTCACTTTTAATCAACTTGACGAGTGTAGTCTGCAGGCAGAATAGATTCCCTATACCGGACACATGGTACGATAATTAAGCAATGGTCCAAGATATCCCTAGAGTAGTTGACAATTTTTATTCATTCCTCGGGCTTGGTAATGTACTTATCTTTAACGGAAGTGATCATTGGATCAGTTTGGATGTCTCATTACTAACTCCTTAACTCTAACAAGTAAATCTGAAAGGTGCTAAGCTGTCTTGTGGAGAGGGAGGATGCGGATCATGTACAGTGATGCTGTCAAGAATTCATCCTGTCACCAAGGAAATAAGGTATTATATCGAATGTTTATGGACATTTCCAACTACTCCAGTCACCCTCTATGTCTCTAAACCTCATGTAAACTTTTTAAACAATAAAATAGCAACAATATAAAATACTGACCGGCTGAACCTTTTTGGCACTATAAATGTTTACATTCTCTTTGTAGTCATGACTGCATGTACGCATGTCTGGTGCCGATATGCTCAATCCATGGCATGGCAGTAACGACTATAGAAGGACTTGGCAGTGTAAGAGACAGACTTCATCCAATACAGGTGAGAATTAATCAAAAATATTAGTATTACTTCAATAACAGAAAGAATGTTGCTTAAGCTTTTGGTTGTGTTCAGAACAAACGTATTTGCCAGTGTAGCGTTATAGTAGGATGCGCCTAGGGGGCAGATAGTCGGACTCTCAACTTTTACGATTCTTTTCTTATCAAATACTTGTGGGGGTTCAGATACAGTAATTTACTACTGCCAGTGAACTGTATCCGTCGTTAAACGAACAAAATTAAATCTTAGTAAATAATATTCGAACTATTTCAGTTATTTAAGCAAATATATCTACTACTTTCCAGGAAAGTCTGATCCGTTACCATGGTACCCAGTGTGGTTTTTGCACACCAGGAATGGTGATGACAATGTACACCTTACTTCGTAACAACCCAGCACCGACGAAAGAAGAAATCGAGATGTCATGGGAGGGAATGATATGTCGTTGTACTGGATACGCACCAATTCTGAATGGATTCTACACTTTCAGTCATGTATGACGTCATAGACCTTTCGCCAAACAAACATGCATGCATCATTTCGATGCGTGGTGGATAGAATAGTTAGATAAATAGATTTACAGCATGTTAATGGAATGTTATTTATAACAATTAACTCTGTATTTTGGTGTATTGTGCCAGTAACTTCCCATATTGAAAGTATGATGATTACGCAGGGATCATTTTTTGGTACATTGTCGTGAAAGTAATAACAGTTTACAATCACATACATTAATTACATGTGTGAGCCTATATCTTTATGATCAACTAATTAATAAACAAATACAAAATGTAAAGCCCCCACAATTCTTCCTTATCTACCTATCCATCTACGTATCTACTTAAACTATTAATGTCCGTCTGTCTGTCTGTCTATCTGTCTATCCATCCATCTCTCTTTCTATCTATCTTTCTGTCGATCTATCTGTCTATCTATCTATCTACTTGTCTATCTATCTAACCTCATAAACAGGAAAGCAGGTGTTGCAATAATTCGGCAGGTCAAAGTTGCTGTAGAGGAAAGACTTGTACTGATGACAGATCTCGGGACACTAAACACAGTGTCACCGGAAAAGAAGAGCACAAGTCGGCAAGCATGACCGAGACGCAGGATCTCATATTTCCACCGGAACTTCTCGTGAGTAGAGTCGCTGTGACATTTTCATTCCTGTGTCCACAATTCCATGACTTGGCATAAATTCTTCTGCTACGGTGTGTTATTCGTATACCTACAAAATGGTTGTATTTTGACACATAATATCCTCAAGTTTAAGGTGTAGACCTGATACGGAAGTAGATAGCGTGGTCATGATAGACCCATTTACATCGTAAGTGTCGGCATAGAAATATTTCAGTAAATATCGTCATTCATCATAGGTGATTGTAATCGATGCAATTATTTCAACATGTACTTATCAGGTCGATGGATCGTATAATGCGCATTTCTGGAAGTTTTCTATGAATGGCATTACGTGGTTTCGACCAACCAGTTTGGAAAAGTTACTGCTTCTCCGACATGAATACCCAGATGCAGTCATTGTTGCTGGTTACAATGACATAGGTTAGTAATAATGTTAAGGTTCTTGACCAGTTTTTTTTTATATCCGTGGGAGCTCTTGAAAAGTTCTCATCTTGTCCCATCTTCGAATATCATTAAAATAAATAGATCATTCCTGTACTTTAATTTTCAGTACAGTAACAATCTTCTGAAATCATAGACACTGTTGTACGAGCAAAAGTTGCACGTTCAAAGCTTCTAATTTGCTGTTAAATGTGTTGTTCCCTGTACATTTTAGGTCTAGATGTACTTCTGAACAACTCTGAGCACTGCAATATGATTTGTATCTCTCACGTGCAAGAAATGAATACTGTATCAAGAACAAGTGATGGTTTGACGATCGGTGCCGCTGTCACATTCAGCAGGATTATGAAATATCTACAAGAAATGTGTCAAATTGTCCCTCGTAAGTACATCATTAAAGATCGTGCAGAATTGTGTTTACTTTTTCCTGTCAGTATTTTTTATTGATTAAAAGCATACATATACTTCAAAGCACACCTGCTAGTTTACTGTACATGCACTGCTCTCAACGCTATTGTCTCCCATGTAAATTGCAACGTTTGAAAGCATAAAGCTTGAAAGTAACCAAATGGCGTTGCTAAAGTGTGGGTATATTGATAAAAGCAATATTTAAGTATTTCGACCAATTCATCGAAAGCTTGCATGTTAATAAGGACAACAATAACAACCATTTTTCATCGTTTGTATTTTGGCTGCAGAAGAAGACAGAAGGTTGTTTAAAGCAGTCTTTGAAGTATTGAGGACTGTAGGCGGAATTCACACAAGGAATACTGCTGTAAGTAAGAGACAAACTGTGCAAAACCCAGGAAAAAATAGGAGTGCTGAAACGGACAAAAACACAGACGGAATGAATCATATATAGACTTAAAGGAAGTCGTACGAACGAAGTAGTTATGATCTGATTTGGTGTTACAAAACAGTAAGAATAATTACCGATTCAAAACTATCCTTTGCCTGAAAATTAATTCCTTTTCACTCGTGCAAGCATGACAGCTTTTTGCCATACAAATTTCTGCGAGAGCGTTTGCCAGCTTAATGAGTTAGTGGGTGTGTGTGTGTGTCAATATGTACTGACTGATAACAATGAATTTTAAATTTGACGCCTAAACCAAGCATGGCCAGTGATAGGACAGAAACGCCGTTCCACTTATCACGAACACCCAAACACCCCACAAAGTGTAACATTTTGTTTATCGGGTCCTAAAGCTATTTCTAAGTTTTCTAGACAAAGCATAAAGAAAATTTTCACTGGCGCTTTACACAGTGTTGCATGACTATGCTTTCTTAAAGAAGCAGGTCTTTGATGTCTTTGAATATGACTAGAAAGTCTATTCCATAAGGAAGCAGCAGCATTCATCTGTGCAGTCATAGCTCTCGTTTTTCTCGAACGAATATGGATTGCAAAGGGAAACTCAGAGTCATGCAACGGAAAAAAAGAGTTTTTACGTCGCAACGTATGAGAGCTATGGCTGCTGCTACGGCGACATATGAGAAAGAACGATCATCATAATTTGAGTCTTGTTGGTTGAGTTTTAAGAGAAACTTCGTTACTTGAACAGAGAGATCTGAATTCTGGTTTATGAAATCGAAAACTTTAGTGTATACACAGTTCCTCATAACAAGATTGGTTATTAATAGCATAATACTGTCAGTAAAATTGTCTCGGGTTTATTGGAGGAGAAAGGAAAAATTTGAGACATGATTCTTGAAGTTGGCCGGCAATGTTAGCCGTAAGTTGCGTACAGCCTCCGTGTGTTCCCGGCGTTACACGGGCTAGCCGGCATGTGAGCATTTTTTCTGTTTGTATGTGATTTAATATAGTGAATAAGTCAGCATATCAAAATTAGACTACAGTATATCAAAATTGGACCACATGTATATCTCACATGGATATACTAGGCTTACATTAGATAAAAGATAAAAACAGTTAACCGCCAGCTATTACAAAGCAGGGATCGAGGTACGGGCCCGGGTACGGGCTGAGCGAATCCTTGTCCCCAGGAACGCTAGCGCTTACAAACAGGCGAAGTTGGTCAGTTTTTGTTTTATTGTTATGTCCCATAGCCGAAATGTTCTGTGTCTGTGAATGCCGGACCCTTGTCCATAACAACGGAGAAAACATCGGTTTTGTAGTCATTCAGGTCACTTGAACTGGACCATTGATACATATATGTCATACCGTTGTACCGATCGACACGATCGCAAGCACTCGGAGCTTACGGTACGGACATAAGCGAGTGTGTTCATGTATGGCCGTGGTTTGAGGGACTGTGGGGCTTAAAATACTCGAAATTATCGTGTGTCGCAGCGCATTTCTTTTCATTTTCGACCAAAATTGGTGACTTTGGTATTTTACAACATAAAATGCACTTTTAATAGTTTGCTAGTATCCGTTTCAACTCACATCGTTTGGTGTCGACGTTCTCAACTACCGAAAATCCAGTCGTTGTGGACTGGCCAGGTGGGAGTGCAGAGAAATACTTAGAAGAGCCAAGTGTAGAATTTGGGACGCAGAGGAGATAATTTGTTTGTGTTCCTGCTGGCCTTATCCGAAGCAGTCTTTGTAGTTTTATCGCCCTCGTTCACGCTGAATATTCATAGACGTGGGAACTATACGATTCTCGGGGCCTTGACCGTATAGTGCCCACGTCAAATTTGTATGGCCAAAAGCTGGAATGGTCATCAAGCCGGTGGAGATTGGCGATCGTTTTGTTTCTTTTATAGCGATTGTCAAGCTACAAGCCCACTACCTTTGTGCAGGCGTTCCATGCTTTGCGACCGTGACATGTTTTCTTTGGTTTTTGACAAAAATTGCAGTGAAATAACAGAAGGGTAAATTAAAGATTCAAACTCATGAGAGAAAATGCCAAGAGAGTTTGACCGGTTGACCTCGCTGTTAATTTTATGCAGGAAATTACAATAACAATGCTTGGTCGAATGACGTATTGCCTTTAGGGCGGGATCGCCAGTGGTATAGGGAGAGGAGTACCTTCAAGATAGTGATAAGTGGTGCGGATTACCGTCGCCTAGGTGTCTGGCGTATACGCGTGCCAAAAGACACCTATGGTTGATTTTCGGTTGACCAGTCTGATGGCAGAGTTGCAAATACCTGGACTGAACTATTCTGTATTTTGTAGGTGTCGTTGGCACTTTGACAATAAAAGTAAAGATGCACACATATTGAGTTTATTGTCTTGTTTATGAGCGGCCAGTATTTCCAACGGCATAATTGTGTGCATTTGCCCTAGAATAAATGATTTCGAATAAAACATCGCGAATGTAACCACATTCCTTAAGCTCGACGTACACTTAATTGCCCCAAAGAGCCATGGAATCGCCCGACTTCGATATGAGCCTACAGAAATTTCAAAATGCCAGATGACTTTATTTTTATAAACATAGACAGTATAGCGAGAACTGTCTATGGTAGAAGAGAAGAGAAGAGTTCAATGGCTCAATGGCACTGCAGAGTAAATTAAAGTTCTATCGCCCAATGGTCATGAAATCATTCAGGATCACCATTTTGCCTTGACTTTTGACAATGAACGGACATAGAAGAATAGAACTTTGCTTTTAATACTCCTTTATTTCCCCGCATGATCGACTTCACTATTACGTACATTTGGTCACAGGTCACCCAGAAAAAAATGAGTGGGTTCAATGATACTGTGGCCGGAAATTTTTTCAGAGCGAGAAATTTTCGCAAACTTCGCGAGGGCAAAAGAAAGCGAAAACTAATCCTTGCGATATATGTAAAAAAAACATTGCGTGATTTACATCATGAAATGTAACACACTCAGTGCCATGATCACTGAACTTTTATAGTAAGCCTGTCACCTTGAAGGTAATACTGTAGATAACACGAGGGCTTCAAACGCACAATGGTACAAACAACACCACAAGTGTGGCCGTCCCCGTCTCGGGGCTGTTCTCGGAGCGGGACCGTTTTCTCTGGTTTTCCGTCAATGTTTTCCACCACGGACAAATGGTAACAACACTGAACAAAACCTGAATTATATGCTTGTCAAACCAGTTTGTGTCAGTGCCGCCGGTCACGCGCACCACCCAAAAGTTTGACCGTCACTTAATATCGAACAGTATTCAAAGAAACGGTCCTACTAATTACTGCCGTCCCTGCCCGTCATTCTTCTAGCACTGCCCGTCACGAAATTGGCCTTTTCAATACAGTAATAGGTCGATATCTTAATATTCCACAACATTTGTTTGTGATATAAACTTATAAAATCATAGTCCAGGGCCCCCAAACCGCCGATCGATTTACGACCAGATAGTTATGCCGCTGACGCTGATATTCACCGTTGGTTGCCTGTGTGTGCGTACATGGATAGTCTGCATAGCCCTTGAATGTGGTCTCGGTTTTGATCAAACTTACAATTAAGGAGTATATATCAAAACAGATAAATGATTTATGTTTTCACATGGATTCACAAAAAGTTTCGCCCCGGTGTTCATTTTGGCCCTGGAATTCCATCTACCCACCCTTTGCAGAGTAGTAAGCTTATTGGGCAAGTAAACATGGATGCGCCGGTGCGATTCAACGATCAACCTGTATATCGGATCGAAAGTCAACAATTTTACGGCTCGGACTATGATTTTACAAGTGTATATAGAAAGTATAAGGCGGGGGCATTATATATTGACTGATTACTGTAGCTATGATAGGCTACATTCAGGACGGGCAGCGACGGACAGTAATTAGTAGGCAAAACAGGTGGTTTTCACCGTGGGCAGAACTCGGTGCAATGATACTGAACATTAATAGTAAGCCCGTCACCTTGAAGGTAATACTGTAGGTGAAACAGGACTTCAAACGCACAATGATACAAACAACACCACAAGTGAAACGTACACATAGAAATACACGCGTTCCTACGTTGTGCCCACCCGGGCCACGCGATTAAAATATGACTGATACTGCTGGATAGTGTTAATTGGGTCGGTAAACAGTCAATTAATAGTTTAATTGACTACCTAGGTGATTGGCAGGTCGTGTCCAACGACGCATATGCAAAGCAGGCAAAAAGACAAAAGCCCCCAAAGTTATTGACAGCTGGCCAGGGGTCACCATGAATACGTAATGAAGCTTCACTACGCAGAAACTGCGTAGTCAAGCCCTTCTTAACCGGTCAAACTCTCTTGGCATTTTCCGGCATGAGTATATTATTACATTATTTCGCCTCCCAAATGTCCTGTTCTTACTGTCCCCTCAAAATTCGATGTCGGCATCACCTTATAGCAGACGAAATCATCGGTAGATGGATAGATAGATTGATAGATTGATCGATTGATTTTTCAGAATTCATGAATATAGATAGACATAATGTATGTTTGTACACACTCGTATTTTTCAGACTCTTGGCGGACATATCGTGTCAGCCTCAAGATTGTCTGACGTCATACCATTGGTCATTGCTGCTCGATGTAATGTGGGTATTGGCTCACAGATAGGTAAGCAATCCCTGCTATAATCATCGTAACCCAATGCCGTCATCTTCTATTTATTCGAATCCGTGCAAAGGCAGCAAACAGCAACCATACGAGTCTGTGATTGATTATTACTGCTAGCATTGGTATTCCAAAACAGAACGCGAAGCACATTGTATCTTAAGACTGAATTCACTTTAAAGACCGATATTTGGAGCCTCAAACTTTTGTAGTACTCTTTTGGTATACCACTTTCCAGGTGCTCATCCTGAAGCCCGTGGAGCAACTTTACTTTTCATTGTCTTATGATTATGATATTTTTCTCCATAGAGGTACGGCGGTCATTTGGAAATGTATCTGACTTTCTTGAGGAATGATCTTCTCTAGTACCAACGTGTTCACCGTGAGCCCGGATTTTTTTCTTGAATTGGAAAATAAGTGGTTCAAGTTTCTTTCCAGAAGTTTACAGTTGAGGAAAGGTTTAACATAAATTTGGAGGCGCGTACTTCCTTAATAGAGTATACTCCTCGAAAGTGAATGAGTTGAACTTTGGCTAAAAATTTCCTGGATGAAACTTTAAACCATTCTCTTGCCAAATCGTCAATAAAATTCGGGGTCACCATGTAAACTTTGGAACTAGCAATTGAATCAAATTACCCAATATTGTGCGATATTTAAAATTCAAATTGGCTGCCATTCCTGTGTTAATTCTATGAGGAAATAATTTAATTTTGGATTTTCGAAAAAATAAGCTGGTGAAAGTTTCTCTTTTTACAAGAGCTTTAAAATGAGCCTCAACAAGCGGTAGATCAGAAAAGAATTGTAGAAATTTGACGGTCCGATTGTTTTTCCCCGAGACGCGTTCTACCTTGAAACAAACATATTAGAAAAAATTGCATATTGCAGGAGAAAAGCAAGAAAGACTGCTAACTTTTCTAAACTCGGGAGAAACCCGTTTAAAAGACGATGAAGTACTTGTGCATATCACATTGCCAAAACCTGCTGAGGTAAGAAATAAATCCTATAGCTAATATCTCGTGTCTTCTATTTAAGTTGACCGATGTCAACTACTGGTGGAGTAACTTTCAGAAAAAAATGACTATCCCTTTGGAATACTGAAATCACAGTAAAGGGTGGGGCCCATTTCATTTATCGGTAGGAAAAGGGATACTCTTTCAGAAAACATTGCCAAAGTAAGGATTATACCTACCAGGTGCTCCAATTCACAAAAGAGTAAATTTCGAATCTCTTATCTTCCAAGGTTTTTAAGATCGGCGATTTGAAAAACAGATGATTGTCCTGTCCTCAGCCCTAAGATAACTGTAGTTTGTAACACTTACATCGTTTGCAGGAACAGTATATCCATGGATACCAGACGAAAATCCCCCATCGTCGTGACACTAACGATGTTTTTAATGCTGGAATGACGGTCACTTTCAACAATGGGTCAGACGTCGTTCAAGATTTTACTCTGTGTATTGGTGGTATTAAGGAAACTCCTGTCGTCTGTGGTAGTGTGTCTAGCATCTGTAAAGGAAGGTGCGTTAAATATGTTTTAGGTACTCGCCTCTTAATCGAGGTACTGTGACATTTGCTGAAACTTTCAGTAAGAAAACCGCAAACCGTTCTCTTTTGTAATCAGGATAAAAAATAAGGGGTCGCTGTGCAAAATTTGGTATAATGAAATGAATTGCTAAAACTTTTCTGACACTCGACATTAAAAATGGCAGCAATATCTTGATTAATTCTGTGAGAAACTGTACCTTAAATGTACATATCACAGTGTACACCTTACGTCAGCAGCTATTTATTTTTTATAGTATTCATTTAGCATTTAAAAGTACGGGCGTAGAATGCATAAAATGAGTGAGAACGCACAACATACGGCATCCAGTCACCTAGCGGAGAAGCAACAGACAGAAACGCTCGGCGAAATCCCCGATCTCAAAAAAGTGGTTCAATAACGCTAAGAAAAAAATTCTTCTGACTTCGACACCTGTATCGCCCCTATTTGTAACAATCAACCCTATTTGTAACACTCACTAACCCTATTTGTAACAGCTAAACCCTTATTTGTAACACTAACCAACTTTGTAACAAATCTCAACCCTCTTTGAAATACTAACCCAATTTGTAACAGGACAACCCTATTTGTACCAATAACCTAATTTTAAGGAAAAAACTGACAATATGTGTTGAAATTTTGATGAAATTAGCATATTTTGAACTTAGGGGGGGGGCATTTTTCCTGTTTTTTCCTTGTCGAAACTCTTTTTTTTCGGAAATTGCTCGTCAGATTGTTCTTAATTTCGGTGTGCAGGTTTCCTGGAATAAAACTCATGAGAGATAGTCAGGTTGTGCGGATATATGGCAAATTTAATTGTTGGTGCAATTTTCACTAATTTCGGTCGAAAACGTCAAAAATCTGCTTTTCTGACAAAAATCGTTCTGACTCAATTTGTAACAAAAGTTAACCCCATATGTAATAATAACAAATAACAAATCGGGTTAGTGTTACAAATAGGGTTAAGTTTTACAAAAAAGGGTGATACAACTGCTCCACATGCTATAGAGTTCATGAAGCACTCATGCTCGTTCACTCACTATCACACATCGCGAACAAACTTTGTCGAAACAATGAATACATCGTCTAAACTGGGCGAAAGATAGCCCCGGGGAAAATTCTGTCCGAAGGAATGTTTTACATTATTTCTTATGCGTGTTTATTTCCGACATATGGTACAAGAGTGAAGTTCCCGTGAGTGTTGAATCATTGAACTGTCATTTTGTTTCAGACTATGGACAGGTGACCTTATCGAAGATGTTTTCTCTGAAATCGATAAAATAATGAAAACCTCTTCTTATGGTTTGACCTTGATGAAAAGCTTTCTCTGCAAATTTTACCACACTGTTAATGGAGAAAGGAATATTGACAAACGAACGATTATACCACAGAGATCTCTATACTATGAGCACCCTGAAACGAAAGCTGTTTGGA
Source organism: Ptychodera flava (assembly GCF_041260155.1). NCBI lineage: Eukaryota > Metazoa > Hemichordata > Enteropneusta > Ptychoderidae > Ptychodera > Ptychodera flava. Next base: position 50,278,980 of record NC_091928.1, on the reverse strand, counting down.
TGTCAATGGTAATTATTTGCAATATTGTTATATAAATGATCATTATTTACCATCATTTAGTAGTTTAAGTGAATGGCTGAATATATGTCAGCATTGAAGCTGGGATACGTTTATTATATTTACAGCGTTCGCATTTCGATCGTGGATAGATTGATTATACTTACAGCTACGTCATCACGTCTTAACTGTCTATAACAATCAAAGCGTACAAACTCGAAAAATTATAATTAAATGTTTATACATTATCTTATCAGTATTACGTTGCCTTTCTTTTTCACTGCGATCACAATATGGATGATATTGATGCATCAAACCGAAGAGCTTCGTCACCTCAACATTTCCCCAAACATTCAAAGAATTTTATCTGTATAATGTGCACATCCTAGAATATGGCACCTTAATAGTCTTTCTGATTATATCACAAGTTCATATTACATTTGACAACGTTTACATTCAAAACCTATCACTTAAGAATCAACCGCTCCATACTTATTCAAATAGGAAAGGCCATCCGGAGGAGTCGGTGATCCCCTAAAGCACGTTTCATCGAAGCAACTAGCAACTGGTGAAGCTACTTTCATTGATGATATCCCTTCAAGATCAGGTAATCTAGAGTGCTTCTCTCGATTTCCTTTTTTTGTGTAATATACATTATGTTTTCGACGTCAGTTCGTATCAAGCTGAATTTCGGATTTCGGTGAACGCCTACTACATTACATATTCGAATCTGAAACATTTGTAAGAGTCTTACCCTATCCATGCAAATAAGGACCATCACATGTATATATATATATATATATATATATATATATATATATATAATATATATATATATATATATATATATATATATATATATATATATATATATATTTCATATTTTTTTGCATGAATAGGATTGATAGATATAGACATGTATGTGTGTGTTATATTCGTTTGTACGTTTCCTTCACAGATGAGCTTGCCGTGTCCCTAGTAACAAGCCAAACAGCCCACGCAATGATCAGGTAATGTGTTTCCACTCTGCTGTTCTGTGGGGTTTTCGTTAGGAAAGATAGAATAGGCCAGCTGATAATTGTAAAATCATTATGAAATGTGTTTATTCACATGTTAAAGAGTTTTCTACTTCGTAACAAAATGGTCTACGAAATCACATGTGTTAAAGCTTTGGAGGTTTAAGTTTCCGAGAATTTCATATAACAAAGATGTATATATGTTTATATTTAAAGATGTCTTCCTCGATCGTCAAAACATTCTGTCTTCAGTTTTCTTATTTATCAGGGTTTTCTCTCCTGCATTCATAGATCTATCGACGCAACCGAAACATTGGTGCTTGACGGTGTCGTGTGTTTTCTGGATGCTACTGATATTCCTGGCAGAAATGTGTTATCAAATGACGGCGAAGAAATCTTCGCCTCAAATAAGGTAATGATCGCACAGCATACAGGAAAAGGTCATTTGTCGGTGGAGAAAGTAAGCATAAAGCATGGTCAAGGGGGAAATGTGATGAGTTTCAGATTTTTCTTCCCGTATCACAACCCTATAGATTTTTGAATGACACTATTATCAGTTTGAACGAATATGAAGATCAGCCTGAAAGATGAAGACAAAGATAACGATCGATTTCAACAAACATTGTTTCCTCTTCTCTACACAAACATAAGGTACACTGTGTTGGGCAGGTCATTGGTGCCGTTGTTGCCGAGACTAAAGAGTTGGCGACCCGAGCTACAAAACTGGTCAAGGTAGAATATGAAGACCTTAAAGCCATTTTGACTATCGAGGTATGGTAAAGTATCAACTTAATATGTTCATGTCATACCCTAACAGCGATTATATGTAGTTGGTATGCATACATCATGGCATCCTAATACCAATATATTTAATGTAAATATGTAGCTTTATCTATGTATTTTATATGTTCGAATAAGGAAGCAATAGAGAAGGATTCCTTCTTTACGCCATTGCACGATATCGAAGATGGCCCAAGCGTTGAGGAAGGTTTTGCGTCATCTGAAAAGGTCATCGAGGGAGAAGTGAGACTTGGTGGACAGGAGCATTTCTACATGGAAACACATCGTTGTATCGTCATTCCTGACTTAGGAGATCAAAGTCTCCACGTGATCGCTTCAACGCAAAACCAGTCTGGCGATTCAGTATGTAAAATTATCCGTCAAATCCATTAGTATTCTTTATTACTCAAAGACACATTTCTTCGTGTGAATGTTCTGTATCCTCTATTTAACGTGGATCATCTTCAATATCTATGGTCAAACCCTATCTTATATTGCAGCAACAAATCATATCCTACATTAATAATCACGATAAGGGGTTCTCATGTAGCGAACACATCCAGAAGTTGTGCTCAAGACGCTTTACAATTATTATTACCCCTGGTCATTGCACCTTATTTGATACCACCCCACTCCCCGAGGAGCAAACAGCAGCTCATATGTGCAGCTAATCAGCGCAGCAGAGCTTAACGCACACACATTACAACCACTGTCCTACCAGGTACCGTCACTCCTTGGTTGGAAGAAACAATGAAGAATAAAGTGCTTTGCTCAAGGACACAACACCATGGCCATACTGGGGCTCGCACTCACCATCTTGTGATGGTGCGTCCACTGATCTAGCCACTGGCCAATGATGCCTCCTCTACATTCTTATTTCTTCCAATCGCCATACAAACAAACAATTATATACAACAATCAAAACGGAAGTTTGTATGTGTCTAATTCTTTTATATTTATGGAAAGCCAACGACCTTGAATTTTGTTCATCCCAACATTCGTATTGCAGTCCTTTTCTGATATGTTGCCTTCTGTTTTCTTTTGCTAAAGAAAATTATATCAAATGCACTCGGCTATCCAGCCAATAAAATCAAGTTTCAAACTGTACGTATCGGTGGAGGATTTGGAGGGAAGGAGAAGAGAGCTGCTCTTACATCTGCCATCTGCGCAGTCGCAGCACACAAGTAAGGATCTTTTCATATTGTTCGAGTGCTGTAGCTATTTTTCTCGACAATTCTTCTTCTACGAGTATTGCAAGGTAGGCAAATCACATGAGTTTAAACGAGTTGTTGGATGAATGGACAAAACGATCAACTAGGGATTAAGATAAGGGAAACAGGGACAGAAAATGCTTTGAAATTGTCAAAACCTTGCCTGATGGAGCTTGCTATGTCTTCTATGAACACTCTTCTTCAGAGATAATTTCTCTAGTGTTACTAAAATTTACACCATGTGATCAATGACTCATCTTTTTCACTCAAATTGTCCTTACTCTTTCAAATCAGAACACGGAAGCCGGTTAGGTGTGTGTTGGACCGTGAGGTTGACATGAGAATATCTGGAGGGAGACATCCTGTCTTTTGCAAGTACAAGGTTGGGTTTTCTTCGAATGGTCGCCTTGTTGCGCTCGACATCAACATGTTCTTCAATGCTGGACATTCTACGGACCTATCACATCATGCAAGTGTTAACTCATGGTACCCACATATTTGAAACTGATTTTTACTTTTTCAGGAAAGCATGATCAACAATACAAAATTTTCAATTGTCGCTGAGAGAGAATATATCTAACTAACACACTGTAACTTTATCCAACTCCAGGTTGTCACTGAGAGCATGATTGAAACGACAAGCGTTTACAGTATTCCCTGCGTCAAGATCAAAGGTTATGCTTGCAAAACAAACTTGCCTTCAAATACAGCCATGAGAGGATTTGGCAAGCCACAGGGGATGATGATATTCGAAAATGTACTCAGCAAGGTTGCTGCCTGCTGTGGACTACCGGAATTACAGGCATGTAAAGGCTTTTGTGCTCAAACCAAGTATAACTCTTCAGTACTCTTAATCGAAGGTGATAGCATTGTCTGAAAAAATTACCTACAAACATGTTTATGTCCCTGCATAATAAGATCTCTCATTTAAGCTGTAAAAATGATTACAAAAGACAAACACGTATTAAACTGCTCGGGGACTAGCAAGGGTTAGATTGTGGATAGTTGATAGATTACATACGGCATAGAATGAGCCCCGAGGAAAACTGCTGTACTTTGAAACTAAAGAACGTGATGATGAATCTTGAGTCCTATGAACATTTGTTGTTTTACAGTAACATGTCGTGTAATACCTTAACAGGAAAATGTTTTTCCTAAAACTGAGGTTATCTCTTTTAAGATACGAGAAATCAACCTTTTATCCGAGGGTGGGAACACAATCTGTGGACAAAAGCTTGAAGTTAACAAGATCAAGGAATGTTGGGAAAAATGTAAAACATACAGTAATTTCAATTCAAGACTTCAGGGCGTTTGCGACTTTAACAGGTGAGCCAACACTTTTGTATATATGAGTATGCACGTTTCAATCTTTCAATCTTTGTATTTTGTATGCGTGAGGGGCCCTAGGGAAGATTAGCATTTATGATAACCAGGTTTCCTGTTTTGGATTTTAACCCTTTTTGAATAAAGTTAAACAAAAAAAGATCGAAATGTCAAATTATGTATCTCTCCATGCACGGTATATTAGTGATTAATTAAGAGCAACCATCAGGACTTGATCCCCAGACCTACAAAACTTAGTGTAGTAGCTAAGAAATCTAAACACATTAAGTATATCCTAATATTCACCAAACCATGATTAAGGAATCCAATTTGATCAACGGTTTCACAACCATACTATACATAGCTTAGATGCAATACGCAGCGTCGAAAAAAAATCGATCACTCAACCATAAGAATCACACTTGGAGACAGAATGAACATGATACAAATAAATGGCTCGAATGAGCAGGACAGGAGACAAAAACCCTGTAAACGCAAAGTAAAAGGGTCTTTGTTTGGTCGTCGAGCTATATACCCATTCCAAAACTCAAAGGCTAGTTCTTTCCAAAATTAAAAATGATTAATGCAAGTAGCTCTCCATGTTGACTGATGAATGCTGATTAGTCACGACAAATAGAATAGTTTGCACAAAAGCAATTATCTTTGTATATACCCCCCCCCCCTCAACTCTAACACAAACTACTTTTCTCATATACCAAACACTAGACGTTTACACAAAATAAAGCCAGCTTTAACTTTTGCGGCTCTCATTTCGGTAAGTGCATAAATATGGATCGTCTCTCAACGTAGTATTTTCTGTCGTGGCTTTCACACAGAATAACCACAAGGAGAAAGAAGGGTATTTCAATCGTTCCAACAAAATTTGGTATGGGAATTCCGGGTACTCCGTTGGAGCAGGTGAGCAATAATATATCTTCTAATATAGTTTCAAGGCCAAGTGGAGAATAATTGCCTTTTGAATATGATTGAATCTGTAGCATATCTCACTGACAACATTCAGAGAACTTTTTCTGAGATGGAGCAATATTGCCTTCACATTGCCTGCTTTCTCTGTAATGCCATTAACTCCCTTTATCCATATTAATATAGTATGCCAAGCGATTAACTTTGAGTATTTCTGTACATGGTGTAGGCGGGTGCCTTGGTCAACGTATACACCGATGGCTCGGTTCTACTCAGTCATTGTGGTATTGAAATGGGTCAAGGTTTATACACCAAGATGATACAGATCGCCAGCACTGTCTTGGACATCCCGGTAGATCGTATTCACATCTCGGATACATGTACTGCATCGGTGCCCAACGCATCATCTTCTGGAGGAAGTATTGGAACCGATTTGAATGGCATGGCCATCAAAGTAAGTTGTCGGGACATCGTTAACTTCGAATAATGACTGGTTATTGTTGTTGGTGATGTATTCAAGGTAGTCTTTGTACATGAAATGGACTATGCGAACCTGAGTTCAACGACGTATTGATGTGATGCACAATCGGCTGGCGTATGGATGATGCACATATGAAAAATAACAAACCTAGCCTAAGAATATGCCCAAGGAATGGAATTAGAAATGCTTGCTTGACAAATTAACTAACATCGCATTAGCTTAGACACTTGACTGTGAGATATTTCGTGCGTAAGTGGCAGGTATATTCGTCTTTACCTAAGGCAAAGTACGCTTATGCCCATTTCACTGCGGCAACTTTACACCTGGTGACAATGGTGCCATGTAATATGCACTGCATGTCCACTACACATGCACTGGACTGAGATATGAAGGGTCCGTGTATTTCATGTTTATATTACCAGGAAGTGCCTGTGAAAGTTTGAAATATATTCATACATAGTATTTTCTGTTTAGATGTTAATATTATGTATCCAGGGTGTCTCATTAGCTGCTAATTCATCCATTCTTCTTACAAGCAAGCACACATGTACATTTCTTAATGTGAAACATGAGTTTTCTGTGATTAAATGTAGAATCTGAAATCTTAATCAAAGGGATTAGGCACGTTTAACAGGTCCATCTACATACTCGTCCCCTATAGTATCTAACACCAGTAAAAGAATAACAAGTTACATTCTTTCGTATATTGTTAGCGCAATGTGATTATGGCAAAATTTTGCATTCTCTAACACAGTATACTAAAGGAATATTTGATCCGAGGTGTCTATTTCTAAAACATCGGAAACATTGGATAGACATTTGAATGATATTAATGTTGAGATACAGCGATCAATATTGAACTGTATTCAAAGCAATACTAGAAAATTGAAGCGTCTCACAAGCTTCACAAATGAAGCAATGCCTCCTAGCTGTAGTTATCATATGTCCTATTGTAACTGTCCTGTGCTTTTCAACCCTTGTGACCCAATTGCCTTGTGTGGTAGTTTTGTAGTCTGTCTCCACCACAGAAAACAATGTTATCAGGCAAGACCATCTATAGTTTGAGGGTGATAATGAAGCATGTTGCATCCATAGACACGGCTCGGTGATTTGACCTTAGGGGGAAATAGCACTTGATGTTGCGATATTAAAATATTCGCAGTGCCAAAATACTTAAATCTCCATTATCTGAATGTTTTCGCTAGGCTTTCAAACCCAAGCACCCGGATGGTTTGAAAGTATTCTTCATACAGCATTGATTTCATGCAATGTTTCACTTCCAAGGCGTTAACGTACATATCTCTATGGCTTATCCCAAATGCTTTAGAATGCTTGTGAGAAAATCAGAAGTAGGTTGCAACCGTACAAGGAAAAGGACACCAGTGGTACATGGGAAGACTGGGTAAGTTTGTTTGTAATAGTTTGTTTGTTTGCTTGTCTGTGCAGTTTTTTTCTGAATAAGAAGAACAGCTATATACTCTCCGTGGGTTCGATTGCGGTATCTTTACAAACCTGATTTCCTCGTTATGGTTGCGGTAAAACATAAATACCACACAGGAAAACCTACCAAAGAAAGAGTGTGTTCAAACCCATGCATATTCCCAAAAAAACCATACCCTGCTCTTCATTCTTGTATTTTACGTTGCATGTAAACCAGCGTGGATGTATGAATAACTTTGAAAATTAAATTTCTCTCATTTAAGGTCAACGCAGCATATAACAACTTTGTGAGTCTGTCAGCCATTGGATATTATGGGTAAGAAGTTTTTGGCCATTTTAATTACCTCAGGGCAATATGAGGAAAGATTGGCACGTCAAACTTACTTTGCCAACTTCAGATTTGCACAATGACTTCACTGAAGACTGTGCCATAGCAAGGAAAAAAACTAAAGTTAGGAAGTGCCTCGACGACAGCTGTTGGGTCACGATAATTCCTTTGCTTGTCTGCTCTGTATTAACTTTGGTGGATTCATTTTGAAGCCTGTTGATTAAGTTAAGCTAACACAGTTGGGTTTCAATAGATATCAGAAAAGTTAATTGTATAAAAAAACATTAACTAAGGGTATAGTATACCAATAACATTAAATAAGGGTAAAATGGCAATTATGACTTTCTAATGTTGGCACTTTAAGAGAATATTTTAGCCTTATCCTCAACTTTGCCAGATGACTCCTGATCTTTTAAGTCTTCGCCATGTTAACGAATGCTTCAACGTTTTCTTGGGGAAAGTGTGAGCAAAAGTGCAGTCTTACCAACAAGTTTGTTGTATGTTGTTCACACTTTAATTTTCGTTATATTTTAAAAAGGTGGCAGTCGTCGGAACTGCGCGTATGCGACTTTCTTGTTCACAATCAATATATCTCATGCTTGATATTTATATGCATCATGTAAACATAGCTGCAACATTTAAATTTTACTATATTCCTTGTTAACAAACATGTTCGAACTTTCATTAATCGCCAACGTACCTTAAATACAGTGTTTACATTGGTCGTAGGCGTCCCTAACAAACTAGTATTTTTTTGTTTTTTGATATGATTGAAAATATGCAAATTAGCTCAAAACAGCCGTTTTGGTAACCGCTTGTCAGACAGTTTTGATATTTCATATCCAAGCCTACAGGGATGACCTTATTTAAATTTTTTCAAATTGTGATGATATATGCAAATTTGTAATTTTTATCATTTTTGGTCAAATATCATAAAACTATGATATATCCATATTCTGATGTCATCTATAATTTGTATTTTGGGGCAATTTTAGCATTTTTGGTTAAATTTGTTTCCTAATAGCCTTGATATTTAGTACGTAGGTTTCTATGGATTAACCAAATTGTGTTCAAATCTGCAATTTTGTATTTGAGGGGCATTTTTGCCTTTTTTGTTACTTCAAATTACTTATCTGATAGCTTTGTTATTTGGTGTACAGTTCCTAGTGTTTATCTTAATGTGACATAGATTGAAATGTTGATGGAATCTTCAATTTTTGTATATTTGCTGCTATTTTAGCCATTTTTGGTCTGGCCATCCTGAAATGAAATTAGCAAAGATAGTCCCCTTCTTCATCAACACATATGTCCAAATAGTTATTCTCTACATAACACAGCAAAGCTCTCTCGGCTCTTAGTTTGCTTGTTTCTTCAAACAATCTTTGATATTTGGTATACAAGTCCCTTCGGATGACCTTAGTGAGATAATTTCATATAGTAAGGAAATACTTAATTTGTGTTTTGGGTCAATTTATCGGTTCTTATATGTATATAGGGGTCTGTAAGTATGAGCCATACTGAAACAATTCTTTCATAAGGATACACTGTATTGCTAAAGGACCTCTGCACTCTCTATATCTGGCTTTATACTATGCACGTCCTCTATACAATCCAGGTCTATAGTAGCTCCAGGGACATTGACCGTATGTTTACCTCAAGCACAACTATGAGCCTTGTAAGAGTCCTATAGTAAAAATACCGTCAAGGACAGTGTGCTCACATTCGGTTTGAATTGGTCCATTCGAGAAATATTTACTGTGAATTGCTATGAAGCATTGGCATTAGACGAACTAGACACATAGTCTAAATCGAGGTGTTGCCAATATTGTCAGGTGCAATTAAAAGCTAAGCGGTAACATGAGTCGATCATAAAAAATCAACTCTGCAAAAGTTGAAACATTGTTTAGCAGGAGGTCAGACGTAGTCTAAACAAAACCTCCACATATGTCTAAGCACTGTCCAAGTCTTATCACTTGCTTTCAGGTGTAGTTGTTTTGACTACATCTGACCTGCTGCAAGACAATGTTTCAACTTTGGCAGAGTTGATTTCTCTGTGGTCGACTGGAATTACTGCTCAGCTGATAATTGGTTGGCAACACCTCAATTTAGACTATGTGTCTAGTTCGTCTAATGCCAATGCTTAAAAGCAATTCACAGTAAACCCGGAAAACAAGAATGACAAAAGTAAATAAGGTCTCCAACTTAGGTACATGAGGTCATCTTTAGGAACATGCATATCAACTTCTATAGCAATGGGACAAGCAGATTCTAAATACATAAGCAAATGTCAACAGCAAAAAATAGATAGAGGAGGTTTGATAAGAAGAAAAGGTGGGAGTGGGTAAAAATATGTAGAAGGGATCTGGTAAAAAAGTAATGCTACCTCATCAATCTTCTAGACCCTACCCCCTCCTGAATATCAAATGTTCCATCCCTTGGTATTACATAACGCCAGATGACATGAAATATATATTACAACCTTGGGGATTTTTTGATTAATGCCATGAGTGTTATCATTCTAATGTAAACAGCACTTAAGTTAGTTACAGATGGTGAAATGCCTTCCACTGTGGATGGTGATTATGACATCTTGAATTATCCTGAATCCAAAATTCTCATCAGTTCTTGTATGTCTTACATAGAAAAGTTGCAAAAATTGGTCCGCAATGATAAAAGTCACTTAAGCTTTGTTTTCTGGATCAAATTTTCCTACAAATTGATACCAAATATGACAAAATTATGTTCACAGCCTTCAAAACTGTCTCACAAGATATCCTGGGTTGGTGTAGGTCATTTAAGGTCACAAACTGAGAAAATTACCTAAAATATACAAATTTGGGGGTTTCCCAACACTTTGAGCAGAAAAGGTATCTAATAACATCCCTCGGGACTTTATACCAAATTACAAAGCTATCAAACAAGTAATTTTGATATCAAGTTTTCTTGACCAAAAATGACAATATTGTCTTAAAAATACAAATTTGTATATTTCAGGACAATTTCCACATATCTACCTATTGTCATCTCTGTATGTCTGTGTACCAAATGCAAAAGCTGTCTGTCCAGGGGTTTAAAAAGAAAATACTGTTTAAGATTTTTTGACCAAAAATGACAAAATTGCTCCAAAATAGTAAATTTCAACAAATTAGAAGCGTAACACCTTCGCAAAGATCCAATCCAAATTTGAGAGCAATTGGGCTGGCGGTTTCAGAGAAGAAGAATTTTTACTGAAAATGAGAAAAATCACCAAAAAATTCAATAAAAATACAAAATTAAGGATATCTTCACAATATTCATAAAACTGTATAAGGTTCACCTAAGGTACTTGCACACAAATTTTCAAAGCAATCAAAAGAGTGGTTCTTGAGATATTAATTCTTGACCATTTTCACATTTTGGAAGCTCATTTGCATAATTTTGGCAATGCAGACTTCATTTGAACAAAATCCCATCTATAGCCCAGGATGCATCCACACACCAAATACCAAGCTGAAATGTGCAGCGGTTTGCGTGTTTTTGATGTTGACGGACATACTGTACGTACATACATACATACATACATACATACAGACGCCATCAACTTCAGCTTATACGATAAACTCACATTGGTATAACCAAATGTGAGCTAAAAAATGAAAGAGTTTGACGTAAGTATTTGGCTAAAATGTAGTTTTGAACCCATATTTGACTAAAATTGTAGAGTTTCTTCTTTTGAAGTTAGTGTACACCTATACGAAATTCGGAGATTCATGCCCAAAAACAGTTACATCTCCCTTTGATTGATTGTGAAAGTCGGCAAATTTTTTCTAAGATTCGCCATACGATGCAATAAACACATTTAATGTAACAGAACCTCTTACCTTTTGTTAGCAACGCCGAGTCGCATCTTGATCCAATAACCAAAAAGGGTAACCCATACAAATACTTCACATATGGCGTCGCCTGCTCTGAGGTCGAAGTTGATTGTTTGACCGGAGAACACCAGGTGATACGTACAGACATTGTCAAGGGCATAGTGGTCTGTCAACCCAGCTATCGACACGGGACAGGTAAACGACAGTACCAATAGTTTTCCAGTTCTCCAGTAGTGAATGCAATTGTTAGAAAAAATATGTCGTATGGGTCACCACCAGCAGTTATCAATTTAGAAAATTGACAAGTCTTCGTTAACATTTTGCAGTGGCAAAAATGTCTTGCTTGCCGTATCATATACCATGCAATTCATCAACCTTATGTTAGCTAAACTCTACGGCTTATCACAAATGGGCAAACCGGAAGTCAAAACTTCATGGATTTGTTGTATACATTTGCGGCTGCAATTGTTCATGAATGCCAGATGGCATTATGCTCTTTTTGAAACAAAAGCACCATACGTTAAACAATTTAAGCAGTTGTTAAAGACAGATATTTCAAGTCGCGATCTTCAGGCTCTACAGATGGATATTGCAGTTTAAGTACTATCTGATACCGTAAAGAGTTCATTCACAGTTGAACGAACTTTCGTTCTTGACATCGTCTCTAGATTCATGGAGCTTTCATGCAAGGCTATGGTCTGTTCATGAGAGAAGAACTCATTTGGTCTGACAAAGGCGAATTGCTGACCTGTGGTCCTGGCATGTACGACATACCGCGCGTACAACACATTCCAAGAGAGTTCAACATTCATTTCTTGGAAAATTCCGAAAATCCAAAGGCGGTCTTCTCATCCAAGGTAATTTCACGCACGTAGCATCTCTTTTTGTCCATTCAATGAAGTCACTGAAGGAGATCCTTAATTAATAGCTAAAGATCTCAATGGGTCAAACCCGGAATTCGCATACATAGCAAGAAAACTACAGGCAGATTTTCGTGCATGCCTGTAATAGGGTATGATCAGTGCCTGCAACAGTCCTAAGAAATAACCTCTGTTACAGGACCTGTACAAAAACCACATGCTCAAACGAGAATAGAAGTGTGTATTTCTGTACGCGTTTGTACTTGTTTGTTTGTACCGCCATCACGTGATCTCTTGGGCTACTTGGTCTATGGAACAAAGTGCGTCTTTTCGTTTCCGGAGTAGGACCATTGCAGAAAAATTACTCTTATCGGGACCGATGACATAATTTCTAGGTTATGATCCATGCTTACGACATGATACGACATTAAGCTAACTTACAAATCAGTATATACATATCAGAATAAGTGGAGGAGAAATGTACACAATTTTAAAAATGTAACATACGATACAATAACATAATATAATTCACTTTGACTGAATTGAACAAATGAGACAATCTCACAAAAACTTTGTGTCGAAAGCGATAAATCTATTTTACCTTAGAATGTAAATCCATAGTTTATAGTGTACTCTTAAATTCTATAAAACTTACTACTGTGTCTTTTCACAGGGCATCGGGGAGCCACCACTCTTCCTAGCTTCATCGGTGTACTTTGCAACGAAGGAAGCCATCCGTTCAGCTCGGAAAGACTCCGGACTTGCAGAGGATGATTTTAAATTAGACTGTCCTGCAACATCTAAGAAAGTTAGAGTGGCATGTGGAAACCAATTTAACTTGTCCATTGATGCTTCGGAGCTTGATCAATGCTAAGTATTGTAAGGATTGACCCCTGTCGACTCTACATGCGCCAATGCGCCACATATTGCATTCCGTGCCAAATGTTGACCTGAAGCAGTGGGGACAAAACGGTCTATATGTTATCAATGTAGTGCTTCTAAGAATTTTTTTTTCATTCGATTCCAATATGAAACACTTCAAAAATATCTTCTAGATGATCTAGACGCTAAAGATATTCATTGCAGTAGGTATCGTGCTTTTGTCGGGGTTTTACAAAATTAAATCTAAGTAAAAGTTAAGTTGCCCACGCGACAATAGTGGAAAAATGAAAGATTAAATGCAAGGTATTAAATTGAATAACAGAATGCGTCATTAGAAAAACTCATCACTAAAAGGGAACCTATGTTATTTAACGTTAATGAAAACACTATAGCATGAACTGATGTGTGTTGAATAGTGTCATATTATGCCATTATTTTTGTCAGTGCAAGTGTTATATACTTAAAATTCATATTCACTTTATAAGGGTTTGCCATAAATGTCTTCAGAAATATGTGAAGATAAAAGGGAAACTATTAGTTTTGATTTAGATGACATGCTGAAGTTTACAGCTTTCATCTTTGGAAAATGTATAAACGACAGGCCTTTTCATTGAAGTTGACGTAGGGAAGCCTACTGTGAATCAAAGTAAAATTTAAATTGGCAAAGTTGGAATAGTTGATGTTTTTAAAGGATGGAACATTAAATGCAACATTGGTTTGAATAAGAATGTCATTAGCAAAATTCACTCGAAAAATGGATTTATTTCGTAAAGTTCTACGAAAATGCTTTCGACATACGGTAAATAATATTTAGTCCCCACGGACGTAGTCCGCGGGGACAAGTGGGTTTGGTCATGTCATGTCAATACCGTCTTCAAATATGACTTGTTCTATCCAATAGTTGAACCATATCTGTACTACAACTCATTCTCGGCCATTGAGCCCCATCTGCATTGCAATTAATGAAGAGGACCCTTCCTCTTTGACATAGTCAAAGTACCCATAAACAAGTTGGGACTGTGTCATCGACGATGACATGATGCAGTTGGTTCTTGGTCTATATAGTTATGATACTTACTTTATTTTTTAAATAAAATATTAACAATGTCAGCTCATGAATGACTGTTGAATGGTGATCAAATTATGTCATGATTTGCCAAACGTAGGAACACCTTGGAACACAGTGTTTGTTTCACACGCTGTGATCCATTAGGAGGTGAGTTTAATGTTATAGTAAAGATTTAATGCTGACTGTATCATTTTGCAAGTGATGTTTTGCATTATTGTAATAGAGAAGATGGAACTAGTATTTCTTCTTGATGTGTGATATCGAATTCTGCCTTTATTTGTTTTTGTGTTCTATGATTTAAATGTATATTCGCGTCATAGAAATTCTCCCTGTAGAAATCTGTAAAGAGAAAAACCAAGGAAAATGATTTAAGTGAAGTGCATTCTAAGTGCTAATTTTAGTAAGACTTTTGTCCATGCCATGTGTCAATAAGAATGCATAAGACAGATGGTATAAAAGCAAAAGTAGCAAATGCATACAGGTGTTCATTAAAGTTTGCTTTTATTATACGATGCAAATGCTTCATGCTTAATATTATGCTCATAATGTTGAAAGTATTTCAGTTGATCAAGCTTTGATACATGACCTACTTATACAAGATAATTAAACACAGAATCGAGCTAATCATGATAAGTCACTTTCAAACTTGAAGCATGACTTAATTAACATATAAGCTATACACAGAAAAATTTAGATTACATTCAGCTGTTTCATATTTTATCTATGGAAATATGGAATGTCATTAAATATGTAAATCATTTAATATCACCCCCACTTATCAAACTTTCAGAAGTAGTACATTTTAATATGCTAAACCTGCACTACAGGTCTGGTACAATCAGTGGCATCAGTGCGTTCACATTGATATGCAGACAAATTACAATCTTCTATAATTTTCAAAGCTCAGAATATGATGATTCTCTCTACAACGATGAAATGTTGCCATTTGCATGTTAATGGTGTAAAATTGGGCTAAAAAGCACATTATTTGTTCCAAATTCAATGAAAATGATATATAGATTCTTAACATATCTAATTCATCAACATCATACAGACTTGTATTATCTTTAGAGGTTATCAAAAGTTACAAGTTCAGGTACATAATTTCATCATCTTGTAATGTCGTATGTAAATGAAAAACGGCAAATAAACAATCAGTTGGTCATTTTAAATAATAAAAATGCTTCCCATGCAAATAAATCTCTACAAAAACACATACTGATATTGTTATACGCAATACACTTAATGCAGAGTGACAGCTGCTGTATATTAAGCAACAACATGATTCTGTTGCCTACAAATTCTTTTACTGATCTATTTTACTTGTTTATTTGTTTGATTGTTTGTTTGATTATTTAATTTTGCAGATGTAAATTATGTTCTTGGGAAAAATCAGTATAACATGTTCACTTCTTTGTCATCAGTTCGCTATATATGAAACGTTTGTCGTTATGATTTAAATTTGTCACCAAAGTCAGAACACAAATTAATTATAGAAGTATTTGCATGTAAACACCAACAATTAATTTGCATACACATAGACAACAAGGTTGCCCTGTACAATTATGGATCTCCCTTTTACATTTATTTTATGTACAACCATATAGGTAACTATCGTGTAACACATGCAAAGAACTACAGTGCATAATCAACTGACTCTCTATCGTTTGAACTGCAACCATGTTTAGAATGAAGAGTCGCAGACAAAATTACAGTTTAATAACCATTTTATTGATTGAATTTGGTGTTTTCACTGACTGACATTAGTTTGCTTCACGTACGTACAACGTACACGCTTTTGATAACTCTCTTTGATTTATCGTGTCTCGTAGTTATACTTTTATTAGCCTATGCTGTCAATCCCATTTCAAAGTTTTGATCAAGTATTTTGACAAGCAAACCACATATAATCGGTCATTGAACGGAAAGAAACCACAAAATATTGAGAAAAAATTAATGCCCGGTAAACCGGTTTATTTCTGAGTGTTTTTAATATATATGAAATGTGTCGCGCGGTCGACGGTTTATCAAGTAAGTTTGTTAACAATCCGGGTTAATTATCATGGCGGTCTCGCTACCTCCATGTTTGCACCAAGCTTGCGAAGGAAATGACATCAACAGTTTACATTGGCTTAACGGTCGTAAGTCACTTGAAAATCAACAAAATACACTTCAATGTCACAAAATCTTCCACCTTTATTCATCATGCATGTTTTAGGGCTAAGAAACCACCATCCATATCAGGTGCGGCCAATCGAGCTATTCATCGAAACAACTATTCCGGGAGCAATTTTAGGGCAGGGGAAATTCTAATTTTGCTTGGGCAGGGGACACATTGTTAGCTGGCAGGGAGCAGATTTTAGTTTTTTGTCGTGCAGGGTAGGTATCGGTTGATTGGCCTGGGGAGCAGTATTTGGAAAAAAACGAAGATAGGAGAAAGTTACTTGTAAAACGGCGACAAGGGAAGCAGAGCCTATTTACAAAATTAAATATGGGTATGGTGTTTCCAGGAAAGGATGTTATCATCACAATTCAGGGGAGCTTCATGTCTGCAGGGGAATGATAAAATTTTAAGGGGAACTTTTTTTCCAGGGCAGGGGAGATCGACAAGTGATTTTCGCCAAAGTGCAAGGGAGCATCAACAATTCACAACGGGGAGGGAAAACAGGCAAAAATCTATGGGGAGTTGTTAAAAATGAAGTTTGAGGGTGGAAGGGTAAGTCCATCACTCGGAATGGGAGCAATAGCGTTACATACTACAATTGTCTTCTATGTCTAAGGCACGGAAAAGCTTTCAAAACGTCTCTAGTTGAGTGCACAAGCAGTAAAGGGCACAGTAGAAAACGGGGTCGCAGACCTGATTAAATATTCATGAAAGCTGCTGACCTCTTCCGAGAAAGTTTGCATAAATTACTGGAAATTACTGAAAACAGTGGGGCATAAGCATCGTTGTGGGGTGACCATGATGAAATGGACCCATTAACATCCATAGTCAGAATAGGAAACATTTAATTAACGTCATTGTGATTCACTTAAAAAATCATATCACGGCCTGAAAAGCACAATATCATAACATATCTTACCTACTCCTGAAGTGAAAGACTTTTAACTCCCAACAACAGCGCAGAAACTGTATGGCTTCTGTTCTGATCCATACAAAATCTAGGTGCAAATGAATGTTCAATGGCGGACACTTTGAGAGAAAAATTACCGTACAATGAGGTATCTAATGACATGCGCACATGCGACATGTGATGTCCTCTTCATTAATTAATTAAGAGGACTCTATCCTCTCTGAGGACTTGTAATTAAAGTACCCATTAACAAGTGGGGGCTGTGTCATCAACGATGACTTGTTCAATCAAGAATGAAAACCAACGGGTAACAATGCAAAATTTAGTATGCGAGAGACAATTTGCCGAATATTTACCAAAACTTGAAATTCAAAATGGTACCATTCCTGAGGCAACTCTGTACAGAAAAATAATGCTGTCGATTTTCAGAAATATAGGCCGATGAAACCTTCATTCCGTGAACTTCAAAATGAGTCATCACGATTGGTAGTCCAAAATGTATTGCAAAAGTTAGTTATTAAATGGTGAATGATAGATCGTATTCACATCTCGGATACATGCACAGCATCAGTGCCCAACGCAACATTCACCGGGGCAAGCACAGGAACCGATTTTAATGGCATGACCCTAAAAGTAAGAACATTTGACGATCTAATTTTAATATATTTTATTGTAAATCAATATTACTTTTTTCACAACTTTACCGGACACAAGCTGGTTCTCCCTATCGCACTCACATTTTTCTGTACCTTGTCGATTGAAATCAAGACTCTGCGCATGATTGTGCACATCGCTCCAACTTTATGGCAGAAGTTTCAATTGAAACGTACAAGTTAGGTTATTTGGCAGCCTCTTTATCCCACCTAACTGACGTAAAATGTCAGGAATTTATTTAAACAATAAGTCGTTTAAGCAGTGGACGTGTTCTCGCAACACAGGACAAACTGCGTAAAACGGGAGTAGGCACTAATTACGTTAAACACTGCATAAAACATATGAAGTTGCAATCTTTGCTCAGCTCTGCACTTTTTCTAGTTCCATACAAAGTTTGACTTGTATTACTAAGCTAGAACCCTGTTTCTACGGGCATGTATTAAAGTCTCGCGAGATCTCGCAATCAGCGGAACATCGTCTATTGGTCGAAATGTACAATGTGACTGACCACAAATACACAGTAATGGTTTGTTTACATGCCAATGAATATGAACAATATCGTAAACATCGTAACTTTTACACCTACAGCGTAAATTGTGGTTGTAAAAAGAGATCATAATCAATCAAAAATTAAAGTGGAGCACTTGTGGGCCAAGTTTAGACACTTTTTACCAAAAAAACTGGTCTCCAAAATTTTTACAGCGCGTAACAGTGCATTGCGCTCAGTGACAAGTTCTGTGGCCCGTTGTCTTTCGCAAGGGAAATGTTCGTAAATTCTGACGGTTTTCTTTAGTTCGTTTATAATATAATAGAAATAACAGATTGCGCCCAGACCATTAAAGTTTATTTGTGGGCGTTAGCGAGAGGAAAGCCAAAAAATAACGGTGTCGGCAAGCCTCGCCGTTAATTTTTGGCTTTCTTCTCGCCCTTGCCCATAAATAAACGTTAATGGTCAAGATGTCGCCCGGTATTTCTATAATATTGCCATTTAAATAACTAGTCATGAGGGCGCAGTTATTTGACAGGGTGCCTCTTAACAAGATAAGGAAAATTCCTGACCTTTATCATCAGCAGATCAGATTTTAAGTGTTCGAGAGCAATTTGCTGTTTTTGCTGAAGTCTTTTGATCACGTATACTGGTGAACGCAAACTGTACCCAATCAATACTGTAGTATAGCAACAGTTCCTATTTCAGTGTAGGAGCACATGTAGTTGATGGTGCACATCTCTTGCTGCTGTTTATAGGTCCAAGGAGCTTTCATGCAAGGCTATGGTCTGTTCATGAGAGAATAACTCCTTTGGTCTGACAAAGGCGAATTGCTGATCTGTGGTCCTGGCATGTACGACATACCGCGCGTACAACACATTCCAAGAGAGTTCAACATTCATCTCTCGGAAAATTCCAAAAATCCAAAGGCGGTGTTCTCATCCAAGGTAATTTTGTAAATTCTGCTTGTTTGCCTGTTCCTTGTTTTGTGTGTATATTGTTAACTTGTTTGTTTTGTTTTGTTTTGTTTTTTTATTTCATCGGATTTAATGATGTTTATACATAATTTGCTAAAACAGTCACCAAACTTCAAAAAACGTGTTTTAGGTTAACAAACAGAATGTATAATGTCAGAAAATGATGAAGAAATATAACTGTGCCAACGTAAGCTACTATCGTGAATAATAGATTTTTACATTCGGTAAAAAAAAATTGAACAGGAGCTGTGTAACATCTACTACTTCCAGGCGGTTCAGGCGCAACGGATTTCGCCGGTACCTCTGTGCTTACACTTTTGAATAGTTTCAAGGGATCCATTTGACGATTGTCGGAATGCAGGTCTTGCGTTCCGTATATGTAATCGCGGTAGGCGTCACATAAGCATTCCATACCTGGGCTACAAATGGCAGACATTGCAAGAACATGTCTCACTAATCGGCACATTTGACGTCCCAAAATGTCTAACAATAAAGTTATTACGAAAATACCGCAAAGGATGCACTTGGTCACTAGCGTCGCACATCACCCGACGCTATATGCGCTGTCCTCATGCATTCTTTGTATTTGTATAATAACCTCCTATTACATATGTATACAGTCATGAAGCAAGTATTTTCAAGATCTCGAAAGCTTAAAATGAAATGAAACTTGAACACAAACTAATTTCCTTGGAACAGTTAAAGTCCTAGATTCGTTAATCGACATATCCCGCCTTTCAACATGTATTTCCAGATGATCTATTTACTTGCTGTGTAATGTTACTGCATGATGTAATATACATTAAATACATGCGTACTTGGAATGGTCTATTTCACAGGGAATCGGGGAACCACCACTACTACTAGCAGCATCTATGTACTTTGCCACCAAGGAAGCCATCCGTTCAGCTCGGAAAGACTCCGGACTTGCAGAGGATGATTTTCAGTTGGACTGTCCTGCAACAGCCAAGAGAATTAGAATGGCTTGTAGAGACCAATTTAACTTGTCCGACTGATGGCCGCAGAACATGTGGACTGCTAAGAATTATACGAATTTTAATATCTCTGGGAGGAGATTTTTTCGCTAAGGGATTCAAAAATCAAAATAATGCAAGATTCTCCATGCCGAAACCTTTGTTTACCTGTTCTTCTTTATACAAATGACTAGCTCGACAATATATGTCGTATCAATGGCAAAACATATAAATAGGTTAATATTGGGTTTGCTGGGATTCAAGTCAAAGGCATGGCTAAAACACCTTCCCGGGCAAATCTCTCTCTCTCTCTCTCTCTCTCTCTCTCTCTCTCTCTCTCTCTCTCTCTCTCTCTCTCTCTCTCTCAGCAAAACCTTGTCAGTCTCGTTTGAATTTTTAAATTTCTTTTGTTATATAGAGATGGATTCACCTTTGAAATTGTATTAGCTGTAACTTCCCATTTTTTCAAGTATTTTCCTGGGGATAGAAAAATGACTGCTCGTTTTCACTGTTCAACTTGTCAACACAACACATGTTTTGCGTAATTTCGATTGTTATCGGTGGCAACTGAATGTTTGCCCAGACTAGAATTCAATCGTCAATGATGAAAATGCAAAGTGTACACCATACGTTCAGTAGACAAGGTAGACATTTGTACCACTTGCACCAGCCAAGTTAATTATCTTAATCATCAAAAGATTCTTGTCGTTCTACGTTACGACTCCCCTGTCTATACGTCATCAAATTTGATATGTCGCAACTTCTTGGCTTGGTCGTCTCTTTTGGTTCGTCATTGTGAACTGACACCATGGCAAAGGTTATTTCGCCCGCGTTCGAGCCTGACGTGAACATTTCCTTAAAAGTTAGTCTGATGGTCTTATGAAGTGATCGTACCCGGCAAAGTATGCGTCCTTGTTACGTGAACTTTGTATGCCAAACCCCGACTGCATGCACGCACACTACCCACAATAAATATAACACCAGACAGCGTATCAGAACGTTAGGGTAATCTTACGGCGTCTTCGAGAAATATAAAATCAAACATTAGCAGACACTTTATTTTGTTGTTGTTGTTGTTGTTATTGTTATTGTTGTTGTTGTTGTTAATGTTGTTAATGTTGTTGCTGTTGCCTCTCCCACTCTCCTTTCGACGTAGTATGTCTCTGTGGTTTTAACATGATATATCTGAATCAATATTCATGCTCAGGTTCGACGTAGTATGCTGGAATGCGAGCAGAAAGTATGAAAAAAGTATTATTTATTTATTTATTTATTTATTTATTTATATTATTTATTTTATTTATTTATATATTTTTTTGTTTATTTATTTGTTTGTTTGTTTGTTTATTTATTCATACATTCAAATTTATACTAGTTAGCCCCCAAGTCATGAAGACTGATTTCCGGGGAGGAATAGTGAAAGTGAAAAAGTAAATAACGATGACATAAAAAGCTAAATAGATACACAAAGACAAAATTGAATAAATGAAATAACATAAGAAAACTGAAATACAGCATAATCCTACAAACTGAAAAAAATGCAAATATACAATTACGAATATAAATTACTATTAAGGCAAAGATAAAAGGGCAAAATATAATATAGTGTATGACGTCACGGTTCTGAAAGAAATGAAATTATGCTTTCAAAGTAGCATAACGCCTAAAAATGGGACATAATAGAACCGGCCTCTTAAAAATTACAAGGTAAATTATTGAAATATTTTATCGGAAGATATAAAAAGAATCAAGGGCTTCGATTTTTTTTAATGGGCGAAAAAGTCAAATTGTTCGCATATCTTGAGGTGATGATGATCTGTTTAATTTCAGTGAAGAAGGCCACAGGCCCTTAAAAACATCAAAGTCAAAATACAATACTTAGCATACTTTGTTGTAAAAACTTGTTCATACACTCAAGAGTTTCTCTTTTTTGTGAAAAGCAAAGTAAATAAATCTATCAAATTTATCAAGTATTCCTGTTTTGATTTTATTAGAACGTAAAACTTATATCTAACAGGTGGATCAAAAAATATTTTTTTGGAATGAATCTTTGTCTCAGCCCCGTATATACTGGACATTGTAAACACAAATTATACTCATCTTCCACCTCGTTAGAATTACATACATTGCAAGTTCTCTCAGAAGTCGGTGGTTTTGTTCTGTCCCATTACATTGTTCAAATTTATCTGGTTTACAAGCCATCAATAATTGCATAATTTTATTGACAACTGGACTTCTGTTTTTGAAAATACGCATGAAAGCATATTTGCATTTGCAAAACCTTGGTTGATCCAGACAACGGCAAAGCCAAGCATATCTTTAGGAATATTGCTGGGTTGGTTTGTGACCTTTCAATGATATATCCCAACCAGCATTTCCATACGCGCATGTCCTCATAGATTTGTTTGTACCGTCATGACGTCATTTAGAACACACCATTTCCCTTTTATTCGGGAGTAGAACCATAATGATTGCTTACACATCCAAGTCATATTACCAATCATGGCGAGAAGGATCATCAAACAAAACACGACTACGAACGAAGCAACTTCATCAGAAACACAGAAGATAGAGACAATCAACCGTAAACTATATCTCGTTCCATTGGCTATGCTATAGCCATGATATAGTGATGCCGCAATCAGTGCAATGACGTCTTGTTGCCTGCATGAACTTTGGCATGGATAGAAATTGCATTATGGCATGTCAGCCTTCTGGTTTACGCCACGTATCTCCATAGCTTAGAATGTTTTCTGGATTCAACAATGAAAACTGCGAGGGCAATGGCAAACACTACAGTTGACCGCCATCTACATTAACAGAATATACACATAGGTCGTCTTCCTTTGAGAACTCACGAGGTTAGGCTGCGTTCACAAAGACAGTGAGCGGGAAGGAGGGATTCAGGGGATACGAAAATATGTTGGTAGTAGAGGGGGGACTTGAAAATTTTGCTCTGCCTAAAGAAGGGACTAGAAAATTTGTTGGTTCCCTTTTTTCCAATTGCAAGGTTTAGTGGGTAATTCAATGAAAATTTAATAAAATTTTAATGTCATCCAATTGTTCTAATGTTAGTAATAATTAAACAAGATCTAGAAACATTTTGTCGCATTTCATGACTTTTCTCCCGAAAATATAAAAAAAATTATGATTTTTTCATAAAAAACAAATAAGTAGGCCTAGTATCAGGGCAGAAGGTGCAACTGTTGATAATTTTTTTTTCAATATTACTATGAAATATATCAAATACAGTTCCTGTCTCCCTATAACATGCCGAAGCACACTATATTCAGTTTGTCGACAAAAGCCTGCATTTATAAATCTTCGGTGATAATTGAATTAGAATCTAGACTGAAATTCATTTGTCAATGACGCAAATTTAAATGCGCGGTATATATTCACAGGCTGTCTTGACAAGCTGAATACTGGACAGTTCAACATGCTGTAGAGAAAACAAGAACACAGTTGTATAGACTGAACAAAAATATGGTAAAATTCAACAGCTCATGCCCTGCTACTGCCTAGGGACAGTGCCACTTTCACTGCATACTGGCAGTGACAGTGATAGCTCTGTCTCTGATGTAGTTGAAGAAGAGTTATAGTCATGTGACGCTCATGACAGTGAAACGTGTATACAAGATCAAGCCAGAGAACAAGAGACTTGAAAAGTTATCAGATATGAGAATGGTCATATATTAAAGAAAAAAAGACGGAGTCACCATGCTTGATTTTCATAATTTTAACTTTCTCATCAGAAAATAACACAAAAGTAAAACTTTGTACAGTAAAGACTACTTCAAATGAAAAATGTGGACTAAATGGAATTATTTTAATTTTACCAAACTTGCCATTACTCCGAAATTTTTCGAGGTGAAAATGTTTACTTGATGGAATATTTTACCTTCCAGTGTTGTCAATTTTGTAAAAACTTGTATAAGTAGCATCTAATATAGCCAGGAATTCACAGTGTTTGCTTACTCACTCATGATTGTTATTTTCTTTGCTCTTCAGCAGGTAGTAGTATCATAGTTTATTCGCTAATGTATGTTTAAAAGTAAATTTACACCAGAAATCTCATTGGCTCGTGCTCTAAACCACGAAGAATACAATTCAAACATTTGCAATATAAAAACAGGATCAACAAACACCGATAAGATGCAACACTCAATAAAAAAGTTACGAACATCTTGCCAAAGGGTCCATCCCATTCAGTTGACGGACTGCTGAAAGGTAAAAACTCTTCCTATGACGTTCTGATTTTGCTGCAACAGAGCGGTAACGTTTCCCTGACTGCAAAAGCGAAAACTGACTAAAAACAGGATGGGAAGAATTGGATAGAATAGAATTTGTTTTCTTCTGCATCCTAGATCTGTAAAGGTCATCTAAATAGGCAGATTTACACCAATTGAATTGCCATTGACCTGGCAAGAGTAGGGTTAACTCAAGCCACGTTTGACCGATAAATCTAAAAAGGCCACTGATCCATTTAAAAATGAATCAATTTAAGAACTTCCCTCAGGAATATGGCTCTACAAACTGCTAATAACAGGTAGTGTTGAACATCTGCGAGCAAAACTTCCCAAACTTGTTTATTTTTCTTTGCGTGCGTCCCTAATAAAAATGCGGCTATATGATAATGGGGGACTTGAAAAATGTTGATCGTATAGACGGGGAGACTTGAAAGTTTTTTAGGGGTATTGAGGGGGGATCAGAAAACAATCGGATTTCAATTGCAATTCCTCCACACCCCCCACCCACCCACCCTCCCCCCCCCCCAAACATACACCGTTATTTGTGAACGCAACCTTAAACGCCAATGTCCACTACAAAAGGGGATTATGGTAAGACTATGAAATGTGAACAAACCAAGCTATGAGTAAGACGCATTCGATTTGCTTTGAGTTTTCCATCAATTCGATGTGCTAACGAGGTTAATTTCCGTCCAATCTCATATATGACACCTGCGAATGTATAGTGACTGACTTTATGTCGAAAAAAATGTTGAAAAATACTTATTTAATCATATGATTTACTGATGCTTGTATGTACTTCAATGTGTTTTCTGTCTGTATTGGGTAAGATTGTTAATGTGAAAATTAACAAATGGGTTATTAGAGCCGTTTCCTAGCCCGTTCGTTCCTCAGTGACTTATATAAACATGGAGGTACCAAATGTACCTCCATGACATATTATAGCATATCTATTCCTTAATTTTATATTTATCTATGTTGTTGATCTCTGCATTCTTCTTGCAGGGAAGCAAGAATACTCATGTTTGGATAGTTTTATGTCCGACACTGTTCATTATTAGCACAGACAAAGATGGACAGACTCGCAACGGGTATTGTTTAAGGCGTGAAGCGGTTACGTAACCCATCCATGTTCGCCTCGCCTCAGGTTGCTCTCGCCTCTCTTTTCCGAAGAGTGCCGACCATGCATCCTTCGGTAATTTTAGCTGATTTTCGCCAATTGTTAAGCGAAAGTATGTTTGGCAAAGTTTGTGTTGTTGTTGTCGTGTGGTGCTGAGTGGAATTGAAGTGCCGACGAAAACAGGAGTGTTTTGAGCTTCAGGAAAGTGAGTTTTAGCGTTTTAAAAATTCCTCTCGTTTTTTTATGAATCAATGAGTGTGTTTGAACCAAATTTGAAAGTCTTTTATCGATTCTGTATGGTTTTACTCAATGATTTACGGTCAGTCATACCGTCTTTTACACGTGCGTCAAGGAAGGACATGTTTATGAAACTGCTGGCGTGTCTTGTTTTGATTGGCGTGAAGCAGTGTTTGTGGCCTGAGAGCTCACAACTGCTACGCGACTGGCAGTACGATGCCATCTCGTCGTATTTTTCGCATAATCTCGTGCAATTATCAGCCAAACAAAGCCTCCAAAAAGTTTAACACCTTTGAAGCTCATTTTAATATGAAAAGCCAATAGTCTACCGAGACGACCATGGAACAAAAGGCATGCCGCGTTTCCAGTCTGTCTATATTTGTCTGTGTTATTAGTAACCCTTGTCACCTCGTTTCTCGTGCCGTGGACTTTGGCCTCAGGGTGGCTGATGTATAGATTTCGTTTGTATGCGATGATCGGCCTTTTTCTACGTGTTCCAAGTTCCACACAGTGCTTGTGGGCTATATTTTGTTGTGAACACTAGTGTGTTCTTTGTCAATTCGTTGGCTCGATAATGTTCCAGTGAGGAACTTTGTTTGTGATGTTATTTTAGAGATTTTCTGTTGCTATCTCATGTGTTGACAATGTTGTTTTATAAATATTCATGACCCCTAATGCATATTTATGATAACGTTTGACGCCCATGCCATAACCTACTTGCGTTGTCGCCACAACATTGACTTACATATAACACACATAGATAAAAAACAATGTGGTTCCAGTGTTTCTGTTTACGACTGCCCTCTGAAGATAAGACCATATTTGTTCACCACATCGTACAATCTAAGGGTCATGTCAACCACAGGCTCACCGTACGTTGCCCTATGACCCAGTTAAATAAATTCAGTGTGGTGTATAGGTCGTTGCAGAACTTGCAAGGTTACCTTACACAGTGCTGTGTTGACCTGGACGTGCGGGTATGGAGAATGTTAAGACAGACGCTTCGCGTGACGATGAACTGATATTTTATGTGAATGGAAGGAAGGTTGGTTTTGCTACATTGTCCTTTCTCATGACCTTTACCCGAATGAGTCGTTTAGTTCCCTTGAATCCATCGGTTTCAAAAGATTGAACAAGGCCAGCACATTTCCAGACACATTCCCTGAACTCTGTACGTTATTGCCTCACATATTGGAAAGGGATGAGAAAGTTCCACTTTCTTCCACTTTCTTACCGATGGTGAGACTTTGTTGTCATTCTCACTGCTACCCGGTGAGCAATTCATGGTTCCCTCCAACACAGCTGCTGGCAGTATTGCCTGGCTAGTATGTAAAAAGTAACCTAGATGACCTTTTGCATTAATAGATCAATCAACCATATTCCCCTTAGAGTACCCTAGAAATAATTGCCACAGTAACATTTTGTTCAAGCCCTACGTATTCACACATCTTTTATATATGCTACTACAATATCTATTATCACATACACAAGCCAAGTTTGTCGTCTCCGAACAAAAACTATGGGATTTATTCTCTGGTCGTTCTACGTCACGACAACCCGCGTCTATGTCATCAATTTTGGTGCGTCGGACCTTTTTTTATTCGATCTTCGGTGTGCTCGTAAATATGTAAACATCATGGTGGCCGATGATTCTCCCACGATCAAAAGTCATGTAATGAAATCGATATTTTCACAGACTACGACATATCCGAACAATGTAAACACAAGAGTGTACATCCTGTATATTCCGAAGGAATTACGTGAATAATTTGCGGAAACAACGAACTCGAAGCTGGTCGCGTATGCCGTGGGTTCCGTACGCATTGCAAACAGGGTCAGGCGCGACGTTTACAGTGTTCGCGCCGTCGAGATTCAGTCGATATTTGTTCCCGAAAAATAGCGTATCTTCGTCTGTGATAAATTGCTAGGACTATGCTATCTTTGAAATACAGTATAACTTTGCGGAAGGTAGCCTACATGTAGACCGAGAGCTGTCATTTGCTCCACACATGAACGAACGTGAGCGCAAATCCACACGACGGACAACTGGAAATGATTGACAACTTGTGCACGGCGTACTGATATTTATTCCTAAAGTAGTTCAAAAGTTTAAACGCGGAATCGTCATGAAAAACTTATTTTATTTTGCAAAAAGTAACGAATTATTGGCTTGTGCATGTGATAAGTATATTATTCCCTAATATTTTTCTTCATTCAGCTCGGAAAATACTCGTGACGTAATGACCGTGTCACCACTCGTCTTCGACTCGTGGTGACACGGTCATTACGTCACTCGTATTTTCCTTCGCTGAACGAAGAAAAATATTAGGGAATACAATATCTAATACACTGCCCCATTTTCAATTATGAATGACACTTCATGTCGGCCATGTTGTTGACAGGCCTAGCACGAGATAAGGCAGGGCTCTGCTGATGATTGTAGACCTCAAAGCAGGAGGCAGCTGACCCTATCTGAAGAGTAAGGTTAGCGGAGCGTAAACAAAACTGAAATGATTCTATAAAACATGCCCATAAACGGGTGTCCTGTCTTAAGTTAATATCAGTGGAGGTCTGAACAATTTCATTTGTGTACATACTCAACAATCGTGCAAGCTTTGGAGACAGGTCAAACATTCGGAAAGTACTAATGACACAAATTTTATTCATCAATGACCAGAGAGATCGCCCAACACATTTCCGCGGAAATGAAAATATGGCGTTCAGGGGCCATAAGGAGTGATCATAACGTTTATATAATATGGAAACCATGACTAAATTAAGTGGTCAAACATTATATTGCCATAAGTATTATCATGGTGTAATGTGCATTTAACATGTCGTTTAAAGTATTTACAATATCGTCCTAGGATTTTACATTGTTGTACTGGGTATTCAGCATTTTGTTCTAAGTATTCGGCATGATGTCTAAGCCATTCACTTTGTTGTCCTAGGCATTGAATATGTTGTGTTGGGCATTTACCATATTGTCTCAGGAATTTAATATTTTGTCATAGACATTTAGTTTTGTCCTAGACATTTATTTTATCGTCCTATACAATTAAAATGCTGTCCTCGTCATTCAGTATGTTGTTCTAAAAATTTAATATGTTGTGCTAGCCATCCAGTACGTTGTCCTAGGCATTTAATATGTTGTGCTGTTCATTTACAATATTGTCTAAGGCAATTAATACATTATCCTAGGCATTTAGTTTGTTGTCCTAGGCATTCACTATGTTGTCCCAGGCATTCAATGTTGTGCTAGGCATTTACTATATTGTCGGAAGCATTTAATGTTGCCCTGCGCATTTACCATATTGTCCTAGACATTTAACTTGTTGTACTTAGCATTTACCATATTGTCGTGGGCATTTGATATGTTGTCTTAGGCATTAAGCATGCTTTCCTAGGCATTTAAAATTTGTCCTACGTAATTAGTATGTTGTACCAGGCATTAAATATGTTGTCGTTGGCATCAGCATAATGTCCTAGGCATTTAGTATATTGTCCTTGGCATTCAGTATGTTGTATTAGGCAATTCGTATGTTGCCCTAGGCGTTCCTTATGTCGTCCTTGGCATTCGGCATAATGTGCTACGTAAATAATATGTTATCCTTTGCATTCACGATGTTGCCTTACGCACTAAGTATATTGTGCGTGGCATTCAGTATGTTGTGCTGGGCATTTTCCATATTGTCCCAGACATTTAATATGCTGTTATGCTTAGGCTTTTGATACGTTCAACTAGGCAATGAGTATGCTGTCCTGGGCATTAAGTATGTTGTCCTTGGCATTCAGCATAATGTCCTAGGTATCTAATGTTGTCCTAGGCATTGAGTATGTTGTCCTAGGCAATTAGTATGTTGTCCTTGGTCTGTAAATGATTAAATAGTATGGACTCGGTCAAAGAAGACAGTAGAGTGTATGTTTTTATTAACCTAGGTGTTTTCATTGATTGACTTTCGGGTCGATTTATTTATGACTTTATTGCTGTTGTATGTCTTTGCGTTTCCTAGCACCTCCAAATGCAGTTCATTCTAAAGAACTTCTAGACCTCTGAGGAAGATGCAGACCTTGTCGAATATGTGACATTGTAATACAGTAGTGAATATGGTTCTTCACAATCCACAACCATTGCACAACATATGTCCCAGTTACAATCAGGTGCTCTGGAGCCTCTTATTTTTGTAAAAAAATAACTTGCCGATACATGTTTGAATTTACTAAATTTAGGAAGCCTATGATGCGGTACATATTTTCTCCTAAAAGTTTCAACCAAAATGTTTTAATTACAAATGTATTTCCATGGCAACCCAATATTCCCTATGTTCACACAGCATCACGGACACTACAAAAACTACTTGTTGATGGAGATGTGTGTTTAAATAAAAGACACTTGTACTTCTGTCTTTTTGTGTATATATGTATATATATAATTTGTAAGATATGCATATATATATATATATATTGTGAGATATGTATTTTGTTCTTTAAAATTACTAAATTTACAAGGATAGCATGCAGCTTCTACGATTTTACGCCAAATGATCCATTTTGGAAAGTTAGGAATTATTCATGTATAGTGTAATACAGGGAAGGCAACTCCACACACATTGTTCATATCTTAGTTGTATGATTTTGTGTATACTGTAAGTGTATATTATGATTGGCTAGCAAGGGTGAGACTTACCCATAATCTGCCTGTTACGCTCTGAACCCTAACTGGAGTTGAGGGACTAATGTGACACTGCGATCCTTTGACACTACGTTTCGAAAACTGAGTTTCCTTCCTGGGTAGCTTAAAATGTATTTTGGTCGGTGCATCGTATGGAATGATTAATTGATTGTATGTGTGTCGTGTATGTTGTTCAACTGAAGTTTGTTCTTCAAGTAGGGAAGCGAGACTGCCTACTGTACGGTCTGTCTGATTTTGTTTGTGTATGCTCATGTGATTCGGAGTTAAGAGCATTAACTGCATCACTTAAATTTTGTTCTTTTGTAAGCGATTATGGTTACTTTGGAACAGGTCTTTTAGAGTTTCGTCTTTTTCCAGTTCACATGCACCAGGTTTCTCTTTGGGTGCGTTTAATTCTCAAAGTTTTGATGTATGGACTATTTGACATCAAAACAAGTGTATTGTCCGTGGTATTGTTTGCTTTTTTTAAGTTGCCTGCTTCTTGCTTTATGTTCTGTTTCTCCGATGATGCATTCTATTTCACTCTTTTGTATTACTGGTCTTGCAGTTTTTCACAAAATCATGTGACTTTCTGTGTAAAATCGGCTTCGTTGCATGCAAAATTCTTCGTAACAAATTATATATGTCTACTGGTATGTTTGGAGTAATAGAATGACTGAAAAATTTCCGAAAGCTAATAACGCAGCAGTGCTGTGGCTTATTGATCGTGCTCGGGTCAGTTGCATCATAAGGTCTCCCATCATACCAAATAAAAAGGTATAGCACTTCTGGCTACTAAATCATGGACACATATGTATATTTAAGGTCAAAGGTCACCGAGGTCGCGTGGCATTTTGTCAAAAATGTTAAATCTTATAGTTATCCCTGTGTACCGAAAATCAGACCTTTAGCTCTATTAACGAACCAAGAATTATATATGTGCATAATTGATGAGGCAGAGGAAGTGGCTGGTCATGTTACATTTTGGCCAAAAACTTTGTTCCAATACTTACCCTTTTATACCAAAAATCAGACCTTGAGCTCAATTGCAAGTCCATAATGAGGTATGTGCATATTTATTAAGATGCAGGGTGATACTAAGGTCAATGGTCGAGGGACATTTCCAAACTTTTGGTGTGTAATTTGGTCCCCTACCGGTCATTGTTCAATAGACACTAGCCCTCTCGAACTCTTACATAGGCCAGCCATTGCCATAGCTAAAATGAATAAGTATAGGGAAGGTCAAAGATCATTGACAAATGAGGAAAGCAATGTCCAAAAATCTGTGGTCTTGAAACCGCAGTTACATGCAAATGTCCCCTTGGCTGTCTGGCCTAGCCTTGCAGCTAGAACAGAGTAGCTGCAAATCATCAGCGTTGGCCTGTACCATTTTAAAATCGAGCTTTACGCATTTATCAGGTGCATTCTATCATCCAAACATCAACATATAAAATTGAGTCTGGGATGATCAATTTTCGTAATCAAGCTTTTAATGAGAAAATATTCATTGTTTTTGATTCAAACAAAGTATGAGTCTGATCCACATTTCGATAATTCTTGGCCTACTTGTACGTTAAATCCCTCCAAATAAAGCTAACCAACCCATCGTTACAGTGGTGTTATTTTTGTAATGGTGCAGTCCGAAAGCGTAACATGACTTGGCAGAAAACGGTCCACAAAAATACACAAAATAATCATTCAAAAATCTATGATTCCAGTTAGATTCATTAGATCAACTTGATTTGAACAATCGCCATCTTTATACCTCGAGCCATCTTTTGACCAACTGTCAGCAACAGCCGTGCTGGGATTGTCGAGTTTAAACGGTTTAGGGAAACATTTTTGTTCTTTATCTACCCATCCATCCATCCGTCCTTCTATCATACTCTACAGATATGACACGATGCCAACAGCATCACTGCCTAAGTTAGTCATCTTAAAATATTATGAATGAATAACTTTGTCACCTTCAAAGATGCACGAATAAGGAAAACAAACGCGAAATACAAAATGTTTGTGACCAATAGTTCGTTCCATTGAGGGTAGCTTGCATTTCACACGTCTCTCCAAGGAAAGACTTCTCACAATAATTCCAATACGCAACCATTTATTCCACTGACACATAAATAGAGGTACAAATGGGCGACTACTACAAAAAAAAACCCTGTCGCACAAAACAAAATTACAATAGTTAAGTGACAGACAAAAAATAAATTTCTTTATCACGTACACAGCAAAACAATAGACGTAGCGTCTTGTCTGTGGTCAATGCATGGCTTCAATAAATCCGACGAGAACGGTTTTATACATATATCAGAGTCCCGAAAGTGCCCATATTCGACTATGAGCTTACGAATGATTTACAATGAAGCATACGATTTGAATAGTTTTCTTGCAAATGCAAATATACTGTGGGAGTTGTGATCGATAAATTTGCAGTCACAAAAATAATATGTTCAAACAGGTAAGTAAGCAATGAAAACGCTGATATCAATGGGAAACGAAAATACAAACATCCAAATTTATTTTCAATAGTCACACTAGCGCGAATGTTTACCGGAAGTGAACAGCTTAAGCGTCGGTTCAAAATGCGCGGCCGTGTTGGAATATTAACCACGCTGCTTAGCGACGTGACCCTCACTGCCAGGTACTTGAGTATACATATATGAATAACTGTCTATATACTCTCGAGCCAAGCGGCCTAAGTATTGATGGTTTTATGTTACAGTAAATGCCTAACACAACATGTTGAAAGCCTAGGATTGAGGACAACATGCTGAATGTCCAGGGCAACATTGTAAATGCCAAGCACAATATGTTGAGTGTATTAGACAGCATTTTAAATGTCTAGGACAACACTAAGATTGCCCAAGACAATTTGCGGGAGGCCTTGGACAACATTGTAAATGCTGGGGACAAAATGATAAGTGCCTTCAACAACATAATTTGCCCAGCACAACATTGAAAACTATAAGAAAACATGCTGAATGCATATGATAATAAGTTTAGTGCCGAGGACGAAATTTAAACGTCTGGTACAACTTTTTAAATGCCTATGACAACATTTTGACAACATTTATCATATTTAATGCCAGGGATAACACATTGAATGCCTAGGACGATATGGTAAATGCATAGCAAAACATATTAAGTTCATAGGACAACATACTAAATGTCTTGGACAACATATTAGATGCCTGGGACGACATTGGAAATGTCTAGGGTAACATAACATTGTAAATGCCTTGACAACATTGTACATTCCTAGGATAGCATTTTAAATGCCTAGAAAACGTAATGAATACCTAGGACAACATGCTGAATGTCTAGGAAAACATATTCAGTGCCTATGCCTACATGATGAATGCCTATAACAACATTTTCAATTCCTAGGAAATCATTAGGAAATCATTGCAAATGCTTTAAACAACATGTTTAATTCACATCACAACTTGTTAATACTCATGACAACATGATATTAGACCACTTAAGTCAGTCTTGGCTTTCCATATTTATACGTACGACCGTTTCAGGGATCTTGTAAAAGGCCATAAGGCGCTTTACCATAAGAATATGCAAAGGACAGATCTGCAGAGTCTTAAATAAAATAGTCTTAAAATACCAAGGGGACTACAATCAACGTTAACATGAAAATGTAATTCACTTTTTTCCCAATTTGCAGGTAACGGACAGAAGAGTGCAGCCAAAGATTACCTTAATAACTTACCTAAGAGATAAATGTAATTCTTTTCATACTCGCTTCTGTCTATGTTTCGTGACTTTTCCTCCAGTCATTCTGCTGGAAGTAATCCTCAGTGGTTCTGTTTTCCTTGTTTGTATCACATGCACAAAAATTAATGTAGCACAGGATCACCTGTACAAAGATATCAAAGCATTTTACAACACAGAATATCACATTGTTTTCGGGTTATATTTTTCCGATTTGTTCATCAAATACTTTGTACCAGGTACCAAAACAAATACCAAAATTGTTCTGAACAAATATCATGAAAAACGTGCTCTGAGTTAACAGACAACACTAATTCGCTAAATTTAATATATTACACTAAATTTGTCACTTTCGGTCAATATTGACGGGGAGCGTGCAAGCAGATTAAACTTAACCAGTACGGACACCTGGTACGATAACCAATCAATGGTCAAACTTTACCCTTATGTTTTATGCCCTGGACTTGGAATTCGTATTTATCTTTTAATACTACTGATCATCGGAACAGTTTTGACGTCCTTAACCTTAACACAGTAAATTTGAAAGGTGCTAAGCTGTCTTGTGGAGAGGGAGGATGCGGATCATGTACAGTGATGCTGTCAAGAGTTCATCCAGTCACTAAGGAAATAAGGTATGTGAAAGTTCTTGTACCATTCCAACTGCTCCATTCGCTCTCTATGTCTCTAAACCTCATACAAATTTTTAAAATAATGGAAAAGCAACAATCTAAAATCTCGAGTGGCTGTAAATCATTGACGGTATTAATGTTCACATTTATCTTTGTAGTCATGACTGCGTCTACGCATGTCTGGTGCCGATATGCTCAATCCATGGCATGGCAGTAACGACTATAGAAGGACTTGGTAATGTACGAGACAGACTTCATCCAATACAGGTGAGAATGGATATTAAGGCTAGTCGTTGTAATATTCGGTTTACTTTCATAACAATAGAGAAATGTTGTAACAGCGTATGGTAGTTTTCAGAACAAACATTTTGCCGATAACATTAAACAATAATCGATTGTCATAACAGGATGCTAGAAGATATAGTTATGAACTTCTGTAACTTACTGAATTCGTCGTTGGGTGTTCAAACTTAAATCTTAGGAGATAATATTCAAACATGATTGGATTTCGGATCACTCTGATCTCAGTTATTTAAACAAATATATCTTCTACTATCCAGGAAAGTCTGATCCGTTACCATGGTACCCAGTGTGGTTTTTGCACACCAGGAATGGTGATGACAATGTACACCTTACTTCGTAACAACCCAGCACCAACGAAAGAAGAAATCGAGATGTCATTGGAGGGAATGATATGTCGTTGTACTGGATACGCACCAATTCTGAATGGATTCTACACTTTCGTTCAGGTATGACGTCACAGACCTTTCGCCAGACAATGCAGTTATCCTTGCGATGCGTTGTGCATACGAAGAAAGAACAACTTAGAACAAAAGATTTAGACCATTCAATAATATGCTCTCCGTTACAGAAGACGTGTTAAATCGGGGCTGTATTTTGGTGCATTGTTACATTAACATTCCATGTAGAAAGTATGGTGTTAATGCTTTCAGTAAAGTTTGCAGTGGTATGATTTCCTTGGTACGTTATCATCAAATTAGTAAACGTTTACAATCATGCGCATTATTTGCATGAATGACACTATATCTTAGTAATCAATATATTAAAACAAATCTAAAATGTAATAGCCCCCAATTCTGCCTTATCTACCGTTCTATCTCTCTATCTATCTATCTATCTATCTATCTATCTATCTATCTATCTATCTATCTATCTGTCTGTCTGTCTGTCTGTCTGTCTGTCTCTCTGTCTATCTGTCTCTCTGTCTCTCTCTACTATCTATCTATCTATCTATCTATCTATCTATCTATCTGTCTATCTATCTATCTATCTAATTCTACCTATCTATATACATATATCCGTATATTACCTAATAACTAGGAAAGAAGATGCTGCAATAATTCGGCAGGTCAAAGTTGCTGTAGAGGAAAGACTTGTGCTGATGACAGATCTCGGGACACTGAAGACAGTGTCACCGGAAAAGAAAAGCACAAGTCGGCAAGCATGACCGAGACGCAGGATCTCATATTTCCACCGGAGCTTCTCGTAAGTCGAGTCTTTGGGACATTTGCATTCTTGTGTCCAAAAACGGGCATGTTTCCTGTGCCAATATCTATTGGTTTGTCTGTATTTAAGACTTTTCCACCGTGCCTCAGTTTTTGACATCTCGAGAAGGTTTGATCAAACCTTACTTTCGACTAGATGACCTAAGTGTCGCTATCGATATACTTCAGTAAATTTTGACCTTCGCAGTCGTTACGGGGAAATTTCGTCTTTCACATATTTCTGAATTTCAAATGAACAAGGTGTGTACCGACAGGTCAATGTTAATAATCATGGATTTTTTTGACGTATACTTATCAGGTCGATGGATCGTATAATGCGCATTTCTGGAAGTTTACTGGGAATGGGATAACGTGGTTTCGACCAACCAGTTTGGAAAAGTTACTGCAGCTCCGACATGAAAACCCGGATGCAGTGATCGTTGCTGGCTACAATGACATAGGTTAGTAATACTGTAAAGGTTACCACTTTGTTATTTTCGTGAGAACTCTTGAAAAGTTCTTATCTGGTCTTATCTTTGAATATCATGAAAATGAATACATCATTCCTGCAGTCTAATTTTCAGTACATTAATAATCATCTGAAATCCAAGACACTGGAGTATGATCAAAAGTCGCATGTTAAAACCTCAAAATTTGCTGTAAAATGTGCTTGTTCCTCTACACTTTTAGGTCTCGGTGTACTTCTTAACGACCCTGAGCACTGCAATATGATTTGCATTTCTCACGTGCAAGAAATGAACAATGTATCTAGAACAAGTGATGGTTTGACGATTGGCGGCGCTGTAACATTCAATAGGCTAATGGAATATCTGCAAGTAATAAATCAAAGTGTCACCCGTGAGTACGCCATCAGAGGATGTGCAAAATAAATTGAAAATGCTCATTGTGCATGGCAAGGGAAATAAAGATTTCGTTATTTTGACATTTAATGTTCAATTCTTGTGCCGATGGGTAGAACATCTGCGCACCAAAAAGCTTAGTGTACTTACATTTATGCAAAGATGCCAAAAGTTTTCATTCGATATCACTATGTATGTATGTATGTATGTATGTATGTATGTATGTATGTATGTATGTATGTATGTATGTATGTATGTATGTATGTATGTTTATTCATTGTAATAAAGATTTGTTTTTATGTCTGTAAATTTTATTTTCACATTCATATAAAAATTTTAGAAACACTTTCAAAAACTAAATATAGGTTATATACATTCTCCCAAAATAATGTTTGTATTTATAGTCAATTGCAATGTTACTGCAATTAATTCATTAAAGTATTGGCTTTGAATACGTCTGAAAAACAAGAACGTGTCAGCCTAATTGCCCTGCTTATGAGGTTAACGCACTACAAGTTATTCTCTGTGTCTGTGAAAAAGTTAAATTCGGTTTCCTGAAACTATTGGCGACTTCAATATCGATAAATCCACAGATCAAGGTGGAAAGTGTAACATGACCGATAACCATTTTCCATCGTTTTTATTTTGGCTTCAGAAGAAGAAAGAAGGTTGTTTAAAGCGGTCTTTGAAGTATTGAGGACTGTAGGCGGAATTCATACAAGGAATACTGCTGTACGTATGGAAAAGCTTTGTAAACTTAGACATTCACAAGAGGGGTCAACGGACGGGTGGATAGAACGACAGACATAATCATTGAATCAAAAGAAGTCTTAAGAAAGTACCTTTATGATACGATACGGTATTATGAAACAATAATAGCAGATGCAGATATAAAACCTTCATATGGCTTAAATTCATCTGATTTCGATCACGACATATCCTCAAGCGTGGCGGTGAGTGCCGGTCATTTTTAGCTCACGGGTTCACACACGTGAGCTAATGTCGTAACGGTTTCTGTCCCTGTGTGTGTGCCTGTCTGTCTGTTTACACGATGACTCAAAAACAGCTGATTCAAGTCAGATTTGT
Source organism: Ptychodera flava (assembly GCF_041260155.1). Classification (NCBI taxonomy): domain Eukaryota; kingdom Metazoa; phylum Hemichordata; class Enteropneusta; family Ptychoderidae; genus Ptychodera; species Ptychodera flava. Next base: position 50,240,561 of record NC_091928.1, on the reverse strand, counting down.
TCGCCAGGTACTGTATGATAATTGCAAGAACCGATTAGATTTTAGTTAGTGAGGCTTGCATATAAATGACGTTGTAAACTATCATTTATTTTCATATAATGGTTTCCTATGGATACAGTAATGACAGTGTTAACATATATCAAGAAATACTGCACAAAATTTCATGAAGCTTTTCACAGTTGACAATATAAGAACGTTTTGATGATACTGTGAGTGTCATGTCAATTATCTGCTCATTTGCATACTTAATGAACTTTTGTAATTAGTGAAATAACTCAGAAATTCCTACACCAATTTTGATGAAATCTGTTACAGATACTGATCCGAGAATTATCTAATATTGATCTGATAGATATGTAATTGTACTGACAAGCATTAGGCAGTGTCAAGTTAATAAATAGCCCATTTGCATACTTCATAAACTTTTGTAAATAGTCATATAAATTCGAAATAACCGCACCAAATTTGATAAAATCTCCTGCAGATTCTTATCCGAGAATTTTCTGACTGTGTTGCAAAGCATTTAGTAATGTGAAGTTAATTGAGGATGCATTTGCATATATAATGTACTTTGCAATTATCGATATAGCTCTGAAATTAGAGATACTGATCTGATAGATATCAAATTGTCGCGTGAAGCACTGAGCAGAGTCAAGTTAATAAATAGCTCATTTGCATATTTAATGAAGATTGACAATCAGTCATACAACTCCGAAATAACTGCATCAAATTTGATGAAATCTGCTGCAGGTACTGATCAGACAGATACCTGACTGTGTTGTGACGCATTTAGTAGTGTGAAGTTAATTATTGGTTCATTTGAATATTGAATGAATTTTGTAATAGCGATATTACTCCGAAATTACAGCATTAAATTGATGAAACGTGCTAAAGATGTTGAGCCGATGGACATCTTAGTGTTCCATTTAGAATTGAGCAGTGTTAAGTTAATATACAGTTCATTTGCATATTAAATGAAGTTTAGTAATTAGTGATTTAACTCTAAGTTTACTGTGCGAAAGTTGATGAAACCTGCTACATATAATGATCTGACAGATATCTGATTGTCCTATGAAGCGTAATACTATGTAATGAACCTGCTGTTATCTACGTGAGCACATTTAGTATACATCTGGTGTCTGTTTGTACCAAGAGAGAATCGCTATGTCACACTGTCACGCCACAAGCCAATTCCCTTCGTGCAGGCGTACCGTACATTGCGATCCCTTAAAGTATTTGTTAGAGTTTGTGACAAACGTTTCAAGGAAGTTATTTAAGAATAACATTGCAAAGTTCAACGTTCATTTACTCACTTGTATTTTCAGACTCTTGGCGGACATATCGTATCAGCCTCAAGGTTGTCTGATGTCCTACCATTGTTAATTGCTTCAAGATGTTACGTAACTATTTGCTCTCAGAATGGTAAGCAATTATCATTGTCAAAGATCAATGCAAGTCAATGCCGTTACCTTTGAAAAATTCGAAGCCGCTAAATTACAGTAAACAAATATACCTATGTCTCTTTAAGTTGATTACTACTAGCAGAATAGGTTTCTCCGAAACGGAACCCGAAGCACATTTTACCTTAAGACGTATATTACTGTGAAAACGATTTACTTTGCAGGACAGAAGCAAGAAACGCTGCAGGACTTTCTGAACTTAGAGAAGGCTCGTCTGAAAGTCGATGAAGTACTTGTACATGTCACGTTGCCAAAGCCTGCTGAGGTAGGAAAATACGTTTGTTTAACGGCTAATAATACCTGTCTACTTTTTAAAATGATTGGATCGTTTGTAGTTTGTAACACTTACCTCGTTTGCAGGAACAGTATATCCATGGATACCAGACGAATATCCCTCATCGTCGTGACACTAACGATGTTTTTAATGCTGGAATGACGGTCACTTTCAACAATGGGTCAGACGTCGTTCAAGATTTTACCCTATGTATTGGTGGTATTAAGGAAACTCCTGTCGTCTGTAGCAGTGTATCTAGCATGTGTAAAGGAAGGTACTTTGAATTCTTTTTGAATGCACATGTCACAGACAGTACACTTATCACACACCATAAGCCATTATGTCGCTCTTGATATCTAAAAGTATTGACTTCAATACTATGTACACGATGGTAGCGTATAAATTAGTAAAAGTAATATTGGTATGCCGAGATAATATAAATTTGAAAAATTCAAAATATTATCTTCAGAGGGAAATTTTTACGTCTGTTATATTGAGTTATAAATGTACACTTCCGACACTTAATATCCCTATGATTTAAAAGTTTCTTTGTCTATGATATCTTGTTTCAGATCATGGACCTGTGACCTTATGGAAGATGTTCTCGCTGAAATTGACAAGCTCCTTAAATCCACTTCATATGGTGTAACCATGATAAAAAGCTTTCTGTGCAAATTTTACCTCGCTGTTAATGAGGAAAGAAATGCCGATGTTAAAACAACCACATCAAAGAGATCCTTATGGTTCCAAAGAAGTGAAACGGCGGGTGTTCTGACGTCAGCGGTAACTTTCCAAAGTTGTTTAAGTTGTTTAAGACAGAGTTTTTTTAACGCTTAAATATATCGTTTTAAATTGGCTATGTGGGCATTGAAGATAGTATATGATTGTGATTACATGCAAAACGTTTTTGATACCAGTAACAGATAAATTTCGTCCCAGCATACACCTACTTAATTACATCTAAACTGTCTGTGGCAGTTAATGTACCGAAACACATACGGTTTTTTAACAATTGTAAATAAAGTTTGCATCAAATAAGCATTTTAAGTTACTGTGGTGTGCCAAACTTTCGCAATATCGCATGAAGCTACATCATACCTCACTGCTTATGTTATCAAGCAATTATTTTTCTCAAACACTCCAAGAAGCCAAACAATACATTGTGACGATTATGGTAATATAATGCAGTAAGTTAGAATATAATACATCGCTATAAGTTTGATAACGTTTGCATTGTAATCCTATCGCTAATAGATCAAATGTTTCATTGCTTACCAATAGGGAAAGGCGTTTGGAGGAGTCGGGGATCCCTTAGGACACGTTTCATCTAAGCAACAAGCTACTGGAGAAGCAGTTTTCATTGATGATATCCCTTTAAAATCAGGTAAGTCTATATATTATAGATTGTATATGCCTTTAGCGCCGTATTGTATTTAGCAAAGATACACTTATTGTTGAGATCTCAACAATATCTACAATACGGCGCTAAAGGCAAGCGGATACACCGAACAGATTGAATTCGTCAACACCAACCAATCAGCGAGGAGAAAACAATAACAGGAAACGTCAAATCACGTGGTTCAACCCATCCCTTCAGCAAGAACGTGGAAACTAATATCGACAGGAAATTTCTTCAACTTGTTGACAAACATTTTCCATGGGGGTCTAAACTTCACAAGATCTTCAACAGGAACACAATCAAAATGAGTTATAGCTGTATGCAGAATATGGCAAGTATCTATAATCAAATCGCATAATAAGAGGGTAATCACCGGAGATCAGCGTAAGGACCAACCAGCTGATTGTAATTGCAGGGTTAGGTCGGCATGCCCCCTGAAGGGTAACTGTGAACTCAAAGGCGTGGTTTACAAGGCCAAAGTATCAACGGATGACAACGTAGAGAGGGTTTACATCGGCCTCACTGATAACACCTTCAAGACGCGCTACACTAATCATATGAAATCGTTCCGGAACGAGAGATACAAAAACGATAACGAGCTGTCAAAATTTGTATGGAACTTAAGAAATAAGGGCCAAGTCTTTGACATTTCGTGGTCAATTATTGATAAAGCATCGAGCTACTCTAACATAAGCAAGCGATGTAATCTTTGTATATCAGAAAAGCTGCACATTATCAATGATGACAAATCTACACTGTTAAACAAACGCTCTGAGTGGGTTTCAAAATGTCGCCACCAAAACAAATATTTTTTATCGAATTTTTACACCACCTAAAAATAGAATGGTTCCTTCCAATCATATATGTAAGAGTGTCAAGCTAGTAATCGTTTCACTTTTATCTGAGGATTGCAGGATGCCATTACTTGTACATGAAGTAATCTGTTTATGTATATATATATATATATATATATATATATATATATATATATATATATATATATATATATATATATATATATATATATATATATTGTCGCGCGCGTGATATCGTTGTCACGCCTGGCGCACGCCACTGCTCGGAGGTAGACCGAGCCGTGCGAACGGCAGAATGTTTGCTAGAGCTTCCCTAAAAATACAAGAACTTTACAAAACTTTTACAACCTTTGTCTTGCAGAAAAGCTATTCATAATAATCGATGCAGATAAGTCCAGCCTTATAAGCAAGGGTACCGAGTTGCCGACATGAAGACAAATTTCACTTGTCAAATTTCAATCCAACCCAGTATATACCTGTTATCATGGCAACTGTCGGTGTAAACAAAAGAAATGGCGGTCCCTCTCCGTGCAGTACGACGATCGAGCACGATCGAAATCAGGGAAGATTTAAAGCAAAGGACAGTTTTGATCGGTTACAATTGTAATAGCATATTTCCCCCCGTAAGACGATTTTGAATCCCGGTGTCTTTCTTCTTGAGGTTTATTGAGATATGGAGGACTTGCAGCGATGTCATGCGTGATGTTGACTTCTTGGTGAGCTTAAAAATTATGAATGAAACCTGTTCACACAAATATTTATATATTTATGCGCAAGGCGTAATAAAGTAAAGCCTCAAAGTTTAAGGTTTTTCGTAAGTATTAGTATGATTCTGGACATGGCTAAATGATAAATCGGTTATTACCCAATATCGCCTGTTCCTTGCGTCGTATCAGCATTCGCGTCATCTGCGCTCCGTCAGACACTCGACTTTGTCTCGTGCCTGACGCTACACGAATGACACTCATGCTTATACGACACAGGAACATGCGATATTGGGTCATTCTTAAGAGGGTTACAATTTAAAAATGTAGCTCCTTTCGCTCAGAGGGTTACATTCCTCAACTTCCACATTGATAAATAAGTATGGCAAATATATATTTTTTTGTGTTTTCCATGAAAGAAATCTGCTTTCTACAAAGATTGGTGAATATTGGCAATTGTAAGCATGGAATTTCATCCAATTAGCGATATTTCAGATCTGGCATCATTACACTTTAATTGTTTGTACGTTTTCCTTCACAGACGAGCTTGCCATGTGCCTAGTAACCAGCAAGAAAGCCCATGCCAAGATTTTGTAATGTATCCCAATTTTTTTGCTTTGTAGTTTTTTTAGATACACTCGTTTAGGATTATACGAATGTTAACTGAAGTTCATGTTCCTATTTTAGGATTTTATTCTTCGCTATTTCGTAAGAATTTCTCGGAACTTTCTCCTGAACTTTCGAATTGTATGTTTTCAAGATAAGCAGATCGCTTCAAATGAGAACTCCTCATATCTTGAAAAGACTTGTGTTTTTATTTTACAGAAGGTTTTCATTCATTTTATCCCACATACGCAGGTCTGTTGACGCAACAGAAGCATTAACACTTGAAGGTGTCGTGTGCCTTGTTGACGCTAGTGATATCCCAGGCAAAAATGTGTTATTAGATGTGGGTGAAGACGAAGAAATTTTTGCAACAAATACGGTAATGAATTTACTAAATAACATTTACAATGTAAACACATATATTTGAATGATGTTATAATAATTTTCAGAATAATTCAGTATTACAAGTGACAAAAGACTTCCGAAAGTGTTAAATGTGGTTTGTCTCTGATGACTAGACTAAAAATTGTAAAACAAATATTGCTTATATTCAAGATCAACTTGAAAGATGAAGATGTACAGCGATTGAGTGAAACTCACATTGTGTTACCCGCTTTACCTAAACATTATCTCCCAACAGGTACACTGTGTTGGGCAGGTCATTGCTGCCGTTGTCGCCGAGACTAAAGAGTTGGCGACCCGAGCTGCAAAACTGGTCAAAGTAGAATATGAAGACCTTGAAGCCATCATTACCATCGAGGTATAGTATTGATATTTTCATTACATACTTTTGAGAACATAGAAAAGCAAATTTACATAGTCGCTATATCTATATATCTATGTGTGTGTGTGTGTGTGTCATGGCATCTTAATATAGATACCCATCCTCATCATGTTTATCTCTTACTTCTATATATTCCGTTCAGGAAGCAATCGAGAAACATTCCTTCTTTGAGCCAATGCAAGAAATGCATCATGGTCCTAGCCTTGAGGAGGGTTTTGCGTCATCTGACAATGTCATCGAGGGAGAAGTGAGACTTGGTGGACAGGAGCATTTCTACATGGAAACACATCGTTGTATCGTCATTCCTGACTTGGGAGATCAAAGTCTCCACGTGATCGCTTCAACGCAAGACCAGTATAGCGTTTCAGTACGTAAAATTATCAGCAAAGTCCATTCTTTTTTATTACGTGGAGGCAATGTTCTTCGAATGGGTGTGTGTGTTTCCTTTTGAAAGGAACAAAGTCGCTCACTTTTAGCTATTTTCATGAACTTTATATAATATGGTGAGTAGTTTGTGTTGTTTGATTTCTTGAAACATGCTTAAATTCTGGTCAATTGTGAACAACCTGAAATCTGCTTGCGGCCAGACATGATTAAACATTAAGTGAAACATTTTAGTCTGAACCAAAAATCAAGTTCCTTGCACACTTCTTACAATGCATGGTTGAACATACATAGTAAAATGAGGATCGGACTTCATGCAAGCTTTTATAATGACACGGGGGCACCTTGAGGCAGTGGTTAGGGTACCGGACTCACTATCAGAGAATGGTGAGTTCGAGACCCGGTAGATCCAGAGTAACGGACTCATTGTCAAAGGCATTTCACTCTTCATTGCTCCATTTGGGTAGTGGGTTATGGGTACCTCATCCTGTAATGGCGATGTTCAGGATTGCAGGTTTGCTACTAAATATAGCTGGACATCGCGACATCGGACACTGCTGCTTGAATGTTCAATGTTGCATGCATGGATGTTTTTGCAGCTTGTACTCTTGAGTCTTGTATATGCCTTTTAGTATTCATTGTTAACTAGCAGTGGCCTACTAAGATGTGTTCTCGTCATTCTTGCATGCGTAATTATCAAAAGCGTAATCTAAAAATATGGACAAATATTTATTTTTGCATATTAATGAGAGAACAATGACGTAAACTGTCAACATGCCAATTGGGTTCGCCTGTTGGATGAGTAATACTCAAAATAAATTCTTAAATCTTAATTAGTGGTGCCTCTAATATAGAAGTGTAGCAGCTTTCCCTTATATCGTGGCAATGCTTACTTGTCACAGGAAAGTAAGTGTGAATTGGAAAAATCAATTTTGTCTAGGGGTCACAAACGAAGTCATCTGTTTGCATTCAGCAAAGGGTAATTTTTGAGACTTTTGCAGTTATTTGCCGCCGTCATTTTGTACAAGGGGTGACTTTATGCAAGTATTTCATGTGTTCTTAGTATCACAAAAGGTCAAAAATAGCGACTTTGTTCCTTTACTGTGACTCATCAATAACATTTATACTCAACCACAATTTTACGTAATAGACTAACCAAACTTTATTCCCTATAGATCACCATACAATACATACAAGAAAAAGTATATACACATTAATCGAAACGAGGTTGTCTTATGTTGAATTTCATTTTATCGTAGCCCAACAAAATGTAGCCTTGTTTCATCATAATCTGTATGACTTTTCATCTTGACGTCCATGATGCAACAAAAGCATTTATTCTTTTCCGATTTGTTACGATATCTTTATATTTTTTACAGAAAACCATATCACGTGTACTCAGATATCCAGCTAATAAGATAAGGTGTCAAACTGCACGCATTGGCGGAGGATTTGGAGGAAAGAATTACAGATCAACTCCTACAGCTGCCACCTGCGCAGTCGCAGCATATAAGTGAGGATCTTCTCCCAGTTTTAGCAATTGTTATCTTATTAGGAAATCCTTCCTCTGTGGGTATTGCATGGCATGCAACTTTTCACGAATAGTTGGACGATTCCGAGCGTATAGTAGACAGTGAAACTCACATCGACTTGGGAATGAAACATTGAAAATAGCTACATAACACAATCGTCAAAACCTCTTTACTAAGGTCAAGTTGTAGATGTCTTACATACCAGGCTCTGAAAGTGAAAGATAAACATTTGCATAATCCGTCCTCCATTAAAGCTTCAAATGTTCTCTTGCCAGGTCAAGAATAATATTTTGGGGATCACCATGCAAAGTTTGATGCTAAAGAAACACTAATATTTACCGGTATTTCAAGTTCAAAATTGCCACTCTCCCTATCTCAACTCTGTGGGGAAAAATAATGTTTCCAATATTCCAAAATTTCAGACAGTGATTTTTTCTTACACCAAGAACTTTTAAATTAGCCCCTACAAGCGTCAGACAAAAACTCATTAAAACAAGTTAACAGTCCCAATACCAGTCCGCGAAGCGCATTCCTCCTTAAACATAAGGGAAGTATGTGCTACAGTGCAATTAAATCTTAAGAAATCAATGGAAACTGGTTACTTTAAACCACTCTATTCATCTTTAGCAACCAATGATTGAAAGGTGCATGATTGTCATATGTGCTATATAATAAGACATTACCGTACTGAGCAAACAATAGTCGAGCTGATGTTTTGATTTTGGCGAATTAAACTTACTGTTTGGGGTAGAATGCGCCCCGGGAACAGATATTTGGACTCTCAATCCCCTACAATTCTTTTCTGGTCTTCAACTTGTGGAGACTTATTTTGAAGCTTTTGATGTAAGGAAAATAGTTACTCGAAAATCGAAAATTGTATCCTTTATCATGGAGTTACACAGGGATGGTGGCCATTTTGAATTTCAAATATCGGTAAATTGTCTGTAATTTATTTCTCTTGTACCAAAGTTAGCAAGATGACTCCCCCCCCCCCCCTGGATGATTTTATTCATGATTTTTAAAGATAAAGGTTGAAAGATGCCGTAAGGAAAGTTTGAGCAAAAGTTTAGTCTTTCACTTTTGATGTGCATTTTTTCTTAATTTGCTTTGAATTTTTTGATGATTGACTATTTTAAGGTAAAACAAATGAGTGTATTTTTACGACGATTGGGTTTTTCAAGCACAATACACCACATTAGGAAAATGCATTCGATTTTCAAACATCGGTACCGTGAAGTTCAGTAAATTTGCATCAACATTAGGCTTCTTTGCTGTCCATGGCACAGTTGCGTGTGGTTCGATACACTGCGGCCGCTGCCGCCGTGTATCGTACCACACGGAACTGTGGTCTATAAAGACTTCATTGTAGTGTAACTAAAATGTACATTATTAATCGAGTTATAAGAATTGTCTATTTCACTCAAATCATCCGCGCTCTTTCAAATTAGGACAAGGAAGCCGGTGAGGTGCGTGTTAGACCGTGAGGTTGACATGAGAATATCTGGAGGGAGGCACCCTGTCCTGTGCAAATACAAGGCTGGGTTCTCTTCGGGTGGTCGCCTGGTAGCGCTCGACATCAACATGTTCTTCAATTGCGGACACTCTACAGATGTTTCACATAGGGCAAGTGTTAAATCATGGTTTCAAGTCATGTTGCATATACGAATCGAACATTCTAATATCTTAAATATATTAAGTTACATCTCGACAAATAACTACATGGATATGGCAATAATTACATGAGTAGTGTGTTTAGAACATTGTTTTTAGAACTACCTTATTATAGCATTTGGCTTACGCTTCGCAAACAACAGCGCTGTCACGTTTTGTCGTCTGCGTCGCTCGCACTGCCAAAGCCAAGTTCGTGTGCTATGTATGTTTCCCGTCAACAATGCTCGGTCCCGGGCAATGAATTTTGATTCGGCGGTGATTGCACAACGTTAGATTCTGCTTTCTCCTTTTATCATGCTAAAACTGGGGAAATTACTTTAAACACCGTAAACACAAAATGTTAAAATGTTGCTATGTGCCGCGCGTTGTCAATAAATCTTGTGTATAGGCGAGTGCGAGGAGGGGGGAGGGGGTATTACTTAAATACTCACCAACACGCTATCGCTTTATTACCTACAGATTATTTCCGTGAGCATGAATGACATGACAAGCGTTTACAGCGTTCCCCGAGTCAAGATCAAAGGTTATGCTTGCAAAACAAACTTGCCTTCGAATACAGCTATGAGAGGATTTGGCATGCCACAGGGGATGATGATATTCGAAAATGTACTCAGCAAGGTTGCTGCCCGCTGTGGACTACCAGAATTCAAAGTATGTGAATGATTTGATGCTCAAACGCAGAGATTTTACATTAAAGTAATACCATCATGAACTCTTAATCGAAGCTGCTATAGTCAGGTTTCTATGAAACCCTTACCTACAGGTATGTTTTACAAATGACATCTTTAAAAATGACATAATATCCACCATTGGTAACATAGGAAATAGTTAGGGTTAGGATAAGGGATACAATACAACGCTAGGGAAACTCTTGTAGTTCGCCACGGCCACGTTGTACTACATTGTGCCAACGTTGGCTGTATTGAGGTCAACCTTCGACAATGCCCTTCAGACAAATTGTTGTTTTTCCTCATAAAGCACTGAAATTGCAAGCACTGATCTCTTTCAAGGTACGAGAAGTCAACTTTATGTCCGAAGACGAGACCACGATATGTGGACAAAAGCTTCAAGTTAGTAAGATTAGAGAATGCTGGGAAACATGTAAAGCAAAAACCAGTTTCACGAAAAGACTTCAGGCTGTATGCGACTTCAACAGGTAAGCCATGACTTTCTTATGAAGTACAGATACATCTTTTAACCAAACTAAATTCAGCATCTCCTTTTATACGCTGCCGGCATTTTGATGATAGACACTGAAACATATCAATCTCCATTCCTAAAAGAGATTGTTCAGTGATACAACGTGATGTTGGAATTTTTCGTGACTACTGTACTCATCTTGCCCAGGTTACAATACCTATCCTCACGCTAGGGGATGGACCATTAGATCTTGGGAGGGGGTGGTCAAAAACAAAACATTTCAAAGCAAAATGTTAGGGAAAAAACAGCAGACTCTTTTGCAAAATAAAAAAAATAAAATCAGAAAAATATTGTAAATCTGAGTTTACTTAGAAAAATTTTTTAGCGTATTATGATCCACTTCGGAAAAAAAAAGATTTTCGAAAATTTACAATAATTGTAAAAACAAAATATTCACAATCTGATTGTGACCGCCCCTACGTCCTAAGATCTAATGGTACGTTCCTTACATGACAAATAAAGTAATATTTAAAGCCTAATCACTTCGCTCAATGATATTGCCCATTGTATGAAGGATTGGATAGGATGCGAGCATCGTTGCTTCACACTAAACACAATGTATTCCTTTACTGAAACCTAGTCTACCATAAAATCTCAACCTCCCAATCCTTATTCTCCCGTCCTCAATTCTCCCCATCCTCACATCAATTTAAAAACAAAGAAACTGAAAAATCATTTCAAGAAATTATACCATACCCCGACTGATATATCCTCCGATATAAATCTGCCATAGATAGCGGATGCAATGAACTTGCCTAATTATTTGCATGACAAATTCTTCTGACGTGTCACAGGAGATGGGGATGGGTGGTCATAACACTCCCCTCTAAACATGCCCTTTAACGGATTTCCGAACTCCGATACTTTTACCCCTTCGGAGAGCCAAAGTTAAAATAGGATTACCTGGCAGATTTTCAGTCAACAAATGCTAAGTTGCACATGATTATGTACTTCTTCTACAATGAACAAATTAAAGTTTCTGAAGGTCAAGTCGTTAGGGGAGACTTACCCATCCTGCCCAAAACTGGTTCTATGTGGGAACACGCGTGACCGATCCATGTCTGGGGCGCCCTCTAGCTGAAATTTTGGCAAACCATAAGTCATTTATGGATAATTTTAATGTTACAATAAAGGATGACCATAATAAGTTGCCTAGCTTATACTGGATACCAAAGCTCCACAAAACACCTTACAAAGCTAGGTTTATCGTAGGATCTTCAAAATGTTCAACACCAGAGTTATCGAAGATACTGACTTCTGTTCTTTGTACTGTTAAACGGGGACTTCAAGCATACTGTGATGTTGTCTTTTCTCGGAGTGGTATAAATCAAATGTGGATATTAAAAAAATTCGAAGGAACTCTTGGAAAATTTGAAATCAAGATCTGTTTCAAAAATAACATCTATTAAAACTTTCGATTTTTCCACATTGTATACCACAATACCACATAATAAATTGAAAGAACGCTTGAAAAACATCATCAACCAAGCATTTTTCTACAAAAACGGTTCGCGCCGTTACAAATATGTAGTATTAGGGTATAATTCTACATATTTTGTTAAAAATACTACTAATGCTAAAGTGTTTTATACCGAGAAAGACATTATCAGTATGCTTGTCTTTCCTCATCGACAACATATTTGTAGAATTTGGAGGGCACATTTTCCAACAGTGTATAGGAATTCCTATTGGCACTAACTGTGCTCCCTTGCTTGCAGACTTATTTCTCTGTTCTCATATGAGGCAGAATTTATCCAGAACTTAATTTAACAGAAAAAGGTCTCTGTAGCTCGAACTTTCAATCTAACATATAGATACATAGACGATGTTATTTCTATGAATAACTCTGAATTCAGTAAATATCTCGCTATGATTTATCCTCCAGAATTGTAGATTAAAGAAACTACAGAAACGGCCTTTTCTGCTTCATATCTGGACATTTTACTTGAATTTGACTCTAATGGTCACCTTTCTACTAGGCTCTATGACAAGAGAGATGATTTCAACTTTAGTATCATCAATTTTCCACACCTCATAAGTAATATTCCACTCTCACCAGCTTATGGGGTATACATTTCCCAGCTTATTCGATATGCTAGAGCATGCAGTTCATATGGTGATTTTGTAGAGAGACATGGCCATCTCTCTTACAAACTATTAAATCGAGGTTACACCAGAGCAAGACTTGTCTCTACATTCAAACGCTTTTTTGGCAGGTATCGCAAGCTGGTAGATAAATACAATATCTCTCTTCTACAAATGATCACTGATGGCATCGGTGACATTGGGCCTTAGTTAGTGACCACTACCTATGTGACTTATAGATTGATATATGACGGGTGCCACATGTGGGGCAGGATGCGCTTACTATTTTCGAAACACCTGACATCACTTCTTGGTCTTCTGGCCAGAGGTCCATATATCTTTCTTTCATGAATATGACTTTGTTTGTGTACCGTCTATTTACTGTCTGTTCTGTGCTGTTTTGTGTCTATGTTTACAACTATTGTCTTCCGAATTCCGACCTACTGTCATTGGATTATGGATTGGTATGATTGCGATTATTTTACCCAGGTAAAAGTTATCCGACGCCGAACACTGATCAACTGTATATTGCATCTTCCAGATTGGAATGCCAAACTAGGCAAAGAGCCCTAAAATCTACAGAGGGCACCCTATACAGGATCCTGCAAATGGAAGGCAGCCGTAAGGCAAGGGATTTTGGTATTCGCCCCCTTGTCTAAGGGAACCTCAACTGAGAAATGACAACCTATTTAACATTTAAACTTTAATGATCTTCTGCAAACTTAAATTACTGTAACAACAAAATTCCCTCAGGAACTGACACAACAGATAAAGCACTTCAACTCTGTCGCTGAGATGTACTAGCAGACTTCTGCAACTCGTCAAACTGCTTTCAGACTTTTTTCTGCAACTGCGACAGTTGCAGCCGCATCTATAAGCACATACACAGAAAGGCAGTCTCAAAATAGCACACTTCAAATGTCTACAAGTTTCCTCTCCGAAAACTGTAACGGTGAGCATCACATGCATCACCTTACCAGACATTCAATCCCCCGCAGGGAGAAATTCGTCCCCATATAGCCGTGGCCGTGACCACAGTCACTACATCTTCCATTCCCTCGCAGGGAAGACAGGTAGGGCATTATTCATGCAGCCACCTTACTATACATTCCGTCCCTCACAGAGACTACATCATTCCCTCGCAGGGAAGACAGGGTGGGCATCGCATGCAGCCACCTTACATGTACATTCTGTCCCTCACAGGGACTACATCATTATCTCGCAAGGAAGACAGGGTGGGCATTATGCTACCTTAATATACATTCCATCCCTCAGGAGGGAAAAATTGTGGACTGTGTAAGAAACGGTGTAAGAAACTCTTAGACTGCATTAATTAACTCGTAATTATATTCATTTACAATTCTCTTGCAGGAAAATATTGGAACAACTGTGCCCTTCAAGAGCTAAACTTGTAATAGTGTAGCTTGCTGTGTAACTAAAATAAGTACCCCATGTACTGCCCAACATAAATTATAATGATGAAGAGCTATGTCACTGTAATCATGGATGTACATCCATGCTGTCATGGTCTCTCTAATGTCTGACACAAAATCCATCCACAATACGTGGCTCAGTCTGAAAATACACGTACCTGAACGCTTTCTTTACCGGAGGGTTGGACATCCCCACTAATGTTGGTTTACGCCATACCGGCAAACGCACGTGGCACAGTAGGGGGAGCTGAGGGCCAGGCAACACTTTGTTCTGCCAGGTTAACGCATGTGCGGCCATGTAGCGACTACTGGAGGTGGTTTTGGAGTCTGGATTTCTCGTTGTGCTGAAATGCCTGGGCAGGCGTTGAGGTTGCACTGCTGGTATGAAGGATGGAAGCTGAAACCATCCTAAGCTGTGTGAGGAATGACACCTTGTGTTCCCTGGGGACTACTTTATACTTTTTTGTCATGAATATTTATGAGTTCACACCTGGCGGAATATTTTCGCTACGTGCTTAGGCTTTGAATAACATGGATATCAAGGGCATGAATGCAGGCTACTTAAAAAATCCTTTGGACACCAGTTAAAGGGTATTCCTCTACTCCCTTGGCTATTTACTCTCTCCTGCACCCTAACCCTAATGATTCTATATGCCAACTTGGACTGAACCATTCAATCGTGTGTGGCTGCTTCGCAATCTACGACCAATTTGATGTAGCGAATGTAACTCTTGCGACTTCTCTTTTTAGCTCACGTGTTCGCATATGTGAGCTAACGTCGCAGCGATATCTGTTTGTCTGTCTGTCTGTGTCTGTCTGTCTGTCTGTCTGTCTGTTTAGACGATAACTCAAGAACGACTGGACGGACTCAAGTCAGATTTGCTGGACAGGTACCATATGCTTATGGCTTGGACTGATTAGATTTTGGTTGGTGTGGCTTGCATATTAATGAATTTATGAAACATGTCTTTTCATATAATGGTTTCCTATGGAGACATACAGTAATGATAATGTCGACATATATCAAGAAATACTGCAAAAAAATTCATAAATCTTTTCACTTATGACAATCTTAGAATAATTTTATATAGGGATCAGCCCTTGGTGTCGCGCCAGTGGTTAAGATTGGCAATGTTATTTGTATTGATTCATGATAAAATGTAATTAATTGTTACTTCATAAACGTTAATTATTATTATTATTTATTAATCTTTACTTCAGGCCATGAATGCCCATAATATAATAGATGCAAAAAAATATACAGAAGTTAAAAAAGAACAAAGAACTTAATAAAGAACCTTTCTACAATGTTTCCAAAAAGCTGAATGAAAATACGAATCAGACTCTACACAGGTACGGATAACTTGGTTTTTCACTCACGGACAGACGCTTGCAAAATGCGAACAGCAGTCTGCGGTTAGGGAAGCAAAATTAAAGATGTTCTTGGTCACAAAATTGTGACTAATACTGACGTCACGTTTCAGATCAAAAATCAACCTCAAGGCATTATTATAAGCTATCCTCACTTTTGACATTAGTTTAGCACTAAAATTACACCACACGTTCAAACAATAAACACTATATAAAAAAAAACTTTTAAAAAGGACACATTTTACTTTCTGAGAGCACTGGCCAAAGTTACGAACAATAAAATTCGCTCTCGCATAAAAACTACGAAGCTGTCTTTGCATATCTGCATCGTCCATCCCAGTAGAGGACATAATGTAGCCAAGATATTTCTTCGAACTTACAAATTTAAGAGAATTACCATACAAATAAATATACATGAGGAATCCTATCCTGCTTCCAAGATTTCAGGAAAATAGCCATACACTCAGTTTTCTCGGTATGAAAGAGAATATCATGCTCGGTACCATAGTGTTCACAAATTATTGATCAATTTTCGTAAAGCTTTCACAGATGGACAAATCAAGGCCAGATCGTCAGCATAAAATAAGTGATTCATAATATGATTCGCTAAATAACATCCTACGCTAGCAGACTGTAGCTTACTACTTAACTGGTCAACATAAATAGCAAACAGTTTTGGTGAGAGAATACTTCCCTGTCGGACGCCATTTGAAACTTCAAAAGGATTGGAATCATCTGATGCCCAGTGGACGAAAAACAGCCGATTACTATACCAGTACTGCAAAATACGAATAATAAACAATGGAATGTTGCGAATGATCAATTTTCTAAACAAAGTCCAGTGGTTGACCTTGTCAAATGCTTTCGTGGCATCCATGAAACACAGAAAAACTGGCGAATTTTGCCTTTTATACAAATCAGCAATTTCCTTAAGCACAAAGATACACATGTCAGTAGAATGTTTGCTTTTAAAGCCGAATTGAAGAGCGCTAGTTTCTATAAATGAACCAATCCTGTGTAAGATACATAATTCCAAAGTCTTCGAAATAGCTGTTACAATTGCAATTGGCCTATAGTTGTCAACGGATGTAGGATCTTTTTACTTATCTTTCACAATATGAAATATGTTTATATAACAACTATTCCCAGTTTCCCTCTGAAGAAAGCAGTTCACATACGTACACGACGTCAAACCCTGCAGCAGTGCAGGTGTAGATTGTCTGTAACGCATGAAAGTTTTGGACAAAAATGGGCAATTTTTACAATGATAACAGCCTATTGTGTTAAACAGGGGAAGTATTATGCAATCATTATCATTGCAATGGTAACCGCACTGCCCATCTTCCACTTGCAAGCTGAAAACTAGCGTTGCCGTTCCGCCTAAAAACTGGCAATTTTTGAATCTAATTATTGACACAGGGGGCGCTTTTCTAAAATTCAATCCCAGCATGCTTTGCGTATGTCCCCGTTCATATGTACGACAGTTTTTTTCCCTTTATCTATATTAACGATATTTTGTATCAGCGACAAGATGCATAATAACATTTCCTGGCCTAAAAAGAGGTATCTTTTATAAATGGCATGTTATATAATAGTAATTTGTTTCGTATTTGTTTATTTACGAGTACTCAAAAAAAACAAACATGGCGGCGCCCATGAAAGAAGGGTACACTTCCGGTTACTCGCATAGTATATTATGAATATGCGCATGCGCAGTCAGTAAACCGCTAGCGCGACTATTATGATGATAGTGTGAGTGTGTAAGTCAATTATCTGCTCATTAGCATATTTAATGAGCTTTGTAATTTAGTGATATAACTCTGAAATTACAGCATTAAATTTGATGAAACGCGGTAAAGATGTTGATCTGAGAGCAGTGATTGAGAAGTTTCAAGTTATTAAACGGCTCATTTGCATATTAAATGAAGTTTTGTAATTGGTGCTGTAACCCCGAAAGTACGGTGCCGAAGTTAAGGAAATCTGCTACGTATAATCTGACAAATATCTGATTATTTAGTGAAGCTTATTACTATGCAATAGACCTGTTGTTAACCACGTGAACACAATTATTATTATATGCTTGCAAATTAGCCTTTCGTTTGGACACGAGAGTAGGTTATCTGGGGTTGGTTTTTGCTAAGCATCGTAACTTCTGTCGTTGTTTCCATCCAGAACAAATAAGGGGAGAAAGAAGGGACTTTCCATCGTTCCAACCAAATTTGGAATCGGAAAAAAGGGTAGTTCACTGAATCAGGTGAGCAAGAATATGACTTTGAATATGGGTTAAAAAAGCCAAGTGAAGCACACTAGCTGTTCAAGAGAATTCTACATCTTACATTTTATCGATCACATCGGCGACAGCAAATTGAAGTTATGCTGTAAGTCACGAACGTCTGGACTGGAGTAATGTCGACTCCCTATTGTGCGCTTTTCCTACAGTATAAGTACTAGTTGTTTCATCCTCCGTTTTCATAAATTATGTACAACCCTTATTTGATGATAATGCGTGTACATGTTGTAGTCAGGTGCCCTGGTCAACGTGTACACCGATGGCTCAGTTCTACTCAGTCACGGTGGTATTGAAATGGGTCAAGGTTTATACACTAAGATGATACAGATCGCCAGCACTGTCCTGGACATCCCGGTAGATCGTATTCACATCTCGGATACCTGCACAGCATCAGTGCCCAACGCACCAGTAACTGCGGCAAGCCAAGGAACTGATTTGAACGGAATGGCCGTCAAAGTAAGTTTCTGGACATCTTCAACTTTGAATAAGGTTTGATGGTTGTTGGTGATACAGAGAGTACTTGCCTTCTTTACATTAGAAATAGTATTAAGGTAGGGTTTCACATAACACAGCGTATTTTGCTCAAAATCGCCTTATAGCAAAGGTTCATTCAATTTTCATTGTTTACCCAAGATTAATTATTGGTTAAATCACCTGAAGCAGTCGTAAATTGGGGTCAAACCTGGTGTAAATTAAGCAAATTTGTGCAAAACACTCGATTTTCTTGTTTCATTTTTCTCCCGATTCCGAAATTCAAAAAAATGAACCCCACGCTGGCCGGGTCCAATTTTGTGACGTTTTGTCATTATGGTTTTAAATACTATACAACAACAAAACGACAATTTTGTTTGTCAAAAAACGTTCTTACATTTTAAATAAGAGTCATTTCAATTTAGCTTGTCAAGAATTCGATCACCTGTTTTGGGGGGTTTTGGGGGGTTTTTTGTTTTGGTTTTTTTTTTGGTTTTTTTTTGAAATTCATTCTTCCAACTCCTCGGAACAGATAATGCAAACAATGGCGCTCCTACTACCTCCATGTGCGAACCAAAATTGTCTTTTTATTTTTAACATATATTTTTTGTTTTAAAGGAGATGTTAAATTGCACAACTTGTAAAAAGTTTTTGTCTTAAATTGATTGTTGTTATAAACACCAAAATTGAGGTTTTCTACTCAAAATATTCAAATATTCAAATTTCATCCTTCGAGTACACTATTACTAGCTTACTAAACTTAAGCTCTTCTGCTTTTTGAAAATATATAGCATGGGGATTTTCATGTAGTCTTTGATAAGAAATATTGATTTTGAAAAAGCATGTTCATTAAATTCAATGCCCTGAATTCTGCGAGCGTGTCATTCAAAGAGGTATAGGTGTGGTGCACAGTCAACTGTCAAGGGAGTGATGCACATATGCAAATGGTGAAGATGCATATTATCATGGAAAGACGGTTGTGGAACACTATAAGGCATGCGTGCTTGACATGTTACCCAATACTACTTTTGCTTAAACACTCAATAGCCAGATATATGTGCATAAATTGCACGTGTATAATAGTTTACATAATGCACATGTTATGCACATGATGTTTTAATCCTTGCGATATCATCTCCTTGTGTAGCAGCCCATCTTCATCATAAAAAAACAATGTTTTAAGGCAAGACTAAATCGATGATGAAGTACTTCACACTCATAGAGTCCATTTAAGGATTCGACTTAAGGAGTACTTAATGAGAAGGCACTGACTTCATATCTCCACGTCAAATATTTGCAGTGTGGGAATACTTAAATTTCCATTTTGTCAATGTTTACGCTACACTTCCAGAGAAAACATCAGGATGGTTTAAAAGTATTCTTATGAACATCATTTGTTTTATTCCATTGTCTTACTTCCAAGGTTATTAAATATCTCTGTGGCTTGTTTTCCATGCTTTAGATTGCTTGTGAGAAAATCAATAGACGGCTGCAACCATACAAGGAAAAGAACCCCAGTGGTACATGGGAAGACTGGGTAAGTTAGTTTCATGTTCGTTTGTTCATTTTTGCAGTTATTTCTCTTCTACCTATTGGATAAGCAGAACTGTTAATTACACACCGTATTTACACATCGGGGACAATAAATATCCAACGACGACCGAAGCACTTCCATAACCTTGACTTTTCATTATAATTGACGTAATACATGCACTTCACGCAGGACAACCCCTCCAAACAAATTCAAATTCATGACATACTCTCAATTAAACATGCACTGCTTCTCATTCTTGTATTTCACGTTACATGCATACCGGCATTGGAGTGTGAATAACTTCAATAATTAAATCTCTCTCTCAATTAAGGTCAACGCAGCATATGCAAATTTTGTGAACCTGTCAGCTGTTGGATATTATGGGTAAGATGTTTCTACATACATTCGTGCAATACCAGAAACGATTTACCCTTCAAACTTATACACCAACTTTATACTGGCACAAATGACCGCAATTAAGATAGTGCCATAGCAATAAAAATGCCATATATAAGGAGATGCCTCGGGACAGCTGTTGGTCACAGAAATTATTCAGTTCATGTGTGCTTTGTTGCTTTTGTGGATTTATTTTGAAGCCTGTTGATCAAATTAAGCTAACACAGTCTGGTTCGTAAATATCAGAACATTTTAATTTTTTCAATACGTTAACTCACATCGTACCAGTACCTTTGAATTTAAAATATAGACAGTTTTAGAGAATTTGTTTCTGTTATCCATACGTTTGCCAGGTGACCCCTGTTTTTTTTAAATTGATCATGTAAGAGAATGCTGAACGTTTTCTTAAGGAAAGTTTCAGCAAAGTTTGTAATTTTCTGTTTCGCAGCGTATGTAACCTTAAAACCAATTGCTTCATTTTCACTGTGTTTTAAATATTACGTCTCACAGGCGCAATTTTATTAAGGCCTGTGTGGTATCCGTATCGGAGATAAGTGCACACCCTGCCCAGACCGAAAGGTCAGCTTCATCTCTGGCGAATTCATCATGTTAATCTTTGTAAGTCTCGACATAGTAATTTCAGAGACAGCATTAAATGTATCAGAACGTTATACTCTTTGTTAGTGACAACGTGTTGCATCCTGATTATATGGCCAAAAGGGAAAAGTCATACAGATACTTCACATACGGCGTTGCCTGCTCCGAGGTCGAAGTTGATTGTTTGACCGGAGAACACAAGGTGATACATACAGACATTGTCATGGATGCAGGGCGGTCTATCAACCCAGCTATCGACACGGGACAGGTAAACGACAGTACCAATTATTTTTTTCAATTCTCCTTTTATGTAAATAATACTTCATAAATCTTACAGTGTCAATATCTGTCAGAGACAGCAGTCAACATATTCTGTTTGGAGGCGGATTCAGAAATCATATCAAGAGTGGCTTAATGGAAAGGTACATCAGATGCACCTTTTGAGTCACCTTCAGCTTCAATAGATTCTATTGACGCTCAAGATGACTTAACATGTCATCATGTAATTGCAAGAACTGCTTGGATGCCGGGACCGTGAATTCCGCGATAATAAACCCTACATAAGAGAAAACGAACAGTTTAAGAAGGAAGAAAACTGTTACGGTAATCGTGATTACATGGATGTTACTTGCCAAAGCAATGGTCGAATCATATTTAATGTCATTTAAGGACGTACCTTTATGGAACATATGCAAATTACTACATGGAGAACCAGCAACGATTAAACATATATTGATGGCGAAAATTCATTGAAATGTAAAACAATAATGGTCTTACTACTCTTTTTCTGTCACATGACATCGGTAATCGTTATCGATTTCTTAAAATGTACAGGGAATGTGCCGTCACAAACTATCGAGATTTTACTACTCGCAGATTATTATCAAGGGAAACACAAAGCTGTCTTCCTTTAATTTATAAATGTTAATACACAACATCACATCTTCTGGCACCAAAGATTTCTTTTTGCACGAGTTTTAAGGGTCTACATATGGATATTACAGTTCAAATACAATCTGATACCGTAAAGGTGTCATTCTCAGTTGAATGAGATTTCTCTCTTGACATCGTCTCTAGATCCAAGGAGCTTTCATGCAAGGCTATGGTCTGTTCATGAGAGAAGAACTCATTTGGTCTGACAAAGGCGAATTACTGACCTGCGGTCCTGGCATGTACGACATACCGCGCGTACAACACATTCCAAGAGAGTTCAACATTCATCTCTTGGAAAATTCTGAGAATCCAGCGGCGGTATTCTCCTCCAAGGTAAGTTTCACTTAGCGGTTGGACAGAAAATACAGAGGTGGGATGGTGTTTTAGGGGGTGGGTCGCCATTTTTAGCGCAAGCATTTTTGAAGGGTCATAAAATTTTGTGCAGGCCTATGTGGGAGGGTCAGTTTTTTTCATGTATCAAAGCTTAACTTTCATGTGCACGTATTGAAGAATAGGGAACAATGAACAAAGAAATATTCCCTTTTGGAACTTTCATTTTCTCCCATTTCCATTTTCGGTGCGCCCTCGGGAGCAAGTTTTACGGTATATTAAACAATTTATTGATGATCCAAGCAGCCACGTTGAGGCAAAAGATTTAAGTTGTCATGATTTCTACTTACCCAACTCCTCTGTTGTGCATAACTATCCCCTATAATCAGTGTGCGAAATTAACGTCGGTCCGACGGTCCGAGACCGACAGATTTCTCGTCGGGTCGAAAGTTTTTAGCAACATGTCGGTCCTTATGACCGACTGGAATTTGGAATAGATGATGAAAATTTCTCCGTCAAGACCTGTAACAGATCCAGATAATGACTAACTTTGAATCATATTGATTCAGACTTAAATGTCATGCACCTATCAATGTTTTCCACCGTGGGAGTGCGGGGCAACAGGGGATATTGATCGCACTTCGTGTCCTGGTAGACGCGTTCAAAACATAAACGGTTCATAGAAGAGTTTGAGACAAAAACATCTTACGAGTACAGTGCTGTTGCCTAAAAATATTTGGTTTTGAACATGGAGGTATTTTTTTACCTCCATGGTTTTGAACTACGCCCAATACAAGGATAAGATGTTACACGACAGCCCAATAGTGCTACCTGCAGTCGACAGTCAAGTTCACGTTTCGCTACGTTTGTTTCTGGACCACTAGTACATCTTGCTTGCTCTTTGGTCTTCAACCAAAGTTCACAAAACCGACTGTTAGCACTATATATATCGACGTGATAACAAGTGTACATTTTATAAAACATAGCGGCCTTATCATAACAGTTTTGTCGAGTTGCACGATCCGTCGTGTATACTCTCAGAAGCCGAGAGTAGGGCTTCAAATGGTTTCCATGTATACCGTTTTACGACAGGCATGCAAAACTCACCGTCATCCTGGGCTGTACGCCTAAATATCGCAAAAAATTACGTCTTTTAAGATTTTACGGTATCATTAACTGATCGTGTCGCGATCATTTCCAGCAGTATAGAGTGTCTGTCAAACTTTTCAGAATCATTTTAAAAGGCGATGAGACCCAGCAATCGCTCAGTCAAAACTTTTCAATCAGAAAATATGCATTCATTTCCGCGAGTGGCGACGTGTGCCATTCATGTTGTCTGCAATTTCTATAATCGAGAAAAAAGTTACGATACTTGTCCTTTTAATTAAAAGTATAACTTCACCTGTTTCTTCATGAATGCAACAGAGGCCACATTTAAGCACATTTATTTTTTGAAAAATTTTGAAAGTAAGCCATACGTCATATCAAAATACATACCAAGTATTTTCTTCCTTCTGCTTTTACAATTAAAAAAGACGTAGTGATCAATGTTTGCATAAAAAAAATTATTCACACACTCCCCTTACTCATGACCGTTTTCAGGGTACTAAGGTATTCACTCAATATTCTACCACTCACGATTTTCAGCTCGCCAACCATATTCAAATCACAATATCACATGCCCTGGTGTAGTGTACAATTTTACACAGCCATTTAGAGAACATCATCTCACATAGACTGTCATGAGAGACAAACTGTCTCACTTTCATCACCCACACGTAGTCAGTGCATGAGCCTGTATTCGCCGCCCCTGGGTGTTTGACATCATTTATGGTCCGAATGTGGGGATTTGACATGGCTAGAAATAAAAAAGTCAAATTCTCTGTTAGTTCCATAGCCACCCCCCCCCCCCCCCGTGGTGGAAAACATTGATAAATGTTGCGCATGGCAGTGAGGAAGATGAGGGCTGTGATCTTTTTCAGATTCCATATCATGTAGCTGAATGATGCATTCACTTACACTATTCTGCAATCTATGTGAACAATAGTCATTTTGTATTGAAAAAAGGACATGAAAAATTAAATATTACAACATTCAAAAGCATAGTATTAGTCGAGAGAGTGTTTACTTTAATGGTCGTTAACAACTGCATTTATTGAGGACCGGCAGTTTTCTGTAAGGACCTGAAGCTTTGGCTTGGTGCAGGCCCTTATGACCTGAAGCTATTTTCTCTTAATTTCGCACCACTGCCTATAATGACTAAAAGTTTCAACGTAACCTTTCAATAACGATTTGGGAGATAATTTATTTGACATCCTTTATCAGTCGGTGTCAAACGTTCATGTTACTGTATGTACATTTTTATTTTTGAGGAATTTGAGAGAATACAAACTATTTAGAATAGTGCATAGTGTCATCAGTAACAATTGGAAGTTTCAGGTCAAACAACCTTTGAATAAGAATTTAGGAGCAGATAACCTATGTGTTACTTGTAGTTTCCTCATAGCCTACAATGTATGGTGGATCAACATTTCGGTTAAATTCCAAAATAAAATTTCTTGCATACACACGTACAATGTATAGTGGATCAACATTTTTGGCGAAATTCAAAAATCAAATTTCTTGTACACAAATACACATGTAACTACCCTCTTCTAATCAAGTACATTAATATCAATAACTAAGCATACATAATTACACAGAATTAGCTAGTTTTGTATTTAAAAAATATTCATAGTTTCCTCATAGACTACGATGTATAGTGGGACAACATTTTCGGCGAAATTGCAAAATCCAATTTCTTGTACACAAATGCACATGTAAACAATCAAGTATTTTTAATCAAGTACATTTATATCAGTTAGTAAACGTCTTTAATCAAGTACATTTATATCAGTTAGTAAACGTCTATAGATGAACAGATATTGCTAGTTTTATATTGGAAAATACACAATCATAGTTTTCTCATTGTCTACCATGTAGAGTGAATCAACATTATCGAGAAAATCTAAAAAATACATCGCTTGTACACACAAGCACTTTTTACCTGCCACTTCAAGCAAAGTACATTTACATGAATTATCACACACATATGATTTGATACTTTTTGGACAAAAGCATTATATCGGCCACATTGTGCCTTCCTTTTGGGAGGGGGACTTCAAAAGTATAGCAAGTCAGAAGGGAAGACTTGAACCTATTGAGGATTGTTAGCAGGGTATTGAGTGACAGGGGAGGGTCACTTATTTTCATGCACGAAAGAGGGGAGGGTCACAAACTTTTGTGCAAGAACTTTTGAAGGGTCACTTTTTTGATGCAGCGGTGTTTCGAAAAACACCGACCCACATCCCCCTGTAATTTCTGTCCAGTCCATGATGGCGTCTTTTTTTTTCGTTCAGTGGAGTCATTGAGGACCCACGATAGCTATAGGTTGTATATGGGTCAAACGCGGAATTCAAATGATCCGCGGTACGAACAAAGCCACGTGCACGGAAGCGCATAGACATAATTAGGACAATGTCTCTCCACAGGGAGTCGGAGAACCACCACTCTTCCTAGCGTCATCTGTGTACTTTGCCACAAAGGAAGCTATCCGTTCAGCTCGGAAAGACTCCGGACTTGCAGAGGATGAGTTTCAGTTGGACTGTCCTGCAACAGCCAAGAGAATTAGAATGGCTTGTGGAAATCAGTTTTACTTGTCCGACTGATGACTTGAACTTATTGACCCGCATCAACCCAATATATTGCCAATTTCTCATCACCAAATATTAGCACATCACAAATAGTATATATCAAATTTTGATTTTTACATGAAAGATGGTGATGTAATTGTTTTTTGTTGTTGCTGTTGTGCGCTCTCTTGATTTTTTAATTAATTTAATACCCGGATGTGAGACTTTATTCGGAAAGGTTAACATACTGTGCTGTGTTGAAATTTTATCCCAGGATGACCGTGAACTATGTAGCCAAAATAGTTGAAAGGCAGGTCTGGTTGACGTCACAGCTGCTTGAATATAACTAAAAGGGTTTTCCTTGGACATATCTAGCTGATGTACTCCATCCTTAATTACAGTGTAATTGACAACCTGGGTTACCATTGATTATGCTAAATACTTTATGTGTCCGCTTAGCCATCCATTTGCCGGTTCAACTAGCTTCAGTGTGAAATAGCTAATTACAAAAACATAAACATGACTGATATGTTGACTAGGAGTGTTGTGGAGGTGAAGGTATATGGACTAAAACAAACAAACAAGCTAACAAACAATTAATCAAGTAGTTATTGAAGTAGAAAATTTCCACGTGATCAATCAGTCTCATATTAAATTGTCTTCGCACTAAACTGAGCGACCAGCAAAATGTTCAGGTATGTACATGACATCAATGAGGATAAAAGCAAAGTTCGTTGTCGAATTTGAAGTGAGCAGACAATTCCACATTCCTCGTAGCATCCTACTCGTTGATAATAAGATGTGAGAGATATTAAAACACGATATTACAAACACTTCTTTCCAAAAGAGTGAAAAGAACGATGGTGCAATGTTAGGCCAGCTGGCAGTTCTCATGAAATTTAATGATGCGTCAAGAAAATTTGTCTGTATTGTTGTGATGGAATGGTAAAGTTCGGTTTCTCGATATTTCTGGGACACTTTATTTTATTTTTTATCAAATATTGTGCTTTATTCGATATTACCGAGATTATGAAACCATCATTTTATCGTATTACTTTGATTTCTAACAATATTGACTTAGTTGGGTAATGTTGTATGTACGTTGCGTATTTCCATCTTAAATACTGGACAACTGAAAAGTTTCATATTACAATGGGTGTCTTGATCATAAAATGAAACATTCGAAACTATTGCAAGGCTTCTGCTTTGCTGAAACTGTTAATTGTTTCCAGTTCTTCTTAATAAAGTTTCAAATTTGAAAAATCAATTCAAGTGACCGGCTGATCGATGAGGATTCTTGAAAGCTGGAAATGAAATGAAACATGAACACAAACTAATTTCCTAGGAACAGTCAATGTCCTATATTCGTTGATCGATATGTCCCGCCGTTCAACATGTATGTTGAGATGATCAATTTACTTTCTATGTAATTTTACTGCATTATGTAATGTATTAAATACATGCGTACTCAGAATGACCTGTTTCACAGGGCATCGGGGAACCATCACTCTTCCTAGCATCATCTGTGTACTTTGCCACGAAGGAAGCCATCCGTTCAGCTCGTAAAGACTCCGGACTTGCAGAGGATGATTTTCAGTTTGACTGTCCTGCAACAGCGGGGAGAATTAGAACGGCACGCGGAAACCAATTTGACTTGTCCGATTGATGGCTGCAGAACATGTGGACTGCTAAGAATTATACGAATTTTCAATATCTCTTGGAGGAGGCTTTTTTTCATTATTAGTAAATTTCGGGACTTTAATATTACATGTCAATTGTGTGAGCTGTTAAGCTTTACATTGTTAACTTGGTTGCATACTGTTTATTTGATTTTTGCGAATCTCGACCCTGGCCTACAGATAGGTTTCGTATTTCACTGAGCCAAGTAAAATTAAAAAAACAAATAAAAGGATTCAAAATAATGCAAGTTTATCCATGTTGAAAACTTTGTTTACCTGTTCTTATTTATACAAGTGACTAGTTCGACAATATATATCTATCATCGGCAATACATATAAATCGGTTTATATTTGGGTTACTGTGATTCAAGTCAAAGGCATGGCTAAAACACCTTCCCGGACAAATCAAATTCTCCTAATCAAATTCTCATTCTCTCTCTCTCTCTCTCTCTCTCTCTCTCTCTCTCTCTCTCTCTCTCTCTGAGCAAAACCTTGTCGGTCTCGTTTGAATTTTTTTATTTTTTTTGTTATATAGAGATCAATTCACCTTGAAATTGCATTAGCTGCAACTTTTCCCAGTATTTTCCTACTGATAGAAAAATGACTGCTCCTTTCCACTGTTCAGCTTGTCAACACAACACATGTTTTGCGTAATTTCGATTGTTATCGGTGGCAACTGAATGTTTGCCCAGACTAGAATTCAATCGTCAATGATGAAAGACCATAGTGTACACCATACGTTCAGTATACAAGGCTGACATTTGTATCACTTGCACCAGCCAAGTTAATTATCTTATCATCAAAGTTTCTTCAAGTGTCGTTCTACGTTAAGACTCCCCTGTCAAATTTGATATGTCGAAACTTTCTGGCTTGATCGTCTTCATTGGTTCGTCAGTGTGAATAGACACTATGGCAACGGTTATTTCGCCTGCGTTCGAGTCTGACGTGTACATTTCCTTAAAAGTTAGTCTGATGGCCTTATGAAGTGATCATACCCGGCAAAGTATGCGTCCTTGTTACGTGAACTTCGTATGCCAAACCCCGACTGCATGTACGCACACTACCCACAAAAAATGCAACACTAGACATTGTATCAGACGTCATGATAATCTTACGGCGTCGTCGAAAAATAAATGTTTTCACATATTACCACGAAATAGGGAGGTCATGTCAACATTCATAACCCTTGCATTGCTATATCGACGTATTTCTACAGAGACTGTGGGTGAGGTCGGACGATGTTTTAAAGTCGTTAAGTACACAAAATACTCTTCCATTCTTATGAGTACTTCTAACTCATCAATTTTGTTTAGAAGAAAACTACTACTTGCATCTGACACAATGACAGTATGTATCAGACATTAGCAGAAACTTTATTTTGTTGTTGTTGTTGTTGTTGTTGTTGTTGTTAATGTTGTTGTTGTAGTCTAGGCTATTTTCTCCACCATGGCCTTTCCCATTCTCCTTTCGACGTAGTATGTCTCTGTAGTTTTAACATGGTATATCTGAAGCAATATTCATGCTTAGGTTCGACGTAGTGTTACGACAGCACTAGAGATTTCCCACAATACATCACGATTTGTACCAACGTAGATTCCCCCGTGAAGTCTACCATGTCTCCATGTGTAGACAAATTCCTGGACCACTTGTAAAAATTCTGAGAACGTACTTTTAAAAACACCTTTCTTCTCAATTCCCATTTTAAAGGATTAACAAAATTGTGCTTGATTGAGAGAAGAGAAAGGATTTTTGTAAATTTTCCGCTGATCGTGTCCTCAGCCATACAGAATAAAGTGATGGAAAGTAGGGAGACTAGTTGCACCTGTTTTATGAAACAAAAGGATATTGATTTTTCCAAATAGAAAAGACAAAAGAAATTTACATGCTAGCTATTTTCAGAGAATGACCCCTTCAGTTGGTGATAACTTGCTTCCCAAAACTGTGACATTTGTAGTACCTGAAGAATGTAACTTTTATGGTTATTTAATGGTTTCTTTGAAATTATACTACAATATTTCAACGTACTATTAATAAATATATTAATCAATTATCGTGAGACTTCACATTATTGCTTTTATACAGAACTGAAAAAGTTAACTAACGTCGTTGGTACAAATCGAACAGCATTGTGGGTAATTTATTGTACTGTGTGTTATGATATCAATCTGACGTTGGATAAGGCCTGTGTTATTTCAAAATCCAAGCCAAATTCTACCTTCCACATACATAAGATTCCCCATGCTGGTGATAAACGACGCTGACACCACAGCCAGTAGTATGCTGGAATGCGAGCAGAAAGTATGAGAAAAGTTGTATTATTTATTTATTTATTTATTTATTTATTTATTTATTTATTTATTTATTTAAATTTATTTATTCAGATTTATACTTGTTAGCCCCCTCAGTCATGAAGACTGATTTCTGGCGAGTAGTGAAAGTGAAAAAGTCAATAACAATGATATGAAAATCTAAATAGATACACAAAGATAAAGTCAAATAAATGAAATAACATAAGAAGACTGATATTACAATAAATTCCTACGAGTTAAAATGAATGCAAAAATATCATTACCAACATAAATTACTGTGAAGGCAAAGATAAAAGGGCAAAATACAATATAGTGTATGACGTCACAGTTCAGAAAGAAATGAAATGATGCTTACAGAGTAGCCTAAAGCCTAGAAATTTGACACAAAAGCACCGGCCGCTTTATAATTACAAGGTAAAATATTCAAATAGTTTATCGAAATATATAGAAAGAATTGCAGGCTTTAGATGTTTTAATGGGCAAAAAAAGTCAAATTGTGCTCATATCTTGAGGAATACTGCTTGGTCGGTTTGTGACCTTTCAAGGATATATCCCCAACCTGCATACGCGCATGTCCTAATAGGTCTGTTTGTACCGCCATGACGTTATGTATAACACATCATTCCCCGTTTATTCGAGAGTAGAACCATTGTTTACACATTCCAGCCACATTACCAAACAATGCGAGAAGGGTCGTCAAACAAAACACGACTACGAACAAAGCACTTTCAACAGAAACACAGAGGGTAGTTTACTATATCTCGCTCCAGGGGTTATGATATAGCCATGATACATATAGTGATGCTGCAATCAGTGCAATGACGTCTTGTTGCCTGCATGAACTTTGTCCTGGATATGACAAACATAAAAAATGCATTATGGCATGTCAGCCGTCTGGTTTACGCCACGTATCTCCATAGCTTAGACTGTTTTCTGAACTCAACAATGAAAAATGCGACGGCAATGGCAAACACTTTAGTTGACCGCCATCTAAATTAACAAAATACACACATAGGTCGTCTACCTCCGAGAACTCACGAGGTTAGGCTGCGTCGGTTCACAAACACAGTGAGGGGGCAGGAGGACTTCATGGGGATACGAACATTTTGGGTAGTAGAGGGGAGACTTGAAAGTTTTGCTAAGCCTATAGAGGGGAGCAGAAAATGTGTTGTTCCCTTTTTACGATTCCAACGTTTGTGGGTAATTCAATGAAAATTTAATAACATTTTAATATTATCCAATTGTTTCCATGTTAGGCCTAATAATAATTAGACAAGCTCTACAACCATTTTGTTGCATTTCGTGACTTTTGTCTCGAAAACCTAAAAATGTATGAATTTTTGTAAAAAAAACAAATAATTAGGCCTAGTATCAGGGCAGAAGTTGCAACTGTTGATAACTTTTTTCCAATATTACATTGCAAAACATCAAACACAGCTTCTTCCTCTCTCCATATAACATGCTGAAGCACACGATATTCAGTTTGTCGACAAAAGCCTGTATATGCGTGATAATTGAATTAGAGTCTCGAGTCTTCACAAATTGTCAATGGTGCAAATTTAAATGCCCGGTACATATTCACAGGCTATGTAGGCAAGCTGAGTACTAGACAGTTCAACATAACTATACCATTCTGTCATACCACCACCACCACCCCCCCCCCCCGCCCCGGTTATTGTGAACGTAGCCTTACGGCGCCATGTTACGTTGACCTGATAATGGTTGGAGTAGACTAACAGTGTAACATGATCGATATGGAGGACGCTAAAACGCACGCTTCTCGTGATGATGAGCTGACATTTTTTGTGAATGGAAGGAAGGTTGGTTTTTGTCACTCTTTTTCATTCCCATGCAGTATCACGAAGAGATGATCGCTACAGACGGAGTTGTTTTATATCCATTTTCACTTCCTGTAATGTGGCTGTGGAAACGCAGCTGTCTGTGGTGGGGTCGGCTGCGTCTATGCGGGTCATCTTTTGGCTGACCTTTTGATGATCTACATAGATGCAGCCGTCCCAACCACAGACAGCTGCGTGTCCTTGGTGGGGTTGACCTTCTGATGACCCACATAGACGCAGCCGATCCCGCTACAGAAAGCTGCATTTCCAAAGCTGCCTTTAATGTAGATGACCTATTTAAATTTGTACACATTGTTTCCATACATCTTGTGCAAATATATCTGACAAGTTGTTTGGTTCACTGCCTCTCTGCCATCGCAAGCTGCGTTATGCATAAATGAGCACATTTACATGGTTATCTTTAATAGAATGGAGTTTTGTAGATGTTGATAAAAGAATAGAAAAAATATAATTTTTCATAATCTGCAATTGTTCTATTGGTAAGAGAGTTATTACTTTGTTGTTTGGTACATACGTTAGGGGGGATAATCATGCAATATGTTTTGTTGAAAAGAATTTCTTCCCAATTTTTGGTCAAATTCTCGTTTTCAGGAACCACACGTCACATACCAGATATCAAATTAGGATTTTAAGTTCTTAAGGATCATCTGATTAGCACATATTAAAATATTGATGGAATTTGGATAAGTAAATAGGAGCAAATTGGAAGACAGAAGTTCGGTGCAGCTTGCACACTGTTTTACAAAACAATATGCTATGAAATATCTATATATTGTGTCAAAAAGAAGTTTTGGGGTACAGATCTAGTAACTGAAGCCACGTTTTTCCTCTTTTATTTTTTTGAAAATGCCAAATATGATATTCTTGAAGTCCCTGATCTCATTGCAAAATATTGAGAATTGCTGCACATTTTACCTGTGTGTTTTTCTGGTAGATACATACTCAACTGTAAATTACTATTTCTTCAAATGAATTCAACGTAACTAAACAATGCTGATGAGCAACAAAAGAGTACACTTTGTGAAAATCTTAATAAACATTGGTCAGATTGTTTTGGCAAGGCAGCTAACATACCGTATTGCACAACAAATGTTGCATGGAAGTTGCCATGAGTGAATTTTAAAAGAAGTTGTGGTATAAATATCTTTCAAATAACCAGCTTTTCATTCACAGGATGCAGAATAACATAAGTAGATACACAAACAGTGTTATCTGTATAGACAGCAAACCTTGCTGCTCAATTCAGCAAGGTCAGGTTATTAATCACCAACTCTTAAATCTGTGGATTTACACATGACAATCTTGTATGATAAAAATGCTTGGACATTTTGTTTGAAAGGATCTTATTTCTTATTATTGTCTTATTACACCTCACTCATTCAACGTGCACTGCCATTGGTTAAACACGACTCACGTGACATGTAAAAGAACGTGATGATGCCCTCTGCGAATGTGATGATGCCCTCTGCGAACTTGATGATGCCCTCTGCATTTGATATTCCATGGATGACGTCATTTTACTTACTGCGCATCCTTTCTGCGCAAAAAAATTGTCGTTCGCTTGTTGTACTTTGCAGTTGGCAACTTATGGCTGCGAAACGTCATGCAGAGCTGTCACCGGCACAGTTAGACGATATTTTGATGCAGGTAAACAGCAAACGAACGAAAATGGCAACAAGGAATGCAATTTCTGTGTTCAGCGACTATACAAGCAACAAATTTGGATACGCCACCGAGGAGATCGGCAAACTTTAGCGGCAACCCTAGACTCGGCACTGACAACATTTTACGCTGAGGTCCGGACTCAGAAGGCGAACTGTACTCGAAGAAGTCTTTGTGTTTTTGTTTCTTTGCATGTTTGCTTGTTCGGTGTAATAAAAATAATAACACATGAGAGCTAGGGCAAGATCACGATTTTTTGCCTGCCCTCGGGATGGTGGTCATGATCGAAATACTGATGATGCCCTCGCCTACCTCGCTCTCATGTGTTATTATTTAAATATTGTCTATTTATAGATTTTTGTCTGTGTAAGCCAAGTAATGGCTTCTATAGAAATCCTTGGTTTGATGCTTTTAAAGGCTTTAAAACAGATGTACATATCTGATGCCACAGGTTTCTTGATATATTTAGGTTTGTGTCTGGAAGTTTCCCAATTTTTCTATGAAACTGCAATGCTTGTTTAACAGAATGGCAGTGTGGGACATACCATTATGATGTAGATGTGGAAGAAATCATTAACAGTTGAAGCTCTGAAGAATGCCCATTATTACATGTTAACTTGGTCTTCCATTGTGAAACCATGGACCTTCAAGAGACGAATTGTCTATATTAATTTTAAGCAATACAATATAATAAGTCACACTTTTAGTTTGGAATGGCAACTTATATAATTAATTATGATTTGACTAAAAAAGTTCGCGCGGCCGGAAATATCGGATTCTGCGTTTTCGGATGACACCCCCATGTTTATCGTTCTTGCTCTGCCGCCAGCGATGCACCAAGCAGGACACGGCCGTTGATAGTGGACATAAAAGTAGAAAGCAGTGGCCCCTGTTCATATTCAAGTAAGGGCAGTGGACCATAAGAAATGTTATTACACCTCACCTATAGTACTGATCTCGTGACTGGCTAAAAGTCCGCCACGTGACATTCCAAAAATGAGTGATATAACATGGCTCGATTCGCTATTGCCCTCGACTCTTTCCCACTACGCGCTAGTCGTTCGAACACAAGTTTGAAGTGCGCATATGCATTTGAGAAAACTACAAAGTTTACGTGAAAATCTGTGTTCGTATTTACCTCTCTAACAGATAAGGGACAGACAAGTGCAGCCAAGGATTACCTTAATTACCTACCTAAGAGACAAACGTATCCTTTTCAACCCTACTTCTGTCAATTCTTTGTGACTCATCCGTCAATCATTCTGTTGAAGGTATCCTCAGTGGTTTTGCTTCCCTATTTGGACCACACGCTAAAAATTTACGGTAGCACAGAATCACCTGCACACACATATCAAAGTATTTTACAACGACAATCATATCATACCAGTATATTGATGGCGATTGACCTGATCGGTCAAGACGTGAAAACAACGTAGTATATATACGACACCGTGACGGTAAGCGCAGCGAGCTCTCGGCAAGATTCGAAATTCTTTTATGGCATTCCATGCCAGAATTTCAATATACTATCACGATATAATGGCAATAAAGCACACCCAGCGACGTTATACAGCGAGATTTTGTCCAGTTCACTTCAAAAATGCACTCGCCATCGCTCGTGCATATGTGTCGATGGCTGGTCATAATCTCGGCGGGATACCGTAGATAGGTGTGCTATATATAAGCAATAGTCCATGAGCCAGATAGGTTATTGGTACCATTTGGGTGGGCAAATTCCACCATACATTTTCTGAACGCCCAAAATCTGAACTTTCTGAAAATTTTTGGTGGACAGGTCGCAGAAGTAGCTTTCTGTCTCAAAAGTTGTTGTCATGGCAACAATACTTACAATCTTAAAAGCTAAGAATTTTAGATAAAACTGATTTTCTAGGGAACGGTAAAAGATATTTACGTGATTTCAAGACAGACACTGGTACCTCACATCATGGCCTTTCAATTGACCCCATGACCTTGAACATTCTGGGTCAAGGTCAATAGGTCATGCCACATAACATCTCAGAATTTCGATTAAATAGAGCATTTTTCATAAATACTTTTCTGCTACATTAACATAAAATATGATAGAAACTCAAAAACTTGTTCAGACATAGCCACAGATATGTGCTCTTTGTAAATTAGTATGTTATGTATCAGGGATGTTGTTGGTAGTGAGAAATTACCAAGGCAACCATCAGTGTGTTTTCAGTTATACATGTACTCTATGAGCCAGGCCCCAATTATTGTCAATTGGTACTATTTGGGGCAAGCAGAGGGCAATCTCACACTTAATATATTTTTGAAAGTTGAAACTCTGAATTTGCTGAAAAGTTTTGGTAGCTTAGTAAATGGGTGAAAACCGTTGCCATAGAAACAAACATCTGAATTATTTAGAAAGTACAATTGTATACAAAAGTGAATATCCTGCTTTATGAAAATGTTCATTCCAAAATTGATAACATAAATAGGATATGTTACACATTCTAACTTTCACTCAAGATGTGACCACAAAGTCAAGGTCAGGCGTACATGACACAAATGAGGTCAAAGTTCAAAACATGGAAGTTTACATTTCAGGTCTCTTTTGTTGTGCACTTTTTGACATTTTCAAGCAAGGTGCACTCTTGTCAGCAAAGATGCACTCTTGTCTTTGATTATACAATATGTAATACAGTTTCAAATTTGCAAAGTTTGGTTGCTTTGAACAAACCTTTCCAAAAGTTGAGTTCCCCGAGCTTATTAAGATATGAGCCATGGCAGATACGTGGACGTAATATTTGCACATTTTTCGCCCGCTTGTTTTCAAGTTGATTAACATCCTCTGAAACATCCATTACGTTAGATGTAACAAAATTTTTCACAAACTCAATCGAGAAAATGATATTGCGTGAAAAAAGAAATGCCACTTAATCTTTTTTTACTTTATTGAAATATATATTAAATTAAAGATCATTTAGGAGGTGACTAATTGTATTTTAATCACCAAAGGTTAAGTGAATTTCCATGTCTGAAAAAATAAGTGAGTATATGACCACAACTTGAAACCAATGGGATGTACAACAAATGAATCACTCCCTTGGAGTACTAGTGAAGTTAAATTTCAAGATGTTTGATTTTATTACTTACACAACTCACTTTTCCAGTTTTATAAGAAATATCGCATGAAGCTGAATTATTTTATATGTTGATGATTTCTTTGTTACTTAATTACTCGGATATTGTATGCGCATGATATGTGTATTGTACATGCCTAGACAAAATTCAAAACTTTCAACAAAAGGCGAATAGATAGATTCAAAAAAGGCGAACTGAAGTTGCAATGCTACTTGCTGTAGCAACATGTGAACATTGAAACCGACAGTCATTAAATCAGCGCAACTAACTGGACCAAGATATTCACGACACAGCGATCATTTTTCAGGAATTAAGGCGGTTACGCAGTTTTTACCTCCGCTGTCAGTGACGTGGAGCATATCAGATAGGTGGATTGTCCGTCGTCATCCGTCATCTATCAACAATTGTTTAATTCTCTGCATGGGGAACCGCTGGTCTAATTGCTTTCAATACTGGTATGCAACTCATTTGGCTGAGTTCAGTTAGATTTGTTCAAATCATGGTGAAATTTACATATTTATATTTTGGGGCATTTCTTCCTTTTTATCAACTATGAAATGTGTTCGGGCCTATGTGGGTTTCTAGGGACATCCTGAGTGAGGTTTATTCAAGTTGAGAAGAAAAGTTTCGTACTTGAAATTTTTGGGCCTTTTTTCGTTTTTGTTTGAAAAACACAATTTTCTCACAATTATCTTTAAAGGTTCCTAGGTATTACTTCAGTTTCTTCAAATTTTGCTGATACTTGCATATTTATGGTAGAGATGAAAAACAAGAGCCCATTATTATATAATAGTAATACATGCATTTGCAAGGATGTCCTTGTTCAGTGTTCCTAAAATCAACATAAGCAGATGTATCAGTATTACAAAGTTTATTTACAAACAAAACCTGACCTTTTTTATTTTTAAGCAATACATAACAGCAGAAGTCTATCGGCTGCTAGGCCTCTTGTTAAAGCTTTTCCCATGTGACCTAAGCTCCGCCCCAATGGAAAATAACAACCAAAAGCATTTATCTGGAGATACAGGGTAGCTCAACATGAAATCCGGAAAAAGTTATAGTATATCGGTATCTCTTGAGATCAGACTACTTGTCCACTCGTTGACAAGCTTATAATCATCTCCCACTAACTACATGTACGTTGGTCCGACACAGATTCTCATTTTTGATAAGTGAACATGTTACTTCAATCATGAAAACAAAACCATAAAACTTTGCCAAATTTTGTTTTTAAACAATCAAACACACTTACGTATATTTGCCTTTTGACCTCTTTTACTGTCGATATGACTTTAGTTGACATTGCTGTGTACTTAGCACACAAAAGTTATGATTTTATAACCATTAATATACATGCAAAGGTATGTCCAATGTCGCTCTATTACTGTATCTGAAAATGCATTGATGGTTGCTATGGTGATTGCCGCCCTGTCAACAAGGTATATGATAAAAAACACTAGTATTTTAAAGAGATCGCATTAGCTCTTATAGCTGACCATAGGTTTTCATGTTTGTACTTTTTGGTTGGTAAAAATGTTGCAAAGCTATTTGCAAAAAAAATCCCACCTTAAACAATTTCTAAGTTGCTGAAGGCAATGCCTATTGACCTTGACCTACAAATCTAAAGGTCATGGGGTCAATTAAGAAGCAATGCGAACTATTGATATGCATCCTTAAATCAATCAAATATCTTTTGTCGTGTATTTGATAATCTATTTTACATAGTATGCTTAATTTTATTGCTTTTGAATGCTGATTCCACGACAACAATATTTACAATGAAAGCGTTTTCAGCAAACTGTCCAATGAAGATTTCTCAAAATTCAGATTTTCAGGTTTAAAAGGCTGCTTTGTTCCCCACTCGAGTCAAATGGAAGCAAATTGACAAAATTTGGGGTCTGGCTCATAGGCTACATGCATAACTGAAAACACACATATGGTTGCCTTGGTAATTACTCACTAATGACATCATCCCTGATACAAAACATACTAATTTCAAAGAGCACACATCTGTGGCTATTGTTGAGCAAGTTTTTGAGTTTCTATTATATGTTATGTAAACGTAGCAGAAAAGTATTTGTGAAAAATGCTTGATTTTACAGAAATTCTGAGATGTTATGGGCATGACCTATTGACCTTGACCCAGAATGTTCAAGGTCATGGGGTCAACTGAAAGGCCATAATGTGAGGTACCAGTATGTGTCATGAAATCATGTAAATATCTTTTGCTGTTCACTAAATAGTCAGTTTTGTATAGTATTCTTAACTTTTAAGATTTTAGTATGGTTGCCTTGACAACAACTTTTGAGACAGAAAGCTACTTCTGAGACATGTCCACCAAAGATTTTCAGAAAGTTCAGATTTCGGGCTTTCAGAAAATGTATGGGGGAATTTGCCCACCCAAATGGTACCAATCGACCAATTTTGGGGGTCTGGCTCACGGACTATAAGCAATAAAGCACACTCAGCGGCGGTATACCACGAGATTTTGACCAGTTCACGACATATATGCACGAGCGAAAGCGAGTGCATAGACGGAGTGAATTGGTCAAATTCGAGTGGCATACCGTAGCTGGGTGTGATTTATTTCTATTTTATCATAACAGTATATTGAAATTCTGGCGTGGAACGTCAAAAACGGAACTCTGCTCAAGTTGAGAGCTCGCGCGTGTGCCAGCCGTGGTATCTCGCCAATATATCAGGTTTCTTTCGCGTCTCGGCAAATCAGATCGCTGTATTTGCGGCACAAATGTACTGCCAGGTATGATATAATGCTTATTTATAGTATTTAACCACCCCAGCTCAATGTGTGCTACTACGTTTTCAATAGATCACTGAATGATTATGCACTCGCTATGGCGCGTGCAAATCGTGAACTGGTCAAACTTTTTTCAGTATGGCGTTCCTCGGTCTGGTTTAGTGCTTTAATACAAGCATACATTTCATTCTCTTATTCGTTTATCAAATAGTTTTGTACCGGATGTTGAACAAATACCAAAATGCTCGTTTGTATAACATTTTACGCGATCAAAATATGCCAAATGTTATAAAAAAACATTGTGTGCTACACTCACAATAGGTGCATTTGCAATTAAGGGACTGGTCAGTTTCTTCGGCCTGGGGGAGGCGTTGGATTTATGGGGGTCACCCTGTTTTTGACTTTGGTTATAGGGGTCACCAAATTTTTGAAATGCCCAATAGGGTGGGTCAGTGGGTTTTTTAATTTCGACATGGCTCATACTTGCAAAAAATGCATTGTGCCAGCCACAAATTTCATCATTCAGTTGCATTTTTCGGCGCGCCCTTCGGGTGCGTAACTTTAATAATAATAAGACATATTTTTCAGAGCCCCGTCCTAGTGCAGAACTTTAATATATCAGACATATATATATATCTGAGATACCTGTATGTTTATTTTTTCGGCGCGCCTTTCGGGCGCATTTCTTTAAAATATCAAATCATATTTTTCAGCTTGCCCTTCAGCTGTAAGACTTTCATATATAAGATATGTATATCTATCTGGATGTTTAATATTTTTCGGCGCACCCTTCGGGCGCAGTAAATTAATTAATGTATCAGCGATCTATGTCAGATATATCTTGATGCCTGTAAATTGAACGTCTGTTTTGCAAAGTGTACTAATCTTTATGATATCTGCAGTTAATTTGAAAAGCATGACAAGTTCCTGATATTTTTCAGTTTCCTCTATGAGAATTCAGTATTAGAAAGAAACATGCACTAATATTTCACAATCGCATTTTTCTTACAACAGTTCTGGACACCTGCTTACGCATAAAAAGATTGGAGTACATTCATAGCTCATTCAAAATACTGTATTCAAACTTTAGAATTGACACTTTTAAGTTCCTATCTTACAACTGACATGACAACAATTTCATTAAAATAATGACTGAATGTTTATATTATACCCAAAAAAATTATATATATATATATATATATATATATATATATATATATATATATAATATAATATATAATATATATATACACTGAATTATTCAATTTATATTCCACATTTTGTTTTACCTTTGCCGCGTGCGGGAGGAGGGCTATTTTCTGAAGTTGGAATAGGGGTGACTGTTTTCGAAAGTTGGAATAGGGCCAGGGGTGTCAGCCACTTTTTGACGTCGGCAAAAATAATCCACCGGCACCCCCTTCCCCGGTAGAAGACACTGACCAGTCAATCCGTGGCACAATAAACCAATTTTCATTTTCAAAAAAGAAAATCGAAATGGAGCTAATTTTCATTTTCAAATGGTTTTATCATCTTGATTATTAACTTTTAGGCCTATTTCTAAATTTAAAATCTTTGGGCTGAGATTGAAATATAGGAAACAGGTGTATACTGCTTTGAGGATGGCACTTTACGGCCATTCAAATTTCCCTCTGACAAACTCTATTTCCCACAATTCGTATTTCCGTTTTTACAATTTCCAATATACCAAATGTCCGATTTTCCCATTTCATTTTGGGCGTGGCGCTGATAGTATCTATGTTTGGCCTAGGAATGCATCAAATTGTGACAGTTGTTTGCGCGGACAAGTCGTTCAATGGATCGATACCGAACATACAAAGAACAATAGTGTTGCGGCCGCCGGAAAGGAAAGTCCGATATAATCAGCTTGACCTGACCTGCTGACGTTTGGCGCGCTTCCCGTCAACGTGGCAAACTGGAACATTGTGTAAATTGTGACAGTCATCAGCCCAATCAGAGCGCGGCATCCACATTTAATTTTATCTGATCAATTTATTCAGCTGTCAATCTTTGTACGCAATGATGTTCTGCTCATAATTATCTAAGTTACCCAAAATCATAGTTTTAATCCGTATGCCGGCTCACTTTATAAATTGCACCTGTTCCAACCCGATCAAAATCTAGACCTTAGAGGCGTTTGATATTATGTTTGAGACATCAGCGTCTAACAGTTCGTTCAGAGATACCACTTGCCCTGGGCGAAACATTTTGGAGATGAACACCTATTTCGCGGTGACTTCTTCCTTTATCACCCATTTCTTGAAAAGGCGGGGTCGACCTTTTGATGACCTGCATAGCCACGCACCCTACCCCGCCAACAGATTGCTGCACAGCTAGACAATTTGATGTCCAAGTGAAGAATGTAAGATGTATAATAATAAGATTATCACGAAAATACCGCAAAGGATGCACTATGACATCGGCGCCGTGCATCACCCTCCGCTTCGCGCCGAGCGATACGCTGCGCCAATGTCCTCGTGCATCCTTTGCGGTATTTTCGTAATAACCTAATATTAGGAAAGTTACGCGCCCGAAGGGCGCGCCGAAAAATGAAACTGAATGATGAAATTCATGGCCATCACGATGCATTTTAGGCAGGTATGAGACCATGTGGAAATTTAAAAACACACTGACCCCCTAATTGGGCATATCAAAATAGGTGACCCCATCACCAAATTGAAAAACAGGGTGACCCCCATGAATCCACCGGCTTCCAAGGCCGAAGAAACTGACCAGTCCCTCATTCCCGCTAATTTTTAAAAGTATTTTGTGCCGATTATCGTAACCAAGCCCCGCCCCGGTACATTTGTTCACACTGAGATAAATCTTACACCTTAATTCCAATTCGATACAATTATTTCTGCCATAGTATGAAAAGATACTGCGCCACGCCCGAAATGAAATGGGAAAATGTGGTATATAGGAAATTGAAAAAACGGAAATACGAATTGTGAGAAATAGAGTTTGTCAGAGAGAAATTTGAATGGCCGTAAAGTGCCATCTTCACAGCAGTATACACCTGTTTCCTATATTTCAATCTCGGCCCAAATATTTTAAATTTAGAAATAGGCCTAAAATTTAATAATCAAGATGATAAAACCATTTGAAAATTAAAAATTAGCTCTATTTCAATTTTTTTTTTTTTTTGAAAATGCAAATTGGTTTATTGGTTGGCCGAATTGTGCTACGGATTCCAGTCCCTAATCAATCTTGACAAGTGTAGTCTTCAGGCAGAATAGATTCCCTATACCGGACACCTGGTACGATAACTAAGCAATTGTCCGAGATAACCCTAGAGTGATTGACAACAATCTATTCATTCCTCGGGCTCGGTAAGGCTTAGTAATGTATTTATATCTATTTAAAGTTATCATTGGATCAGTTTTGATGTGTCATTACTAACTCCTTAACTCTAACAAGTAAATCTGAAAGGTGCTAAGCTGTCTTGTGGAGAGGGAGGATGCGGATCATGTACAGTGATGCTGTCAAGAGTTCATCCAGTCACTAAGGAAATAAGGTATGATGTGAAATGTTTATTGACATTTTCAACTTCTGCATTCACGCTCAATATAAACCTCTTGTAGACTTTTTAAAACAATGAAATAGCAACAATATGAAATCCTGACCGGCTGCACCTTCTTGACAGTATAAATGTTTACATTCTTTTTGTAGTCATGACTGCGTCTACGCATGTCTTGTGCCGATATGCTCAATCCATGGCATGGCAGTAACGACTATAGAAGGACTAGGGAGTGTACGAGACAGACTTCATCCCATACAGGTTAGAATGAATCAAAGTATAAACCCTGGTCGTTGTAAATATTATTGATACTTTCATAATCAGAGAAAGAATGTTATTGAAGCCTATGGTTGTTTTCAGAACAAACGTATTTGCCAGTGTAGCATTAAGGTAGAACGCGCCTCGAGGACAAATATTCGGACTCTGCAACTTTACGATTCTTTTCTAATCTTACATTTGTGGGGGTTCAGATACAGTAATGTAATTTTGCAAGTAAACTGTATCCGTCGTTAAACGCACAAAATTAAATCTAAGTAAATAATCTTCGACCTTGTTCGAATCTCTGATCACTCTGATTAAAATTATTTAAGCAAGTATGTCTTCCACTTACCAGGAAAGTCTGATCCGTTACCATGGTACCCAGTGTGGCTTTTGCACACCGGGAATGGTGATGACAATGTACACCTTACTTCGTAACAACCCAGCACCGACGAAAGAAGAAATCGAGATGTCATTGGAGGGAATGATATGTCGTTGTACTGGATATGCTCCCATTCTGAATGGATTCTACAGTTTCAGTCAGGTATGACGTCACAGACCTTTCGCCAAACATGCATGCATCCTTTAGATGCGTGATGGATAGAATATTTAGATCAATAGATTTACAGCATGTAAATAATATGTTATTTATAACAGTTAACTCTGTATTTTGGTGTATTGTGCAAGTAACTTTCCCTATGGAAAGTATGGCTTCAATGCTCTTAGAAAATGATGCAGGGAAACGTTTTCTTAGTACACTGTCACTTAAGTAGTAAAAGTTTACAATTACATACATTAATTATATGTATGAGCCTATATCTTTATTATCAACTTATTAATAAATGTAAATTATACTATAACCCAAACGGGATTCGAACCCCCACACACTCACGGCAACATCGCCTAGCTGCTAGGCCGTGCACAAAACCAGTCGGCCACTGCTTCCAACCCAAAAGAGTTGGTCACAGTAACCGACTTAGATGTTTCAATTCTGTGCGCGACCGAACAACACGGTGTGCGTGGAGCAGACGACACACAGACACAGTACACACACACAGTACACACATATATAGTAATCGGAAAAGCACGAAGCTTTTTACAAAAACAAATACAAAATGTAACAGCCCCCAAAAGTCTGCCTTATCTACCTATCAATCTATTTTGAGTTTGCGCTGACTGCTGCATCTCACCACGTCTCCTGGAAGTGTTATAGTTTTTTATTCTATTTTAGCGTTGATTTGTTTGAGTTTTCTTCGGTGGATTTTTAAAGTGTCCTGGACTGCCAACGGCTCTGGTTTTGTGTATTTCGTTGAGATTTGGATTCCTTTTTCGTGTTTTTCTGTTCAAGTTCCACGACGCCGGGCGGGTTCCTGCAGTAGCCAGCTCGCTTCTACACCTGTTTGATTCTTGGACTGTTTTTAATGCAAGAATGCGTTCTCTACTTTACACAAGACTTTCACTTTTTACCATAAGAATAAGTGTGAATGCCAATTACCATTACAGAAGACTTGATTCAACCGTATGGAACAAGCTGAGATCTCTGGGAATATGTAAATCACGCTCAACAAGACGTGGTACAACAGCAGGTACGAATCGTTACATTCCAACTCGATTAACATCAAGATCATCTATCAGTCGATACCCGCAAAGATCTGT
The DNA here is from genome assembly GCF_041260155.1 of Ptychodera flava. Classification (NCBI taxonomy): domain Eukaryota; kingdom Metazoa; phylum Hemichordata; class Enteropneusta; family Ptychoderidae; genus Ptychodera; species Ptychodera flava. The sequence continues at coordinate 50,195,791 of NC_091928.1, read as the reverse complement.
GTTTCATCAGAACCTTATAAATGTTCCATTGTGCAAGCGATATTCTCCCCATAGTTACAAGAATCTTACCTGCTGTCTTGTCAACTCCAGATCTGTCAAAAATAAGTCTTCGCAAATATCGGACTTTATCAGTGAACATGACTATGATGTGGTTTTGCTAACCGAAACATGGCTACGCGGTGATGAGAGTGATAATTACACTATTGGAGAGATCACACCACCTGGTTATAATTTTCTCCAAGTGCCACGACAGTCCCGTCGAGGTGGCGGTGTCGCCCTTCTGTCAAAGTCAGTCTTGCAAGTTTCTAAGGAAAAACATCACCACCGTTTCGAATCATTTGAGTATTTAGAAGCTTCTATGAACTATGCCACGGATTACTGGAAATTTGTCATTATTTATCGTCCTCCCTCCACATCGAAAGGCACTTCTACCGTTTCAATTTTTTTGGATGAGTTCACGACATTTGTGGCTGACCTGACACTTTCAACGAAGAAACTACTGATAGCAGGCGATTTCAATATTCGTGTTGACAATAAATCTGAAACCAGCGCTCGTCGTTTGAATGAGATTCTCGATAATGCTGACCTGACACAACATGTTAAAGTTCCAACACATCAACGTGGCCACATCTTGGATTTGGTAATCACCAGAGAACCAGATAGCACCCCTGAAGACAACATTTGCATTCAAGATCCGGACATTTCTGATCATTTTGCAGTTTGATTTGCTCTTCCTCTCAAGAAACCCATCTCCACGAGAAAGGTAGTTACATCTCGTCGAATTAAAGATATAGACTTGGCAGATTTTTGTAAAACACTCGAATTATCTCCTATCATAAGGTCACCAGCAGCATCTTTGATCTTGCTTCTAGACCAATACAATGTTTCTATGCTTGATACTCTAAATCGTCATGCACCAGAGAAGATAAAAGAGATAACAATCAGACCAAATACTCGGTGGTACACAGATGAAATCACTTTGATGAAACAACTTACTAGAAAGGCTGAAAGGCGATGGCGAAGATCTCAACTTTGTGTTTACAGAGAAATCTATAAAGATCATTGCAAAAAGCTCCGTCAGATGATAGCGGACGCAAAAACCAATTATTTTCGTGATCTTATTAATGAGAAGATGTCCGACCAGAAATCTCTTTTCAACATCATCAACACATTATTGCACAGAAATTCAGAATTATCGCTTCCAAGACATGAATCTCCACAAGATCTCGCCGAACGATTTTCATGGTATTTCAATGACGAAATAAAGAAGATCAGTTCAGATCTCAGACACCATGATGGTTCATCTATAAATTATTCAGCAGATATTAATAAGTTATCGATCTTTGATCCGGCAACAGCTGATGAAGTCTATGAGATTATTATCAATTCTCCAAATAAATCTTGCACCCATGATCCTCTACCTACAATATTGTTAAAGAAATGCCTTGCCACTGTACTGCCTGCTATTACTGATATTGTGAACCTGTCACTTTCTACGGGCACTTTCCCTGACAAATTTAAAACAGCCATCGTCACACCTCTTCTGAAGATCTCTAATTTAGACCAGGATGTTCTCAAGAACTATCGTCCAGTTTAAAATCTACCGTTTTTATCTAAGATTATGGAGAAAGTTGTGTCAAGAAGACTCATCAATCACATGTCTGTTAATAATCTTCATGAACCAATGCAATCTGCATACAAAAAGCATCACAGTACTGAGACGGCACTGTTGCGAGTGCAGAACGACATCTTGCTTGCACTTGATCAGCAGAAAGTGGTAATGCTTGTACTCTTAGACCTTTCGGCAGCATTCGATACAATAGACCATGATATTCTCCTATCTCGATTATCAAATTCCATTGGCATTGATGGCACTGCATTATCCTGGTTTCGATCGTACCTGTCTGATCGAAAACAAATAGTCCAGATAAACCAATCTTTCTCTACAGCACAGTCATTGCATTACGGTGTTCCCCAAGGCTCTGTTCTCGGACCTCTGTTGTTTACAGTCTACACTTCTCCTCTTGGCGATCTCATCAGGCGACGCCATGTACACTTTCATCTGTACGCCGATGACACAATGTTTCAAAATAACCAGCATCGATTCAAGCATCAACATAATGGAAAATGCCATAGAAGACATTCGTCACTGGATGACCACAAATTTATTGAAACTGAACTCCGATAAGACGGAAGTACTGCTCTTCGGTTCTCGTCAGAATCTCTCAAAACTGGACCATGAATCAAAGTCATTAGAAATAGACAACTGTACCATCATACCAACTGCTTCTGCAAGAAATCTAGGGGCTAAATTTGATAACTCAATGAGTATGGATGGCCATGTCAATGCTGTGTGCAAATCTGCATTTTTTCATATCAGGAACATCAGTTACATTCGCAAGTATCTGACAATGGACATAACTAAACACCTAGTCCACGCTTTTGTTACATCGATACTAGATCATTGTAATAGTCTCCTCTATGGAATCTCTCAAAACAGTATGAATAAGCTACAACTTGTTCAGAATACCGCTGCCCGCCTCATCACCAAAACCAGGAAGTTCAATCATATCACTCCTGTCCTTCGCGAGCTCCACTGGTTGCCGGTCAACAAGCGCATTGAATTCAAGATTTTGTTGCATACATTTCGCATAATTCACAATAGTGCACCACCTTACATGTGTGATCTTCTTTCCAAATACCGACCGGTTCGTTGTCTCCGCTCTGAGAATAGTTGCATGTTGAAGTTACCGAGAGTTTCAACCAAGTCATTTGGTAACCGTGCATTTAGCTACGCTGCACCGAAATTATGGAATGACCTGCCGATTTCCATCAAACAGTGCACTTCCCTGGATAATTTTAAACGATTGCTTAAGACTCATCTTTTTAAACACGTCTATGGATTTTAATCTAGCCATTGTTTGACGCTTTTTTATTGTTTTGTCCACGTTTTATTTTGCTCTACGTGTTTTTTTTATCGGAGTTTAAAAAAAAAATTGTGAGTTTTTTACTTATGTCAAAGCGCCTTTGAGCACTTCATTAGTGGATATATGGCGCTATAAAAATGCTTAATAATAATAATAATAATAATAATAATAATAATAATAATAATATGTATCTACTTAAACTATTTTCTGTCTGTCTGTCTGTCTGTCTGTCTCTCTATTTGTGTATCTGTCTATCTTTCTGTCTATCTTACCTCATAACCAGGACAGCAGATGTTGCAATAAGTCGACAGGTGAAAAATGCTGTAGAGGAAAGACTTGTACTGGTGACAAATCTAAGGACACCAAAGACAGTGTCACCGGAAAAGAAAAGCACAAGTCGGCAAGCATGACCGAGACGCAGGATCTCATATTTCCACCAGAACTTCTCGTGAGTAGAGTCGCTGTGAAATTTTGTGTCTACTGATTTGTCTGTACTTAAGACATTTTGTCACCTTGCCTAGTTTTATGACTTCCTGGGAACATTTGATCAAACCACACTTTCGATAACCTAATACCAGATGACACTTGGTGGATATCGCTGATATCATTAATCTTGATTTCCATAATTAATTATTGCAGTGTCCAAACGTCAAAGCGTTGTTAGTAATTTTCCTATGATTTAGACACATTAGATTTTGAACCGTATCAGATCTAGGCCGTAAGCATGTTTCTGTTTATTCTGATTTGAGCTGCATAAATGGTGATGTAGAGGACAAGTTTTATGGGAATTTGCTTATGAATCATTAAGGTTAGGGGAACTCCCTCTTCGGCTTGAAACTTTGTTTGCATCAGACACTCTATAGACGCTGAAAGAATAGTTCAATGCGCTGTAAAATATCAGGCCAAAGGTGATGAATCGATAGGAGAAAAGGTCATAATCGACCGGTATAAATTCTTCGGCTACGGTATGTTTATCGTATACCTACTAAATTCTTGTATGAGGACACAATATCTTCAAGTTAAAGGCGTAGACCTGATATTGAAGTAGATAGCGTTGTCATGATAGACCCATTTACATAGTAAGTGTCGCCATCGAAATATTTCAATAAATTTCGTCATTCATCATAGGTGATTGTAATCGATGGAATTTTTTGGACATGTACTTATCAGGTCGATGAATCGTACAATGCGCATTTTTGGAAGTTTTCTATGAATGGCATTACGTGGTTTCGACCAACCAGTTTGGAAAAGTTACTGCAGCTCCGACATGAATACCCGGATGCAGTCATCGTTGCTGGCTACAATGACATAGGTTAGTAACAATGTAAAGGTTACCACTTTGTTTATTTCGTGAGAACTCTTGAAAAGTTCTAATCTTGTTTTGTCTTTTTTTTATCATGAATATGAATACATCATTCCTCCACTTTAAGTTTCAGTAATAATCATTTGAAATTGTAGATTCTGCAGTATGATAACAAGTCACACGTTCGAGGCTTCTAATTTGCTGTAAAATGAACTGTTCCCTGTACACTTTCAGGTCTCGATGTAGTTCTAAATGACCCGAAGCACTCCAATATGATTTGCATCTCTCACGTGCAAGAAATGAACACTGTATCCAGAACAAGTGATGGTTTGACAATTGGCGGCGCCGTAACATTTAGTAGGCTGATGGACTATCTGCAAGTTATAAATCAAAGTGTCTCCCGTAAGTACGCCATCCGAGGGACGTGCAAAATAAGTGGGAAAAGCAAAATATGTATGGGTTACCAACCATTGTCACTGGGCTACCAAGTTCAGAAAATGGTAGCCCAAATGGACTACTAGAGAAAAAAGTTAATTTTGAACCCTGCATGGCAAGGGATATAAGGATTCGATATCACTTTGTTTATATGCATGCATGTATGTATGTATGTATGTATGTAGGTAGGTAGGTAGGTAGGTAGGTAGGTAGGTAGGTAGGCAGGCAGGCAGGCAGGCAGGCAGGCATGTATGTATGTTTATTCATTGTAATCCACATTTGTTGTTATATCTACAAATATTCTTTTCACATTAACATTTTTAATCGTATAAACAATTTGAAAACTAAACATTACGTAAGGTGCATTCTCCCAAAATAATTTTTTGTTTATGGTAAATTGCAATGTTACTGTAATTATTTTTTAGTAAAATAAATACAATAATTGAAGCATAAGCTTTGAATACGTCTGAAATCATAGAAATAGACATCAAATCAGGTCCAATAATCGTTATCATTCAAGGTAACTAAGAAATTTACCAGGTCCAAGGAACATATTGAAAATGACAAAGGCAATGGGGTCATCTTGAACCACAAAAAAGTGGTGGTACCAGGTGTCCGGAATGGGTAAGCGTACCCTGCCAGCTAGCAGCACCCGTCAAGATTGACCCAAAGCGACAAATCCATTGTTATTTGGTGAATTCACCAAATTACTTTTGTGAGTCAAAATTTGGTTTGCTGTCACTCATCATTTGAGTAACAGACAGGTCATATTTTGATACAACATCTCCGTATCTACCGTAGAACTTCTTAAATGATTTCACTAATCTACTTTCTGAGAATCCTTGCCTCACTAACTTTTGAGCTAATGTCAGCCTTATGGCCCTGCTTATGAGGTCAAAGTACTACCAGTTATTCGTGTGCCTGTGAAAAAAGATCACAATCGGTTTCCTGAAACTATTGGCTACTTCAATATTGATAAATCCACAGATCAATGGGGAAGTGTGACATGATCAATAACCATTTTTCATTGTTTGTATTTTGGCTTCAGAAGAAGACAGAAGGTTGTTTAAAGCAGTCTTTGAAGTATTGAGGACTGTAGGTGGAATACACACAAGGAATACTGCTGTACGTATGGAAAAAAAATTTTGCAAACCTAGACACTCACAAGAGGGGTCAACGGAGGGGTAATTAGAAAGACAGACAGAATCATAGACTCCAAAGAAGTCGAAAGAAAGTACCTTTATGATACGATACGGTATTATGAAACAATAACAACAGTTGCCGATATAAAACTTTCCTATGCCTTAAATTCATCTGATTTCGATCATGAAATATCCTCAAGCGTGGTGGTAAGTGCCGGTCAATTTTAGCTCACGTGTTCACACACGTGAGCTAATGTCGTAACGGTTTCTGTCCCTGTGTGGTGCCTGTCTGTCTGTTTACACGATAACTCAAAATCAGGTTAACGGATACAAGTCAGATTTGGTAGACAGGTACTGTATGCTAATTGCAAGAACTGATTAGATTTTTGTTAGTGAGGCTTGCATATTAATGAAGTTATGAACTATCTTTTTTTCATATAACGGCTTCCAGTAATGACATTGTCCACATATATCAAGAAATACTGCACAAAATTTCATGAAACATTTCACGGTTTACAATCTAAGAACTTTTGATGGTTCTGTGAGTGTCATGTCAATTATCTGCTCATTTGCATATTTAATGAACTTTTGTAATTAGTGATGTAACTCTAAAATTCCTACACCAATTTTGATGATACCTGATACAGACATTGATCTAATAGATATCTAACTGTACTGTTAAGCACTGAGCAGTGTCAAGTTAATAAATAGCTCGTTTGCATATTTAATGAAGATTTGTAATTAGTCATATAACTCCGAAATAACTGCATTAAATTTGATGAAATCTGCTGCAGGTATTGATCGGACAGACATCTGACTGTGTTGTGACGCATTTAGTAGTGTGAAGTTAATTATTGGTCCATTTGCTTATTTAATGAACTTTGTAATTAGTGATATAACTCCGAAATTACAGCATTAAATTGATGAAATGTGATACAGATGTTTATCTGATACATATCTAATTGTCCCATTAAGAATTGAGGAGTGTTAGGTTAATAAACAGCTATTTTGCATATTAAAAGAAGTTTTGAAATTAGTGATTTAACTCTGAGTGTACTGTGCGAAAGTTGATGAAACCTACTACATATAATGATCTGACAGATATCTGATTGCTCTATGAAACGCACTAAAATGTAATGAATCTGTTGTAAACAACGTGAGCACATTAAGCATACATTGGGTGTTTGTTTGTACCAAGAGAGTCTCGCCATGTCACGCCACAAGCCACTTCCCTTCGTGCAGGTGTACCTTACATTGCTACCCCTAAAAGTATTTGCTAGATTTTGTGACAATAGTTTCAAGGAAGTTATTTAAGGATAAATTGCAAAGTTCAAATTCATGTACTCACTTATATTTTTCAGACTCTTGGCGGACATATCGTATCAGCCTCAAGGTTGTCTGATGTCCTGCCATTGTTTATTGCTTCAAGATGTCATGTAACTATTTGCTCTCAGAATGGTAAGCAATTATCATTGTCAAAGATCAAGGCAAGCCAATGCCGTCACTTTTGAGAAATTCGAAGCCACAATTTTACAGTAAACCAATATACCTATGTCTCTGTTGTTAATTATTGCTATTAGAATAGGTTTCTCCGAAACGGAAACCGAAGCACATTTTACCTTAAGACGTATTACTGGGAAAACGATTTACTTTGCAGGAGAGAAGCAAGAAGCGCTGCTGGACTTTCTGAACATAGGGAAGGCTCGTCTGAAAGTCGATGAAGTACTTGTACACGTCTTGTTGCCAAAGCCTGCTGAGGTAGGAAAATAAGTTTGTTTAATGGCTAATAAAACTTGTCAGTTTTTATAACGATAGGATAGTTTGTAGTTTGTAACACTTACCTCGTTTGCAGGAACAGTATATCCATGGATACCAGACGAATATCCCTCATCGACGTGACACTAACGATGTTTTTAATGCTGGAATGACGGTTACTTTCAACAATGGGTCAGACGTTGTTCAAGATTTTACTCTCTGTATTGGTGGTATTAAGGAAACTCCTGTCATCTGTAGCAGTGTATCTACCATTTGTAAAGGAAGGTACTTGGAATTCTTTTCAAATGCACTTGTCACAGACAGTACACGTGTCACACGCCATCAGCCATAATGTTGTTCTTTATATCTAACGGTATGCAGTTCAATACTGAGCACACGTTGGTTACCGGATAAATTAGTAAAAGTGATATTGTTATGCCGAGATGATATAAATTTGAGAAATTCAAACTATGATCGTTAGAGGGAAACTTTTGACGTCTTTTGTAATTGGTTAAGAATGTACACTTCCGACACGTAATACCCAATGACTGAGAAGCTTTCACGCCTGTGATATCATTTCACAATCATTTGTTTCAGACCATGGACCTGTGACCTTATGGAAGATGTTCTCGCTGAAATTGACAAGCTCCTTAAATTCACTTCATATGGTGTAACCATGATAAAAAGCTTTCTGTGTAAATTTTACCTCGCTGTTAATGAGGAAAGAAATGCCGACGTAAATAAAATCACATCACAGAGATTCTCATGCTTCGAAAGAAGTGAAACGGCGGGTGTTTTGACGTCAGCGGTAACTTTTCAAACTTGTTGTAGTTGTTTCATGCTGAGTTTGCTGAACTCTTTAAGATATCATTTTTAATTAGTTGTGTGGACGGTGAAGATAGTATATAATTGTTATTATATGCAAAACGTTTGTGATACATGTATCAGTAAAAGATAGATTTCGCCCCACCATACACCTACGTTATTAATCTTTACAGTCTGTGGCGGCGAATGTGCTCAAACACATACGGTTTTTTTTTTAATTGTAAATAGATTTTAAATCAAACAAGCATATTAATTGTAGAATTAAATTGTTGTGGTGTGCCAATCTTTCGCAATATCTATCATGTAGCTGCATCATAATTCACATTATCAAATTATTTTCTCAAATACTCAAAGAATTCAAGCAATACATAATGAAGAATAATAGTAATATATTGCAGTAAGTTGGAATGTAACACATCACTATAAGTTTGACAAAGTTTACATATTTTAATCCTATGAATCCTGATAGATCAAATGCTTGATTTATTATCAATAGGGAAGGGCTTTTGGAGGCGTCGGGGATCCTTTAGGTCATGTTTCATGCAAGCAACAATCTACCGGAGAAGCAGTTTTTATTGATGACATCCCTCTAAAATCAGGTAAATTTACATCCTCTAGATAACGTCCCTCTCTGTTATATATATATATATATATATATATATATATATATATATATATATATATATATATATATATATATATATATATATATATATATATATATATATATATATGGATATATATATATATATATATATATATATATATATATATATATATATATATATATATATATATATATATATATATAATATATATATATATATATATATATGTCCCTATTGATAAAGATTGAATAAGCTTTTAACGGAAATTAAGGTAGTACGTACATCGAAATAGAAGGACTTAAACGTCCTCGAACTTTCTGTAAGGCAATTTAAGCTATTATTCTTTTGGAAACAAAAGGAATTCAGAGGTCGGCATGCAAATTTTTGTAGCAGAGAAGAACAATTGCCTATTTACCTACCGTGAAATTCAATACGGTGTCCATTCCTGTGTTAACTTTGTGGGTTAAAGCAAATTTTAGATTTTTACAAATACAAGACGGTGAAAACAAAGAGTTTCAGAATGAGCGCCTCAAGTGGTGGAATGTAAAAGAATTTTTTAAAGTTTTAGAGTCCAAATATCTGAGAATGTTTGAAATGATACGCAATTAGCGATATTTCAGAATCGATATTTTCACGCTTCAATCGGTAACAGGCAGGACATTTAGTCCCCGGACAATTAGTCCACGGACATTTACCCACCCCCCCCCCCCCCGACTATTTACCCCCTGACACTTTCCACTCGGACACTTCCCACACGAGACATTTACCACCCGGATAATTACTCCCTTTCTTAAAAGTTAATTTGAAAGGATGTCTGATTGATTATCGTTATTTTCAAACAGTTTCAACTTTTTTTGACATAGCATAGAGACTGCCTATGATACAAACAGCGTTATCGAGTGTATTTTATATGTTAGCGATGAAGGAATTTGTAAATATTTTATGAAACATCTAACACACATTCTACCCGTAAAACATGAAACTGAAGATGTGTGTAACTTTCGGTGCAACTCGGTTTTGACTAAACAAAAGACAAAAATCGAAAAAGAGAAAAATATTATGAGTTGTCTGTTAGGGTAAAGGTTAGGTTTAGGGTAAGGCGATAAAATGATTCGTATAGATACATAGTCCGTTAACATCATATAGTTGTTATTTTAATGTCATTCATAAGCGCGATTTAAAGACTCACCTTTTTAAAGCGCTATTCTTAATGTATTGGAAGTATCATCATTTTTCAGTAACCTTGATGCGTGATTTATTTTTACCATTTACTAATGCTTACTCCGTAAAATTTTAATCATTTTTTTACGTTGACTGTTTTTACTCTGCAGAAACTTTCACCATTTTAACCATGTAAATTTTTACCTGATTTAATTGTTTTTACACTTTACATTTCTTGTCTTGCTTTGCTGGTATTTTTATCTATTTAAATTTTATATTATTATTATTCATTTATAATATTCATTTATAATATAATGCATGGTTAGACATACAGTGTCAATTTCGAGATTAACATTTCCACTGACAGCCGCAGACAACTCAGCGTGGCGTAGTGGTTAGAGAGAGGGTCTTTAGTTTCGGGCGTGTGGGTTCGCTTCCCTGATAGGCATAGGGTAAAAATTTGAAAAGGTACAAATCAGAATGTATGGTAACATTTGCCAGTACTAGAAAAGATGCAAAGGCAGTTTCGCGATTGTTCGGGAGCCTTCTTTTTTCATCATTTCCCATTTGACGCTTTCGACAAAGCAATATTGTCGTTATAAATATTATTAGGGGGTACATACAATCGCGAGCCTTCTTTTTTCATCATTTCCCATTTGACGCTTTCGACAAAGCAATATTGTCGTTATAAATATTATTAGGGGGTAAATATCCGGGTGCTAAATGTCTTCGGGGTAAATGTCTCGATGGAAAATGGTTGGTGGTAATTAGCCGGGGGTAAATGTCTGGTGGTGATTGTCCAGCGGGTATTTGTCTGGGTGGTAACTGTCGTAGAACCGTTTAATCATGTGTATGTTTTCTTTCGCAGACGAGCTCGCCGTGTGCCTAGTAACCAGCGAGAAACCCCACGCCAAGATCCTGTAATGTATCTCAAATTTGTGCTGTGTCTGTTTTTTGGATACACTCGTTCAGAATGATACTAATGTTATAATGAAGTTTACGGGATTTTATTTTTCGCTATTTCGTAAGAATTTATCGGGAATTTCTCGTGAAATGAATTGTATGTTCCCAAGATAAGCAGATCGCTTCAAATGAGAACTCATATCTTGAAAAGACTTGTGTTTAATTCATATTTTACAGAAGGTTTTCATTCATTTTATCCCACATACGCAGGCATGTCGACGCAAAAGAAGCATTGACACTTGAAGGTGTCGTGTGCCTTGTTGACGCTAGTGATATCCCGGGCAAAAACGTGTTATCAGATGTATGTGAAGACGAAGAAATTTTTGCTGCAAATAAGGTAACGAATTTACAAAAATATCATTTATAATGTAAACAAATATATTTGAATGATGTTATAATAATTTTCACAATTATTCAGTATCGTCAGTGACAAAAGCCTATTCTGAAAGTGTTAAGTTGGTTCCGCTCTGATGACTAGACTCAAAATTATAAAGTAAATTTTCTTATATTCAAGATGAAGATAGCGATTGAGTGAAACTCACATTATGTTGTCTGCTTTGCCTGAAAATTGTCTCCCAAAAGGTACACTGTGTTGGGCATGTCATTGCTGCCGTGGTCGCCGAGACTAAAGAGTTGGCGACTCAAGCTGCAAAACTGGTCAAAGTAGAATATGAAGACATTGAACCCATTATTACAATCGAGGTATAGTATAAATTTGATTTTTTCATGGCGTACCTTTGACAACATAGAACAGCGAATACACATAGTCACTGTATCTATATGTGTGTGTGTCAGGACATATTAATATAGATATCCTGCTTCTTCATGTTTTTCTCTTTGTCTTATACACTCCGTTCAGGAAGCAATCGAGAAAGATTCCTTCTTTGAGCCATGGCACGAAATGCATCACGGTCCTAGCCTTGAAGAGGGTTTTGCGTCATCTGAAAACGTCATCGAGGGAGAAGTGAGACTTGGTGGACAGGAGCATTTCTACATGGAAACACATCGTTGTATCGTCATTCCTGACTTGGGAGATCAAAGTATCCACGTGATCGCTTCAACGCAAGACCAGTATGGCGATTCAGTACGTAAAATTATCGGCAGAGTCCTTAATTATTCTGTTTTTATTACGTGAAGGCAATGTTCTCCGAATGAGTGTGTGTGTTTCCTCTATTTAAAGGAACAAAGTCGCTCACTTGTACCTTTTTTCATGAATTTTATTCAATATGATAAGTAGTTTTGTGTTGTTTGATTTCTTGAAACTTGCTTAAATACTGGTCAACTGTGCAAAACCTCAACTCTGCTTGCAGCCAGACAAGATTAAACATTAAGTGAAACATTTTAGTGTGTTACAAAAATCAAGTTCCTTGAACAATTCTAATAATGAATGGCTGAACATACATTGTTACATTAGGATAGGGCTTCATACAAGCTTTTTAACGAAATCTTGATTAGCGGTGCCTCTAAAAAGTATAGCAGATTCCCCTTACATCATGGCAATCTTTACTTGTCACAGGAAAGCAAGTGTGAAAAGGAAAAATTCATTTTGTCTTGAGGTCACAAACTAACTTATATGTTTACATTCAGCAAAGGGGTCATTTTTGACACTTTTGCATTTATTTACAGTCATTTTGCACACTGAAATACTTTATGTAAGTATTTCATGTTTTCTTGATATCACAAAAAGGTCCAAAAGTGCGACTTTGTCCCTTTAATATGACTCATCATGTTGAATTTCATCTTATTGGAGCCTAACAAAATGTAGCCTTGTCTCATCTATTCTGTATCAGTTTTTGATTCTGATGCCCATGATGCAACAAGGGCATTTTAGTCCTTTTCCGATTTGTCACGCTGTCTTTACCTCTTTTAACAGAAAACGATATCACGTGTACTCGGATATCCAGCCAACAAGATAAGGTGTCAAACTGCACGCATTGGTGGAGGATTTGGAGGAAAGAGCACGAGATCATCGCTTACAGCTGCAATTTGCGCAGTCGCAGCACATAAGTGAGTATACGAACAATTTGACGAGTCAGAGCGTATGGCAGAGGGGAAACTCACATCGATATGGGAATGAAACATGGGAAAAGCTACACAACATACATCGTCAAAATGTCTTCACTAAGTTTAGTTGCCGATGGCTTACGTATGTGAAAGACAAATTTGGAAACTTTCAAATGTTCTCTTACCAAGTCAAGAGTAAAATTTTGGGGTCACCGTGCAAAGTTTGATGCTAGAGAAACAAATTACCTAACTTTTACCGGTATTTGAAGTTCGAAATGGCCACTATCCCCTTCTCAATCTTTTGCGGAAAATGATGTTTCCCACTATCCAAAATCTCAGACAGTGATTTTTTTCTTACACCAGAAACTTTAAAATTAGCCCTAACAAGCGTCAGACAAGAAAACCATTAAAACAAGTCCCAATATCTGCCCCTTTAGCGCATTTCACCTTAAACATAAGGGAAATATGTACTACACCGCAAGTAAATCTTAAGAAAGCAGTCGAAGCTGGTTACTTTAAACCATCCTATTTAATAATCCAATGGTGCACTACTGTCATCTGTACTATATAATAAGACATTACCGGCCTGAGCAAACAATATTCTATCTGATGCTTTGATTTTGGCGAACTATAATGTCATTAAATTTACTGTTTGGGGTAGAATGCGCCTTGGGAACAGATATTTGGACTCTCAATCCTCTACAATTCTTTTCTGGTCTTCAACTTGTGGAGACTCATTTTGAAGTTTTTGATGTAAGAAAAATAGTTATTCGAAAATCGAAAATTGTATCCTTTACCATGGAGTTAACACAAGGATGGTGACCATTTTGAATTTCAAATACCGGTTAATCGTCTGCACTTTGTTTCTCTAGTACCAAAATTTGCACGATGACCGCCGGACCGATTTTTATACGTGATTTTGAAAGAGAAAGGTTGAAAGATGCTATGAGGAAAGTTTGACACTTTCACCTTCAAGGTACATACTGCCTTAATTTGCTTTAAAGATTTGATGATTGACTGTTTTATGGTAAGATAAACTAGTATATTATTACAACGAAAGGGTTTTTCAAACACAATACACAATATTAGGAAAATGTATTCCTTTTTCAAGTATCGGTCCTGTGAAGTCCAGTAAATCTGCATCAACATTAGTCTTCTTTGCCATCCATAGAACAGTTGCGTGTGGTTCGATACACGGCGGTCATCTTTTTATGCATTAGAACTAGATGTGAACTGAATGTGCTCACGTGTTCTACAACAGTTTTATTAATAGTAGTACGCTTCATAGAACAATAAGATATCTGTTATATATGGTCACTATATGTAGCAGGTTTAATCAACTTTCGCACAGTACTCTCAGAGTTAAAGCACTTATTTGAAAAAATTATTTGATTTGCAAATAAGCTGTTTATTGACGTGACACTGCTCAATGCTTCATGGAACAATTAGATATCTATCAGATCAACATTTTTAGCACGTTTCATTAGCATGTAATGCTGTAATTTTAAAGTAATATCACTAATTACAACTTGACACTTTTCAATGTTTCATAGCACAATTAGATATTTATCAGATCAATATCTGTAGCAGGTATCACCAAATTTGGTGCCGTAATTTCAGAGTTATATACCTAATTACAAAGTTCATTAAATATGTAAATGAACCCTTAATCAATTTCACACTAGTAAATGCTGCCAACACAGTCAGATATCTGTTGGGTCAGTATCTGCAGCAGATTTCATCACATTTGGTGCATTTATTCCGGAATTATATGACTAATTACAAAACTTCATAAAATATGTAAATGAGCTATTTAGTATCTTGTCACTGCTCAATGTTTCTCAGTACAATGAGATATCTACTAGATCAAAATCTGTAGAACGTTTCATCAAATTTAATGTTGTAATTTTGGAGTAATATCACTAATTACAAAGTTCATTAAATATGCAAATAAATCCTTAATTAACTTGACACTGCTCAATGTTTCATGACACAATTAGATATTTATCAGATCAATATCTGTTGCAGTTTTCACCGAATTGGGTGGCGTAATTTCAGAGTTATATACCTAATTACAAAGTTCATTAAATATGCATATGAACCCTTAATTAACTTCACACTACTAAATGTCTTATACCACAGTTAAATATTGGTATCTGCAGCAGATTTCATAAAATTTAGTACAGTTATATATTTCGGCGTTATATGACTAATTACAAAAGTCCATAAAATATGAAAATGAGCTATTTATTAACTTGACACTGCCAAATGCTTCTCAGTACAATTAGATAGATATCAGATAAATATTTGTTGCATATATCATCAAATTTGGTGCAGGCATTTCAGAGTTATGTCACTGAAAACAAAAGTTCATTAAATATGCAAATGAGCAGATAATTGACTTGACAATCACAGTACCATCAAAATGTTCTGAGATTGTCATCTGTGAAAAGTTTCATGAAATTTTGTGCAGTATTTCTTGATATATGTCGACACTGTCATTACCGTCTTCATAGGGAAACCATTATATGAAAAAAATGATATTGCATAACTTCATTAATATGCAAGCCACACTAACCAAAACCTAATCAGTTCTTGCAAGTAGCATATGGTACCTGTCTACTAAAATTTGACTTGAATCTGTTCAGACGTATTTGAGTTATCGTGTAAACAGACAGACAGAAAGACACACACACACACACACACACACACACACACACACACGGACAGACAGACTGCTTCCTCCTTTTATCGTGCTAAAACTAAGGAGGAACACGTAAGCTAAAAAAGGCGGCCGCCGTGTATCGTATCACACGCAACTGTGGACCATAGAGACTTCATTGAAGTGTAACTTAAATGTACATTATTAATCGAGTTATATGAATCATCAAAATTCACTCGAATCGTCCGCGCTCTTTCAAATTAGGACAAGGAAGCCGGTGAGGTGCGTGTTGGACCGTGAAGTTGACATGAGAATATCTGGAGGGAGACACCCTGTCCTGTGCAACTACAAGGCTGGGTTTTCTTCAACAGGTCGCGTGGTAGTGCTCGACATCAACATGTTCTTCAATTGCGGACACTCTACAGATTTTTCACATATGGCAAGTGTTAAATCATGTTTTCAAGTTATGTCTATCCCAATAGTCTTAAACATATTAAAGTTACATCTGAACAGATAAATACATGGCGATCATTACATGAGTAGTGTAAATGTTTAGAATGTTGCTTTTACAACTACGTTTTAAGATCCTCTGTCTTACGCTTCCCCCAAATCAGCGCTGTCACGTTTTGTCGCCTGCGTGGTTTACACAGCCCAAGCCAAGTACGTGTCCTATGTATCTTTCAGTCTACAATGCTCGGTTCCGGGCACAGAATTTCCATTCGACGACAATCGCACAAGGTTTGTTACTGTTTTGTCCTTTTACCGCGCTAAAACTAAGGAGGAAACTACTTTAAACCCGTAAACAAAAATGTTAAAATGTTGCTATGTGTTGCGCATTGTTAAAAAATCTTGTGTATGGCCGCATGCGAGGAGGTTATTACTTAAATATTCACCAACACGCTGTCGCTTTATTCAACTTCAGGTTATTACTGAAAGCATGAATGACATGACAAGCGTTTACAGCGTTCCCCGAGTCAAGATCAAAGGTTATGCTTGCAAAACAAACTTGCCATCGAATACAGCTATGAGAGGATTTGGCAAGCCACATGGGATGATGATATTCGAAAATGTACTCAGCAAGGTTGCTGCCTGCTGTGGACTACCGGAATTCAAAGTATGTGAATGTGTTGATGCTCAAACGTAGGGGTTTTATTTACATTAAAGTACTGCCATCTTGAACTCGTTATCCAACCTGCTATAGTCAGTTTTATATGAAACCGATACCTAGAGGTATAAGTATTTTCCCGGTGCAACAAGGCTCCCCACTGAAAGTACATAAATTGCACATCTTTACAAATGGCATAATATCTACTATCAGTAACGTCGGAAATAGGGTTAGGGTAAGGGAAGGATACAGCACAAGGGAAACTCTTGTAGTTTGTCACGGCCAGGTTGTATCTCCATTGCGTCAACGTTTGCTCTATTGAGGTCAACCTCCGACAATGCCCTTCAAATAAATTATTGTTTTTCCTAATAAAACACTGAAATTGTGAGCACTGATTTCTTTCAAGGTACGAGAAGTCAACTTCATGTCCGAAGACGAGACCACAATCTGTGGACAAAAGCTTAAAGTTAGTACGATCAAAGAATGCTGGGAAACATGTCAAGTAAAAAGTAATTTCACTACAAGACTTCAGGCTGTTGGTGACTTCAATAGGTAAGGCATGACTTTCCAATGGAGTAAGATTCATCTTTTTACTACAATTAAACACAGTATCTCCTCCCATGCACGGCGGTTCGATGATTGATTAAAATTATCATTAGGTCCTGAAGCCCACTGCTAAGCTCATTGCCCTGTCTGAACACTGCATCATATCCACCTCCATTCCTAAAGGGATTGTTCAGGTGACACAATTTTTCATGACTACTGTAGTCAGCTTGCCCAGGTAACAATACCCATCCTCACTCTAACATGACAAGTAAAATGGATATAAATAGCATGAATGCAGCTAAGTAGTCAAAAACCTTTGGACACCAGTCAAACGGTGTTCCCTGGGTCCTGGCTATTTACTCTTTCCCACAGCTTAACCCTAATGATTCTATATGCCAATGGACTGAACCATGTAGGTGCTTCGCCACCTCCGACCAATTTGATGTAGCGAATGTAACTTTTCGACTTCTCTGGTTGTTCTGTGAAGCGTACTACTATGAAATCAACCTGTTGTTAACCACATTAGCTCATTCAGTTCACATCTGGTTTATTATCACATGCTTGCCAATTAGCCTTCGGCTGGACACGAGAGTAGGTTGTCAGCTGTAGGTTTTCGCTGAGCATCACAACTTCCGTCGTTGTTTCTATACAGAACAACTAAGGGGAGAAAGAAGGGACTTTCCATCGTTCCAACCAAATTTGGCATCGCAACAAAGGGTTATTCAATAAATCAGGTGAGAAAGAATATGGCTTTGAATATGGGTTAAAACCCAAGTGAAGCATACTACCTGTTCAAGAGACTTCTACTTGATGCATTTTATCAATCACACTGGCGACAACAAAATGAAGTTATTCAGTAGTCACGAACTTCTGGACTGGAGTAATATCGACTCTTTATTGTGCGCTTTTTCTGCAGTATAACTACTAGTATATGCTACCCTCCGCTTTGATAAATTATGTACAACCCTTATTTAATCGCAATGTTTGTGAATGTTGTAGGCAGGCGCCTTGGTCAACGTGTACACCGATGGCTCAGTTCTTCTCAGTCATGGTGGTATTGAAATGGGTCAAGGTTTATACACTAAGATGATACAGATCGCCAGCACTGTCTTGGAAATCCCGGTAGATCGTATTCACATCTCGGATACATGCACAGCATCAGTGCCCAATGCACCATTAACTGCGGGAAGCCAGGGAACTGATTTGAACGGCATGGCCGTTAAAGTAAGTTTCTGGGATCTTCAACTTCGAATAAAATTTGATGGTTGTTGGTGATAGATTCAGAGTACTTGTCTTCTTAACAGAAGACTTAATACTATAGGTATAGTGTTGCACGCAACACAGCGTATTTTGCTTTAACTTCGAATAAGGTTCGGTGGTTGTTGATGACACTGACAGTACTTGTCTTGTTAGGAGTAGACATAGTATTAAGGTAGTGTTGCACATAACACAGCATATTTTGCTCGAAATCGCTTTATTGCAAAGGTTCATTCAATTTTCATCAATTTGTTAACCCAAGATTAAAATATTAGTTAGGTCACCTGAAGCAGTCGTAAATTGTGTGCGAATAGTGTAAATAATTCAAGCTTGCGCAAAACGCTCGATTTACTTGCTTCATTTTTCTCCCGTTTTCAACATTAAAAAAATGAACCCCGCGCTGGCCTGGTCCAATTTGTGAAATTTTCTCATTACAGTGTTTAAATACTATATAACAACACAACGTTTTATTTGGGAAAAACGTTCTTGCAATTTTAATAAGAGTCATTTCAATTTGCTTATCATGAATATAATCAACTCTTTTTTGAAATTCAGCCTTCAAACTCCTGAGAATAGATAATGCAAACAAAATTGTCTTTTATTTTCAACATATTGTTATGTAGGTCATTTCCCCCCACACTCATCATGACCTGAGTTCAATTAGTCTAGAACATTCTCAAGGTCACTACCCTTAATGACCTCACAACCTTGAATTCAATTAGTCATGTTTTGAATGTTCTGGAAATTTAGTTAGCTGTGTAAGAGAGACAATTTTAGAACAGTGATTAGCATGTCAATAATAGTTCTAGATTGTTCTTATATGCTTATGTAAACACATGAGTATAAATACTGGGACAGCAGGCTTGCAGTCAGACTTTTGGGATCGTGTCTCTTGTGTGTTACTAAACTTCAGCAGTAGTCATTCTCAAGACTTTTCAAGACCTTCACTGCCAACGCTGGATTTATACTGTGGACTTTGTGCAGCTTCAAGCCTGCAAGGACTGTTCATTCATCCAACTGACTGTTACAACTCTGAGACTGGAGCTTTGCCGTCCCAGCTGAGATAAGTAGTCTGTACACTTTTAAAGCTTGTACTCTATCCCTGACTTAGCAATTAGTTTTATTTTCGTAATAAATTTTGTTTAGACGTTAACTGCTGAGTTCACCCTCTTGTTCGTTTCTCTGCACGTAACAAAATTGGGGGCTCGTCCGGGATACGAATATTTTGAGCCGTTTGACAACATTTTGCCTACCTTTTCAAAACTACTTTACACTGTGAACTCAGCGAAATTTAATCATGGCGGAATTCAAGCCAGACAAATTTATGGAGGACCTTGATCAGGACACACTAAAGTCCCTCAGAAAAGACAACCTCATAGCACTGGCAAATTTCCTTAAAGTAGAAGTCAAAAGATCTATGCGCAAGCGAGAGATACAGTTCAAGATTGCAAAACATTTAGTTAATTCAGGCCATTTGAGGAGTCTGCCCTAAAAGATTATGAACCTGAGTCTTCCTTTGAACTCAGAAAATTAGAGTTAGAAATACAGGCAGATTTGGCACGTGAAAAGTTAGCAATGGAAGAAAGACAGAAAGAAAAAGAATTACAAATGAAAGAAAAAGAAAGGCAGGAAAGATTAGAAATGGAAGAAAGACAGAGAGAAAAAGAATTGCGATTAGAAGAACAGCGATTGCAGGTAGAAATAAAACGTTTAGAGCTTGGACAGTCAGGAAAATTCTTCCCTTCAGACAAGTTTGACATCACTAAGCATTTCAGGTTAGTTCCCCCTTTCCAAGAAAAGGATGTTGATAAATATTTCCTTCATTTTGAGAAAATTGCTCAGAGTCTGAATTGGCCTAAGGAGTCCTGGTCTATGCTTTTGCAGAGTGCTTTGGTGGGTAAAGCCAGAGAAATTTACATTCAGTTGTCAGTAGAGCAGGCTTCAAATTATGATTCTGTGAAGGAATTAATTCTCAAGGGCTATGAGTTGGTGCCTGAAGCTTACCGTCAGAAATTTAGGGATTGTGAGAAGGTGAAGGATCAAACTTATGTTGAATTTGCTCGAACAAAAGAACAACTGTTTGATCGTTGGTGTTCTTCTGAAAAGGTCAGTCAGAATTATGACAAATTACGACAACTTGTTTTGATTGAGGAATTTAAAAGGTGCATTCGGAGTGACATCAAGACGTTTATCAATGAACAAAAGGCAGATACATTAGAGGTTGCTGCATGTTTGGCCGATGATTATTCATTGACCCACAAATCTTCATTTCTCAGCAAACCATCCCAGTCCTTTTCATACAGAAACAATGCAGGTAAATTTAACTCGTCCTTTTCATCCAAGAATTTTTCAAAGGAGAGTAGAAAATCAAATGACAACAGTTCACAGAGTTCAAGTAACACTCCCACATCATCAGATCCCAAGTCTCAATCTCCTTCTGACAAACAGTTTGGTACACTTTCTTGTAATTATTGTAAGAAAGACGGCCATTTAATGTCAGAGTGTTTCAAATTGAAAAGAAAACGTGAAGGTCAAAGTGGTCAAAGTGGATCTAAGCCAACCGGCTTTATTTCTTCATCAACTCAATTAGAGTCTAATAATGTGTGTAACACATTTTCTGAGGTTAAACCCCTCTTATCCCCAATTAATGAGGTCAAGGTCAATTCTTCTCAAGATAGCATTATGGGTATTTTCGAACCATTTATTCATGATGGTTTTATATCACTTTCTAGTGATTTTTCTTCCGCTACCCCTGTCAAAATTTAAGAGATACGGGGCTTCCCAGTCTCTTTGTTGGCAGATACCCTGCCGTTTTCTGAAAAGTTATTTTTAGGTTCTAAAGTTCTTATTAAGGGGGTAGATTTCAATGACTACATTCCTGTTCCTCTCCATAATGTCTATTTGTCTTCGGACTTTGTTTCTGGACCTGTGACTTTAGGTATTAGGCCTTTTTTGCCTTTTGAAGGGATTCACCTTCTTCTTGGAAACGACCTTGCTGGGGACAAGGTCATTACTAATCCACTTGTGACTGATAATCCTAGTTTAGATCAGGATCCAGAGCCAATTGAACAAGAGATACCTGAATATTTCCTTCATGTGCTATTACTCGAGCCATGTCAAAGAAAACTTCTGAGAATCAAAATACTCTCAAAAATAATGTCACAGATGTTGACTTAAATGACACCTTTCTCAGTCAGGTGTTTGACACGGATCATTCCGTTATCCCTCGTGGATTTGAAACTTCCAGTAAAACTTCTGCTGACCAAAGTCAGACATTTTCTAGATCAAATCTCATTGCAGAACAACACAAAGACCCAGATATTTTGTCTTTGTTTGACAGGGTAGATGATGAAGGTAAAACTTCAGATAGCTCTGTTTCCTATTATACAAAATCTGGTATTCTCATGCGTAAATGGAGACCTCCAGACGTTTTGGTTGATGACGATTGGGCTATAAAACATCAAATTGTGGTTCCAAAGCCCTACCGTGCTGAAATATTGCGCCTGGCCCATGAAACGCCCTGGGCTGGTCACTTAGGAGTCAGGAAAACTTATCATAAAATTCTCAGTCACTTTTATTGGCCTAATCTCAGGCAGGATGTAGCACATTTCTGTAAAACTTGTCACACATGTCAAATGGTAGGAAAGCCAAATCAGACCATTCCAAAGGCCCCTTTACAGCCAATTCCTGCATTTCAAGAACCATTTAGTAGGATACTAATAGACTGTGTTGGGCCCCTACCAAAAACAAGATCAGGAAATGAGTACATGCTGACAATAATGTGTACATCAACTCGGTTCCCAGAAGCCATACCACTGAGAAATATAAAGACAAAGACTATAGTGAAAGCTTTAGTCAAATTTTTCACTTTATTTGGCCTCCCTAAATGTGTCCAGTCCGATCAAGGCTCCAACTTTATGTCTGGAATTTTTCAACAAGTAATGGATCAGCTAGGCATTAAACAGTATAGGTCATCCGCCTATCATCCAGAAAGTCAGGGTGCTCTTGAGCGATTTCATCAAACTTTGAAAAACATGATTAGGACCTACTGTTTTGACACAGAGAAGCAGTGGGATGAAGGAATTCATTTTTTGCTCTTTGCTGTTAGAGAGTCAATTCAGGAGTCTCTTGGTTTTAGCCCATTTGAGCTTGTATTTGGACATACAGTCCGTGGCCCACTTAAGCTCGTTAAAGAGAAATTCCTATCAGACGATGATGATTGTCTGAATATTTTGCAATATGTGTCAGATTTTCGTACGAAACTCTCTAAAGCATGTGAATTAGCCAGAGAAAATCTTGAGTCATCTCAGCAGTCAATGAAAACCAAATATGATAAAAGCACCTCAAAACGGAAGTTTGAACCAGGTCAAAAAGTTCTTGTTCTACTTCCAATTCCTGGCAAACCACTCCATGCTAGTTACTGTGGGCCATACCTAATTAATAAGAAATTGAGTGATTTAAATTACATCATAATAACACCTGACAGGCGAAAACTAAAACAGCTATGTCACATAAATATGCTTAAGCCATATTTGGATAGGGATAATCCTACTATAACTCAGCCTGTCAGTGCAGTCAGTTCAAACCATTATGAAGATAGTGATACTGAAACTGACTTGAGTGAAAATACTCTAAACTCAAAGCTGGGCTCGGTCAAGCTTCAGAACTCAGAAATCCTGGAGAAGCTGGAGTCTACAAAGTTGGCACACCTCCAGCCAGAACAACAACAACAGGTGAAAGAACTGCTCCAGTAATATAAACACCTGTTTAGAGATGTTCCAACGAGGACGAACGACATCTATCACAACGTTGATGTTGGGGACAGTAATACTTGTTCTTAAATCAGATCACAGTTATCGTATGTGCACGGACTTTAGGAAGGTCAACACTTTAACAAAGACAGACACTTTCCCAATCCCGAGGATTGATGACTGCATCGACCGAGTGGGAAAAGCCAAGTATGTGACGAAATTTGACCTACTGAAGGGATTTTGGCAAGTCCCTCTGACGGATCGTGCTCGTGAAATATCCGCCTTTGTTACACCAGACGGATTGTTCCAGTACAAGGTGATGCCATTCGGAATGAAGAACTCTCCGGCAACGTTCCAACGGATGATCAACGACATCATATCCGGGCTAGACGGATGTGCAGCTTACGTTGACGACGTCGTCCTGTATAGTGACACCTGGGAGGAACACATCAAGCTCATGCGGAAGTTCTTTGAGAGACTGAGTAAAGCAATGTTGACTGTCAACCTTGCCAAATCTGAGTTTGGTTGGGCGAGGGTAACTTACCTCGGACATACTGTAGGACAGGGTGAGGTAAAACCTGTTGATGCCAAAATCAGTGCCATTTCAAGTTTTCCCATACCAAACTGCAAACGACAACTGATGCGCTTTCTCGGTATGGCTGGTTACTACAGAAATTCTGTCCAAATTTCTCCACAATTACTGAGCCTTTGACTAACTTACTTAAAAAGAAAGTAAAGTTTGTTTGGTCAGAGCAATGCCAACAGGCATTTGATACACTTAAAGCCATACTGCAAAGTGCTCCAGTGTTGTCTGCACCAGATTTCACTTTGCCATTCAAATTAGCTGTGGATGCTAGTGATACGGCTGTGGTGCTGTTTTATTGCAAGAGGATAGTCATGGTGTAGATCATCCTGTTTGCTATTTTTCACGCAAATTTACAAATCCCAGAGGAACTACTCTACAATTGAAAAAGAGTGTTTATCTTTGATATTAGCTTTACAGCATTTTGAAGTTTATGTTACTTCTTCAAATCAGCCAATAGTGGTTTATATTGATCACAACCCTCTTGTTTTTCTGCAGAAATTTAAAGGCAAAAATCAGAGATTGCTAAGATGGAGTTTAATGTTACAGGAGTTTAATCTTGATATTAGACATATCAAAGGCAGAGACAATTTATTGCAGACTGTCTCTCTAGTATTTAGAGTTTATTGTTGTTCACTTTCAAGAAGTTTTACTTTAGAGTAAAAATAAAAAAAAAAATTGAGTACTTAAATCTTTTTCAAGATTACATTTGCAAAAGAAAGATTTTTCTTTGAAAAATTTTCTTTTTTTTGAAGAGGGGGTGTGTTATGTAGGTCATTTCCCCCCACACTCATCATGACCTGAGTTCAATTAGTCTAGAACATTCTCAAGGTCACTGCCCTTAATGACCTCACAACCTTGAATTCAATTAGTCATGTTTGGAATGTTCTGGAAAGTTGATTAGTTGTGTAAGAGAGATAATTTTAGAACAGTAATTAGCATGTCAATAAAAGTTCTAGATTGTTCTTATATGCTTATGTAAACACATGAGTATAAATACTGGGACAGCAGGCTTGCAGTCAGACTTTTGGGATCGTGTCTCTTGTGTGTTACTAAACTCCAGCAGTAGTCATTCTCAAGACTTTTCAAGACCTTCACTGCAACGCTGGATTTATACTGTGGACTTTGTGCAGCTTCAAGCCTGCAAGGACTGTTCATTCATCCAACTGACTGTTACAACTCTGAGACTGGAGCTTTGCCGTCCCAGCTGAGATAAGTAGTCTGTACACTTTTAAAGCTTGTACTCTATCCCTGACTTAACAATTAGTTTTATTTTCGTAATAAATTTTGTTTGACGTTAACTGCTGAGTTCACCCTCTTGCTCTTTTTCTCTGCACGTAACAACATATATTGTATCTTTACATGAGATATTAAATTGCGTGAATTAGCAAAAGATTTTTGACTTAATTTGATTGTTGTCATAAACGCCAACATTGAGGTTTTCTACTCAAAATATGTGTTACGTTCATCCTTCAAGTAAACTATTGCCAGCTTACTAAACTTTAGATATTCTACTTTTTGAAAATATATAGTATAGGGGATTTTCATGTAGTGTATGATAAGAAATATTGATTTTGAAAAAAATTGTGTTGATTTAATTTAATGCCCCTTAACTCTGCAGGCGGTACACAGTCAGCTCTGGAGTGCTGCACATATAAATGTCGTTAAGAACCATCTCATCATGGAAAGACCGCTTAGGAACACTTTAAGGCATGTGTGCGTGACATGTTCACTAATATTGCTTTTGCTTGAACACTCAACAGCCAGATATCTGTGCATAAATGGCACGTGTATACTTGTTTACATAATGCACGTGTTATGCACATGATGTTGTCCGGTAAAAGATTATTAGACTGAAACATAAAGGGTAGTTCATGTTTTGCAGGACTCCGAAGTGTTGTGCGTGTAAGTTTCGAAAATATATACTTTGCATTGGCTGTTACATGTTGAATTTCCATAGAATCTCTTTCTTTTCTTTGTTCAAAGCCGGGGGTCGTGTGTGTGCGTGGTCACCCATTCATTCGGTGTCTTTTGGCACGTCGGACAGTGTGGATAGTGTCTCGCGGGGTTCACGAAAAATGGGCGACTTTGTCCCTTTAACATATTGCATTAAATTGTAATTGGCGCTAACTCTGAAAAAAACAAGTAAAGCTGCTTCACCCATTCTGTTTCATTACCTGTATGTATAGTGCTACAAAACTACTTGGTTAAAAAACAAGAAATCGCAATCGAAAGAATCGGCCAAGCCCAATACCCCAATAACATACCTCATCCCTATAGTACCCAACACTAGTAAAAGAAATACAAGTACAATCCTTGCGTAGCTGTGTTAGCGTAGCAGGACTATGGCACCATTTTGAATAATCTTAGACTGTATAGTACGAAAATCTTTGGGTTAAGACTTGTATTATATTCAGCTATTTCCAAAAAAAATAGTTTGCAATAAGTCGAGAGATATTCATGCTTAGATATGCCAAACCCTAGTAACTGATGTTCACAGTAACACAGGAATATTGAAGTTTCTCACCAGCTTCGTGAATGAGATGAGCCCTGTAAGCTGCAGTTGTAAAAAGAATACTGGCGCAATGATCTTCCTTTTGTACCTTTCTTGAGCTTTTAATCCTTGCGATACCATCTCCTTGTGTAGCAGCACAAAAATAATGTTATCAGGCAAGACTAGATTGATGATGAAGTACGTTACATCCATAAACTCCGTTTGAGAATTCGACTTAAGGACTACTAAATGAGACAGAATTGACACTTCGTGAAAACATGTCAAATATTTGCAGTGTGGGAATACTTAAATCTACATTTTGTTAATGTTTTCGCTACACTTCCAAAAGCAAACATCGGAATGGTTTAAAAACATTTGTTTCGTTCAACTGTTTTACTTCCAAAGTAGTTAAATATCGCTATGGTGTGTTTTCAATGCTTTAGATTGCTTGTGAGAAAATCAATAGACGGCTGCAACCATACAAGGAAAAGAACCCCAGTGGTACATGGGAAGAATGGGTAAGTTGGTTTTATGTTTGTTTGTTTTTGCAGTTATTGGATACCTATTGGATAGGCAGAACTGTAAATTACACACCGTATTTATACATGAGGGACAATAAATACCTAACGACAACGGAAGCACTTCAACAACCTTGATTTTTCTATATGATTGATAGGTACATTTTGCGTTACATGCATACCAGAACGGAAGTGTGAGTATCTTTGATAATAAAATCTCTCTCAATTCAGGTCAATACAGCATATGCAAATTTCGTGGGCCTGTCAGCTGTTGGATATTATGGGTAAGATGTTTCTACATACATTCGTGCAATACTAGGTTTACCGTTACGGTTTCCGTAAATTTCAGAAAATTTAATTTTATCAATACGTTAACTCACATTTTACCAGCACCTTTGAATTTAAAATATTGGCAGTTTTAGAGAATTTGTTTGTTTTATCCCCAACTTTGCCAGGTGACCCCCCCCCCCCGCTATTTAAATCTTGATCGTGTAAGAGAATGCTGAAAGGTTAAGCTTTACTTCAGTTTCTAAAAGAAAGCTTTGACAAAAGTTTGTAACTTTCTGTTTCGCAAGATATGTCACCTTAATCTTGCTAAATAACCCACTTGTTGCCCATGTTTCAATTTTCACTGTGCTTTAAATATGTAATCTCACGGACGCAATTTTATAAAGACCTGTATGGTATCCATGTCGGAGATAAGTGCACCACCCCAGCCTCACCAGTGCATCCCTACCCCTGACCGAAAGGTCAGCTTCATCTCTGGCGAATTCATCATGTTAATCTTTTTAAGTCTCGACATAGTAATTTCAGAGACAGTATTAAATGTATCAGAATGTT
This sequence comes from Ptychodera flava, assembly GCF_041260155.1. Lineage (NCBI taxonomy): Eukaryota > Metazoa > Hemichordata > Enteropneusta > Ptychoderidae > Ptychodera > Ptychodera flava. The sequence continues at coordinate 50,167,912 of NC_091928.1, read as the reverse complement.
ATACTCTTTGTTAGTGACAACGAGTTGCATCCTGATCACGTGACCAAAAGGGATGAGCCATACAAATACTTCACATATGGCGTCGCCTGCTCTGAGGTCGAAGTTGATTGCTTAACCGGAGAACACCAGGTGATACGAACAGACATTGTCATGGATGTAGGGCGGTCTATCAACCCAGCTATTGACACTGGACAGGTAAACGACAGTACCAGTACTTTGTTTTCCAATTAACCGTTTTATGTAAATAATATTACATAATTCCTTGAGTGTCAATATTTGTCAGAGCCAGCAGTTAACACATTCAGTTTGGAGGCGGGAATTCAGAAATCATATCAAGAGTGGTTTAATGCAAAGGTACATCAGATGCACATTTTGAGTCACCTTTAGCTTCAATAGATATTATTGACGCTCATGATGACTTAACATGTTCTCATGTAATTGCAAGAACTGCTTGGTTGCCGGGATCGCGAACTCCCTGATTATAAACCCATAAATAAGCGAAAATATACAGCTTACGAAGGAAGAAAACGGTCATCACGATTACATGAATGTTACATACCATAGCAATGTCGAACAATATTTTATATCATTTCAGGACGTACCTGTGTGGAAAATATGCAAATTACTACATGGTACACAACCTCACCAACGATTAAAAAGATATTGCTGGCTTAAATTCAAATTCAAATGTAAAATTCAAATGTAAAACAATAATGGTCTTACTACTCTTTCTTCTGTCACATGACATCGGTTAACGTTATCGATTTCTTAAAATGTACAGGGAATGTGCCGTCAAAAACTATCGAGCTTTTACAACTCGCAGATTATTATCAAGGGAAACACAAAGCTTTCTTCCTTTAATTTATAAATGTTAATACACAACATCGCATCTTCTGGCACCTACGATTTCTTTTTGCACGAGTTTTAAGGGTCTGCATATGGATATTGCAGTTCAAATACAATCTGATACCGTAAAGGTTTCATTCTCAGTTTAATGAGATTTCTCTCTTGACATCGTCTCTAGATTCATGGAGCTTTCATGCAAGGCTATGGTCTGTTCATGAGAGAAGAACTCCTTTGGTCTGACAAAGGCGAGTTGCTGACCTGTGGTCCTGGCATGTACGACATACCGCGCGTACAACACATTCCAAGAGAGTTCAACATTCATCTCTTGGAAAATTCCGAGAATCCAACAGCGGTGTTCTCCTCCAAGGTAATTCTTACTTGTGGAGTCTCTCTTTGTCCGTTCAATGAAGTCATTGAAGGAGATTCACAACAGCTAAAGTTCTAAATGGGTCAAATCCGGAATTTGGATAGATTACGGTACAAACAAAACCATGTATACGTGAGCAAACGAGAATAGAAGTACGTGTATTTCATTACCCTTTTGTACATGTGAGTTTGTTTGTACCGCCATCTTGGGCTACTGGGTCTATACAACAAAGTGCGTTTTTTTCTTTTCTGGAGTAGAACCTCGCAGGAAATCACTCTGATCGGAACTGATGAAATAATCTGCAGGTTATGATCCATGCATACGACATGATACGACATACAGCTGACTGACCAGTCAGTATAAACATATCAGAATACGTGCAGGAAACATGTACAAATTTTTAAATATAAATCTGATACAATTACACAATATTTTCCACAGTAACTAAATGGAAGAAATGCATGAGACAATAGCACAAAAAAAACTTTTCTTCGAAAGCGATAAATCAATTTTTCCTTTGAATGTAAATCCATGGTTTCTGTATTCTTAAACTCTATAAAACTTACCGTTGAAGAATTCTTATGTTTGCGTTGATTAATTCAAATATTACGAACAAATAAATCAGGACAATGTCTTTCCACAGGGCATCGGGGAGCCACCACTCTTCCTAGCTTCATCGGTGTACTTTGCCACGAAGGAAGCCATCCGTTCAGCTCGAAAAGACTCCGGACTTGCAGAGGATGATTTTCAGTTGGACTGTCCTGCAACAGCCAAGAGAATCAGAATGGCTTGTGGAAATCAGTTTAACTTGACCGACTGATGACATGAACTGCTGAACCCGCATCAACCCAATTTATCCCCAATTTCTCATCACAAAACATTAGCAATGCTTAGAAATTTTGAACCGATAGGGATAGAACAGTTTGTCTGTTGACGATGTGGTGCTCTTGGGAATTGAATGGATGGCATCAATGAAGATAAAAGTAAAATGCGTTAACAATTTGGAGTAAACAAACAATTACACATTCCTGGTGTCATGCTAATCCTTGAAATTAATATCAGATATTAGGAGAGGGGTTTACAATCGTTTTCTTCCACTATGTTTTCATTGGGTGCAGTATTAAGTTAGTATGCGCATCGACAAGGAAATCCTTAAACTTTCCTTCAAACTTTCCGCAAAGAATCCTGCATCTATCCTTTTTCAAAATCAAGAATAAAAATCCGGGGTAAAAACTTTGGTACTAGAGAATCAAACTACTAAAGATATATCGATATTTGAAATTCATAATGGCCGCCATCCCTGTGTTAACTCCATGGGGAAAAATAAAAGTTTAGATTTTCAAAAAAAAGTAAGACAGTGAAGTTTTTTCAAAGAGCTTAAAAATGAACCTCCACAAATGGTAGATCAGAAAAGAACTGAAGAAAGTTTGATTGTCCGAATATCTATCCCAGAGGCGCATTATAACTTAAAAGAGGGATTTACAATCGTTTTTTCCACTGTTATAATTCAGTGTAGTGCAAGAACGATGGTGTAATGTTAGGATAGCTGGCAGTTTTTATTTAATCTATGAAAAAGTCAAAATATTTGTCCAGGTACCGTACAGTAGTACTATGAATTTAACAATTTATCGTTTCGTTTTTATTGAATGGTCAACTTTGGGTTCTCGATATTTCTGAGATACTTTATATGCTTTTTCTCCGGTTGTGGATTATTTGATATTACAAATATTGTCAAAACATAATTTCAACACATTACGTTGATTTCTAACAATATTGACATAGTTCGGTAATGTTGTATGTCCGTTCCCTATTTCCATCTTCAATACTGGACAACTGCAAGGTTTCATATTCCGATTCATGCCTTGATCATAAAGTGAAAGATTCAAAACTATTGCAAGGATTTCACTTTAAACTGTTAATTTTCCTGTTCTTCTAAATAAAGTTGCAAATATTGAAAACTCAATTCAAGTGACCAGTTGATCGATTAACGGCGTATCAGTGCATTGTGACAATATGTGCATTCGTTTATATAGCGGAATGTTTTATTCAAGTCATATAGACGGGCTCAAACATCTTCTTTAAATTATCATTTTAACAAGTAGACAAGTAATCTCTCTCTCTCTCTCTCTCTCTCTCTCTCTCTCTCTCTCTCTCTCTCTCTCTCTCTCTCTCTCTCTCTGTGAGTGTCAACGTTAAACTCTTTGTATTGTATACCTGATCATTAAAAGAGCCCCTGGCGATGTCCTCCAACAACGTGATAAAGCGTCGACGATGACACAAATGATCGCTGCTACAGTCGGGATGTTTTTGGAGCCCGACTTGAGACATATCGGAAGATATGCCATTTTATTCTGTCCGCGGGGTCTTGGTTAAATCTGACTTCAAGATTTAAGTTCTTGCATTATTTTACGCATCCGGTTTCTTGAATTCTACCATGTTGTTAAACTTTAGAGATTCTGGACACTCGTATACCGTTTTTTTAATTTAAGCCGAACTCTATCCTCCATTGCATTTAGAAAACCTATTTTTATTCATAAAATGTAAACATACAATTGATAATTTCATAAAAAAATTGATAATTTGGAAATTTTATACAAGATTTGCAAAGATATATTTTGTAAATGTTCGAATATTACCAAAAATAGCAACTCGCTCTTCGGTGACATCCGCTCAGCTCGGAAAAGGTTCAAACGCTTTTTTGGCAGGTATCGCAAGCTGGTAGATAAATACAAGATTGAAACCATGGCCGGATGGTGGCCGTTGCCTGGCTTGATCTACATCAACGTTTTATTATGACGTGTACAGTGTGGGTGATGTTCTTCCAGTTATCAAGCCAGGCTTCACTACATCCTGTTATCAGCTCTTCTCAGTCTACTGCAGCTGCCCCGCATTGGGACGGGCGGCGGTGGGTTGAGCGCTTTGGTCTCGGGAACCCTTCCTCTCCAGCTGCAGATACTGTCTTGGCATTCAAAAGGTGTTTAAATTACCATCTACAGGTTGACTTCATATATCTCTCTTCGACAAATGATCACTGATGGCATCGGTGACATTTGGCCTTAGTTAGTGACCACTACCTATCTGACTTATAGATTGATATATGGCGGGTGCCACATGTGGGGCAGGATGCGCTTACTATTTTCGAGACACCTGACATCACTTCTTGGTCTTCTGGCCAGAGGTCCATATATCTTTCTTTCATGAATATGACTTTGTTTGTGTACCGTCTATTTACTGTCTGTTCTGTGCTGTTTTGTGTCTATGTTTACACTATTGTCTTGCGAATTCCGACCCTACTGTCATTGGATTATGGATTGGTATAATTGCGATTATTTTAATTACACTGTCCTGCAACGGCCAAGAGATACTGGCATGTGCAAATCAATTTAACTTGTCTGACTGATGACCCATGTCGACTCTACATTCGCCCATACGCAACACATTGCACTTTGTGCCAAGAATAGACCTGAAGCAGCTGTGGACAAAACAGTCTATATGTCATCAATGTAGTGATCTTGAAAATTTGTATACATTCAATACTAATATGCGGCACTTCAAAAACATCTCCTAGATGATTATGACTTTAAACATACTTATCGCAATAGTTATCGTGCTTTTATTGGGGTTTTACAAAATTAACGGTTGCTAAGGGTTTCCAAAATCCATCAAATGCAAAGTTTTCATGGTTTTCTTTGCAAAATAAAGATTTACCATACGATTCCATGAGACGCAGGTTTGCCGCGCGATTGGTCAGTGACATCACACATATACAAAGTTTCACAGGTCTACTTTAAAACGTTTCAGCTTCTACAAATTTGCACAAAATTATCCAAAATTTCAGAATGTAACACATGAGATACCTGTTTAGAGCCCCTAGCATTGATTAGGTTATCTATTTGAGTATAAACGATTTTTGAACAGGAAAATATCTACTGTGTCATTTTATGAAATTTTAAAGGGTTTAACGGCGATATCTCATAAACAGTATGGAATTTTTGTAGAAACGCATTCTTATCTATATTCTCATATATGACTTCAATAGTCCTATCAAAAGTCAGCTTAATTGGTTTACAATTGACAGAGTTGAAAGATTTTGAGCACTTTCAAGTGACAGGAGTCGAAAATCCATAGAAAACAACGGAACGGTAAGATTTTGCACGTGCAAAAGTGCGCGTTCCGAACGTTGCCAGCGATAGCAACCAACACGCGCTTTGAATCCTTCGGTATCGCCTTAAATCAAAGTAAAACTTAAGTTGCCCACGCGGCAATAGTTTGAAAATCGATGATTACACGCAATATATTGGTGACCGTTCTCCCTTATCGATGCAACAGCATCTGCCGTGTCCTGCCCTTGCTTGCCGATTATGGTGTGTAATTTTGTGTGAGGCATTCTGCTTGTTGCTGGGCTAAATATGCCTACAGGCCTATACAATAAGCTGTACTGTACATAGCATTTGTACAACGTAGCTGCGTGGAGTAAACTCAGCGATATAATGTGCCGAGTGTATTGTCTCAACGATCGTAGCCTTACAGGACTTTTTAAATAGAAATACACCACTGATGCTCGTTTCCGATCTTAATATTTACTGTTGCATAATCTTGAGTATTACAAAGGCGTTAACAAATTGAGGGACCGCTCCCTTCTTACTCCGATGGAAGTTGAGAAGACTTATGTTTACACAAATTTATGCTATTCCTTGGATCGATTTACTGACAGCTGGTACCGTTGATGACTGTGTGGAGACTTTTTATGATTTAATTATGCCAGCTATTAAAGACCACGTGCCGCAAATCAAACTTCGTCGCCGCGTCCCTCCCTGGTATGATGCAGAGCTTATCGAAGCTTTAAAATTGAAAGAACTTAGACATCGTGCCAAAAGACGTATACCTGTGCCTGAGAATATAGAACTTTTCAAGCAGGCTCGTACCTCATTCCAGAAACTGGCGAAATTGAAATACAATGATTATGTTGCATCTGTTTCAGCAGATGTCAAGTGCAACCCCAAGCGATTTTTCTCCTTTACTTCAGCTTGTATGAAAGGGACAAAATCGCGTATTCCTGGCACTATAGAGCTGGTTGGGTATGAAGCTTGTAATGAGCAAGCTCAGGCCGATATTTTCAATACCTTCTTTGAATCTGTTTTTACAAATGATGACATCAATACCATTCCTGAATTAGACACTCAATTACATGATCCTTTGCGTAAGTTTGCTATATCTGTGTCAGAGGTGAAGTTAGAACTTTTAGCCCTGAATGAATATAAGGCAATGGGTGATGATAATTTGCCAGCGATAGTTTTAAAAAAATGTGCTGATGCACTTTCCATTCCACTAACTTTCATATATAATCGGTCTATCCATGAGGGAGTTTTCCCGACAAAGTGGAAGAAAGCTTTGGTTGTACCTATACACAAGAAGGGTATAAAAACTAACGTTAGAAATTATCGCCCAGTGTCCCTTTTGTCAATTGTTTCGAAAATGTATGAGAAAATGATTTCAAGGCATGTATATAACCATGTAAAGTGTGTTTGTCTGAACAACAGCATGGTCTTTTGCCTGGGCGATCATGTGAATCTAATCTATCTGTCTTGCTTAATGAAGCTCGTATTGCTGTTAATGAGCAAGACAGTTGGATGTTATATATACAGATTTTTCCAAAGCTTTCGACAAAGTAAATCATAAATATTTAGTTTACAAACTTAGTAAGTATGGAATACAAAACGCCCTCCTTGACTGGTTTAGTAGCTACCTAACTAATAGATCCCGGGTAGTTAATGTTAAAGGGTGTAGATCAGACCCTGTCTTAGTTAAAGGGAAACCTAAGTCCAGCGACATTGACCGTTTATCCCTTCCAAAGTCACCCTTGAATAAAATGCAGCTCAAATTTGCAACATAATTGCACGCGCCGACGACTACGGAGCGACGAAAAGGGACATTGAAGTAGACGACATTTATGGAAATGAGCTCGGAATTCCATGGGCGCGAAAGGGCTCATGGGAGGAGCGTGCGTGACGTCATCGGCGATACACGAACGTGTGTAACAGCTTACCAAAGCATTGGAGTCTATGACTGCAGCAGTGCAGTTCTGCACGTTACGACTTATGCTCAGTAGCATAAAAAATGATTAACTGTTGTTCACTTGAGTGCAAAAATCACTCAAGGAAGAACAAACTGAGTCAGCTTTTATCGTCGTCCCACAGAACAGCTTTTTCGAAGACAGTGGCTAAAAGAAAGTCGGGCGAGTTTTAAAATCTTTAAAAGATAAAAAGTTATGTTCTACTTCTTTCATGATGATTGTTTTATAAGGGATTTCGGGATTCTGATACCGATACAAGACTATACTACACAATGCGGTTCGTATCTTGACATGCTGAGTCAGCCTACTATCGCCGGTTTTAACCAGATAAATATTAATATTGGCGATTTCGGGACTCTAAAATCCGAAGACGGAAACTACACAAAGCGTCTCTTATCTCGACAGCCCGGGTCTGCGAAATCGCCGATATATACCCAATAAATATAGGCAATTTCGGGACTATATCTGGTAATATTGATATAACAAGATATACTGGAATGACTTCTCGCCTATTGTGTCTCGGCACGGCGGGTCTGACAAATCGCCGATATTATATTTACCCGATAAATATCAATTGCGCCGGGACTCCTAGGCTAATGCAGACGATTCAGTGTGGCTGTTTTCGGACGACCTCGGTTTTCGGACATTTAATGACATGCTGTTCGTTGTACTCACTTCGCTCTGTATTGATAGTGTTTTACAAGTCATGTGACAGATATTAAGTCAAGTGACGCTGTTGTCCCGCTTCGGAAGCTATTTCGGGCTACAAACTTAGCCACACCGTTCGATACAAGGTGTCAAACGCAACACACGGAGACAGCCCATGTCCGATATTTAAGCGCCATACACGTCGAAATAAGCTTATAGTTGCGTCGTCCATGGATTAGACGTAACTAATTTATCACATATTTTTACAAACAGTTTTCTAAACACATCGAAATTGAAAATCGGGGTTTGAAGTTTCAAAATATCAATATTTAGCCCCTATAATCACATTCGAAATACGATGTCCGATTACTGCGATAGCAGTCCAATTACTACGCACTCAACATGGGTCAACAATTTGGCAACTTTGACCCCCTAAATAACACTTCCGTCCTGTTACAGTTTGAGGACAAAAGCTTTCTGGGAATGGTGAGGCTCTTATTGAAGAGAAAATTAGACATGATAAAGCATTAGAAAAATTTGAACATGATCGCAACGTCTGGTCAGAAAAAAGATTACTCCAGGCTGACTGGGAAAGAGAAAATCAAGCAAAGGATGCACATGCTGCGGCAGAATTAAGAGATACAGATGCAGAAATCCTAGAAGAAGCAGAAGCGGTGCAAAGCAAAGCAGTTCAATTCTCAGATTATTATCAGCCAAGTCAAGAGCAAAAAAAATATGAGATGATCTATATTGCTGGAGGATTGGTCGTGGGATGGTTTATCTTCCGATAGGGTTACACCGGTAGGCGGAACGACTACAATAATTCAATACAAAAGCTAGTTGGCCAGTTATTGAAATTGATCATGTTTCCATCCTGATCTGTTATCCAGATACGCATTGAATCATATGGTCTGAGCCTTTTCTCAATGGCATGGAAATGAGCCGTCTTTAAAATTATAAGAGATACTCAACATGGGGTCAACAATTTGGCAACTTTGACCCCCTAAATAACACTTCCGTCCTGTTAACAGTTTGAGGATAAGCGCAATAAAGTTTCGAAGGATATGGTAATAAGATTTCGCAGTGCTCGTCATTTATGAAACGGCTTTGAGCGAAATTCACTACCCTGTCCGAAAAACTGTCACTAGATTTACTTGCACTGTGTGGTGTCGGCACGCCGGGTCTGCGAAATAAGATATTTATCCGATAAATATCGGCGACTTAGGACTTTAACTCTGATACTAGACGATACATTGTCAAATTGAGGGTAAATGTCCGATGTATATCGGAGATTTCACCACCTAACAGATCCGACTACCTCTGTCCGACTCTAAGTTCAAAAATAGCATCCATGGCCGGTAGTCAAGAATACTGTATGTTTTACATTATTAGATTTATTCATGCACGAAATACATGTTTTACATGCAAAGCATTTGTTCATTAAATGTCCACACGAACTTTCATACACTACTATCGGGACTTCGTCGAGAGGGCCGATCGGATATCACCGTGAGTTTGGGAGGGCCTTGCACGAATTACATTCTGTACAGGTAATACATTTTTACTTGGCGATCGATCGGGACTTGAACAGAGGACATATCGGACATCATCGGGAGTTTTGACTGGTCTTGTATGAAATACATTCTTTACAACAATAGACGATACTGTCTTTTTAAATAGCGGGCAAATATCCACTATATCGGAGATTTCATCACTTTGTAGATCTGAGTAAGCCCGACTTCCTAAGTTCGAAACGAACTTCGAAAAATAGACGACACTATAGATTTGTCGAATCGCGAATAAATATTTTCCGATACATATCGGAGATTTCGCAACCTTAAAGATCTGGCCAAGCTCGACTTACATGGTAACACCATAGACCCTCGAGGGTCTATGGTAACACATACAATCAGTCAATCCTTCCGTATCATTCACGAACCAAAAATTAATTTTAAGCGACTGGTAAAGAAAAACTATGTTTTAGAAACGTAGCGTTGAAGGATCGCAGGGTCACTCAGTGTCTCCAATTCAGTTCGGGGTCTGTACAAGCACAGTGACTCCCTTCGTGGAATCATACACAAAACGCAAACAACCAAATATGAACGATGTGTGGAGATGCTTTCATGATATCTTGGTTCAAATTAGTATGGTTTGATTTCAGTCGGGGAAAATTAATACTCGATGTCAGAAATATCGCTGTCCGAACTCTCCATAGTCGTCTTACAAACGCGCTGAACTGTTTACAGAACTCCTTCAGCTGCAAGCTACAATCGTCTGTATCGCCGATGACGTCACGCACGCTCCTCCATGAGCCCTTTCGCGCCCATGGAATTCCGAGCTCATTTCCATAAATGTCGTCTACTTCAATGTCTCTTTTCGTCGCCTCCGTAGTCGTCGGCGCGTGCAATTATGTTGCAAATTTGAGCTGCATTTTATTCAAGGGTGATTTTGGAAGGGATAAACGGTCAATGTCGCTGGACTTAGGTTTCCCTTTAAGTCCGGGGTTCCGCAAGGGTCACAACTGGGACCACTGTGTTTCATTCTTTATTTAAATGATATATTTGGTAATTTTAAATGTGGCTCCTTAGGCTTTGCAGACGATCTGAAGTTGTTTAAGATAATACGTAGTGTGAATGACTGTTCAATGTTACAAGAAGATATCAATTACTTGTCCACATGGTCTGAGAAATGGAAAATGCACCTTAATTATGCCAAATGTGTAGTACTTCGTCTTTCATTGAAAAGATTGCCAATTGAGAGGATTATAATATTGATGCTCACAACTTGAAGACTGTTTATAGTTACAGTGACCTAGGCGTGACACTAGACACAAAGTTAACTTTTTCAACTCACGTTGTTTCAATTGTCACTGATGCTCGAAGACTACTTGGCATGCTAAAAAGGTTTGGCAAACGGTTGTCAGTGGATGCATTGCTCGTGGTTTACAAAACATTCATTAGAACTAAACTCGAGTATGCATCAGTTGTTTGGAATAGTATTGACAAAGTGTACTCAGACAAACTGGAAGCTGTACAGCGTAAGTAGTAAGTATTTGTTCCCTTCCGTGACAAATAAGAATTTTTTACACCCATTTTATTCATTTATCTAAAGGAAGTGAAGGAAAAATTAACCATCCATGTAACTAAAGTATGACCCTGACCTATATATGAACTCACGCGCAACAATTTTGGCGCAGCAGTGCATTGTCCTGAACTTAGTGGGAAATTTCCCGCTGAGTCAGGTCCTGGACTTGCGCAATGTGCTATGACTCACTAGGTAATCCACTATCAGTACATCTGTCGGATCATTTGTTAGATAGATTCTGACTGTGCTGCAGCTCTGCACCGTTCCAGTGCCCATTCTGGAGGTGGATGTAAGTATATACTCGTTTTCTGGTTGTGTGAATTTACTATGTTTTTCCTACGCCTATCGGAGCGAGATTTTAGTCCCTCCCATACAGTAACCGTTCCGATCTTGAACACTGTTGCGCAATACCTTTTCCAGTAGGGACTTTCGCAATACTGCTTTCGCAATACCCTTCCAGTTGCTTAGCAACTTGTCACGTGGTTTCAGAGGTCTGAAAGTCTACAGTTTTCAGAAACATTTTCTACAGAATTTTTTCTGAACGACTCTAGTTAACTTGTTCACCCGATAGATAAAATTTTAGTAATTTCCTCTGAACTTAAAATATGTCGGAAGACCATTACTTCAAACAAAATGAGACGTTTCAGATGAATAACACTGATATCTAAAGTGTTCACTCTTTTATCTCTACGTACAAATGTAGTTCCTAAGTCATTCTCTACTCTATTCCCTCCAACAAAACATTCAATACTCATTTCATTACGATCTTTATCGATACTTATAATAATATCACAAGTTGTTCTGTTATCTGTTTTCATAGCATAATATCCAACCAAATCGTCAAACTCGTCTCCCGTAGCTAACTTTACACATCTAATGAGAACTGTACCATGTTGAAGTATTTTCATATTATCAGTCATCTGTTGATTTACAGTCTGTAAAGTGAGAACAGCTGCCTCATCACCGACACTTTTAAGACCCAGTTTCTTTAAAGTTGTGTCCCAAAATAATCTAACTGGAACTCCGCTAGCTGTATACGAGCAATAATTCTCCCCCTCGTTTATCCACCTTCTTAGTGTATTATCTGCCTTCATTATTGTATTAAGAGGACTAATTTAAGGTGAATCGGTATACCAAGAAGTGCAATGTATGGATTCGTAGGAGTAAGCCAACTACGAAAATCTAGCAACTTGTACTTGTTAACATTGCTATCGAAATAAATAACATTTGGAGTTCCTGGCAGTTCAGCAACTCCACCACTAATTTCACTATCCAATATATCTAAGATGTTACGCGGTACGTTATAAGGCATGAATTTCTGACTATCTCCATCCCACGTCAGAGCAAAAGGAGTAGGATCATTCGAAGCCTTTGTGGCGTCTATTATGGACTCATCAATGTCTTTCAGTTCAGAAAATTCTACAGCATGCTCGTGGGTTTGCACCGCGGCAGAGGCTAAGACAAAAAGTTTCTCGCGGTCCTTATAACGAAGAACGTAATCCTTATTATGATTACCTGCTATCTTAGTATTATTGTTCACTTTAACATCACTTAAATCTTCAAGCTCAAGATTTTGTACACGAATTGCACCTAGACCGGAGTTACTTGGACCAGACATGATTAACCTATATACAGTGAAAATTAAAATAATACCTTGTAATAATATACAACATACAACGATGATCATTAAGATTGTAAGCAAAACAGGCAAACCGGTTACTATGTATTTTAACCCTTGCATTGACATATCACAGTTTACGAAGATAAGGCTGCTAGAGTGTGGACTGTACAATTCATGGCATAACATAACATCGACGAATAATGTATTAAAATACCAAGAAGGCGACCAACCGAAGAAGACTAAATCAATACGACCGGGTAACTACAATATCGATACGTTAAACAAAGCAATCGGGTTGAAGCAAAAAATTAATTTTGAAAAATATATGCCGACAGGCCACGTTCTTCTAACTTTGGCGAAAGATATTAAAGTCTATTTCAATGCCACAGGTAGCTTCGCCAACGTCGTCGGCTTTTCAGATAAACCTGAGAACAACCCCGTGACAAAAAGTACTATGAGTCCAGGTCGAGCAGATTTCTTAACAGTCACTGAATATATAGTTCATTCAGATGTTGTTGATTTTACTGGAAGTTATGTTGGCTTGGGCTCTGACGAATACATACAGGGAGTAGTATCAGACTCTTTACAAACACTTCCCATTCAGGATACAAAAGAAATAGGTGAAAAGGTCACCTATAATTTTAAAGACGGCTCAATTTCCATGCCATTGAGAAAAGGTTCAGACCATATGAGTTCAATGCGTATCTGGATAACAGATCAGGATGGAAACATGATCAATTTCAATAACTGGCCAACTAGCTTTTGTATTGAATTATTGTAGTCGTTCCGCCTACCGGTGTAACCCTATCGGAAGATAAACCATCCCACGACCAATCCTCCAGCAATATAGATCATCTCATATTTTTTTTGCTCTTGACTTGGCTGATAATAATCTGAGAATTGAACTGCTTTGCTTTGCACCGCTTCTGCTTCTTCTAGGATTTCTGCATCTGTATCTCTTAATTCTGCCGCAGCATGTGCATCCTTTGCTTGATTTTCTCTTTCCCAGTCAGCCTGGAGTAATCTTTTTTCTGACCAGACGTTGCGATCATGTTCAAATTTTTCTAATGCTTTATCATGTCTAATTTCTCTTCAATAAGAGCCTCACCATTCCCAGAAAGCTTTTGTCCGATAATATTTCCTCCTGTGAATGCCGTTGCATTTAATACAGCACCGAGAACTGTCATTCCTATAGCTGAAGCCATAGCTAACTGTATATTATTACAAAGTATAAGGTTCTGCAGGAATAATATTTTTCTGTTCAAGGAGATCTTTGGTCGCAACCGCGGCAGCAGTCGCACCGCCTAATTTTGCCAATCGAATTAAATTTGGTCGACTTGGATCGCCCATATCCATTTTCAGAAATTTGCTGGAGATCATTAGATATCCCATCGCAAGTCCTGCGATTACAATACCATCGTACATTGTGTTTACAACTGTTTTAGTATCCATGATTGCTGACTAGTATATAAAATAAAAAAATAAAATAATTACGGAGTTAATCCATCTCATACAATGTAGAGGAGCTGGGTCCTCCCTCCCCTCCCCTCGGAACCCCTGTCGGAACTGTTCTGGAGGGAGCTGCTACGGGCTCTGTTTTTTTCGCTTTCTGGGGAGGATCTTTCCGGAGGGGACAATTATGTCGAGCACGCCCCCAATATAGCCCTAATGCAGTCAATGAAACTCCCACAATTCCTAAAACAAGATAACATTTATTATACCATTTATTATCGCGTGAGCTATCACACTGTTGTGGTACTCTATCGAACCCCTGTCGGAACCGTTCTGAGAGGGACTCGCTACCGCATCATCCCCTTCATTACTTGGCGTTTCTTCTCCCTGTTTTGCCTGTTCCATTCTGCTACTCGCTTGCCCGCAGCAACTCTCCCTGGATGCTTCGGCGGTAACGTCACTTTCTCTATGTTGCGCTGTGGCGTAGCCGGAGTCGTTTCCGTTTGCGGTGTGGGCCCCGTCGTCGTTTCCGTTTGCTGAGTCGGAATCGTTTGCGAAGTTGAATCCATTTATTTCAGGTACTATATTAAACCCGATTTTTTTAAAATTTAAATGTTTACCCGTAATTAAACCGGTGGAAATTAGAGCAATCACGGGCCCCCACGTGTAGGCTATCCGTCCTGATAATCGTTTTATTTCACTGTTTAGAATAAAATCCTTTTTAAGATCAGTGGCATAGTTATCTCGATCATCGATTGGAACTACCTGACTTATTGCGCGGGCTCCTAGATCTATGAAACTTTGAGTGATGGTATCACTTATAAGAGAACTGTATTTCGCTTCGTACATTTTGAAGGCTTTATCCACCGTTTCATCTTTCCATTTTTCTATGTCAGCAACTGAAATCTCCTTGCCAAAAAATAACTTACTTTGACCACTTGCGATGACACAGAGTATTTTTTCACGTTTAGTCTCTATTATGGATCGAGCGTCCGACGCTGCGGTTGGCCCTTCGGAATGCGCTGCCATATTTGCCGCTGCCGATGACTTTATTAAATTCTCCATTGTTTGCAGTATGTTATCTATTCTTAGTAAAAAATAAAAAATTCGTTTAAACCTGAATCCGAAATAAAGTATTAACATAGTCTGGAATGTTAGTACGATTCCGACAGGGATTCCGGGAAAATTCTCCTCCATTTAAATCTATCTGTATATAGAAACACGAATAATGAGTACAGACCTATTCCCTGTTGCTTTTCAATTGAATAAGACGAGCGTACCGACAGTACAGCATGCTGATATTCCTTCCAAACCGAACGGGGGAGTAAAACCTATTCTCATGGACTTAGAAATATATGTAACGCCGACAGATAAATTTACTTTTCATCCACGGGATATATTTAAAGATAACGTAATCACTCATCGATCAGCGAAAGAAAGTAATGTCTGGCTGGGCAGCCCGCATATGAAATATTGGGACCAGCAACTGAATTTCGCTGTATGGTGTAGCACTACTGGTTGCGGTATATCATTCGCCCATCTCTTTGATAAGAAATTTCCTCCGCAAATACGATCATTCTGCCGTTTCCATGTATACTTTACAATACGTCGTATTCTTCATGAAATGGGCGTTGCACTTCCAGACGATACCCCCACCTTCAAAGCGGGCGACAATCCGTACAATCTCGTCCAATATGAACTTCTATGTACAGAATTTGGAAATATAAGTCCAACGAAGTCCGACTTTCGATATCGAAAAGGCCAAAATAAGGGTCTTGGTTATGGTTATGAATATTACACTAATCGTGGGCCCGTTAGACAGCCTGCTGCTGTATACAATGGACACGACTTTTTCCTCTCCTCCGACGGAGGTGTTTTCTATACACATACAATTTTTGGAAAGAAAAAACATGTACTGTCCGACAAAGAACGACCGCACTACTATTTCTTCCGAAATGATGGATCGGAGGGACAATATAATAGTTTCATTCCTCTGAAGGGAGACTCTGGATTGACAAAGGCTGGCCTAGCCCGCCTAAACGAAAGTCTTGAAGCCTACGTATATTGCATACTCGGTGCACAAGCGAATATTCGCAGTACCATAGTAGGTGATACTGGCAGTGCAGAGCAAGTCCGAAAAGAATTCGGCGTTCTCCTCGAAGATGAAATTCGTAATACCGACAAAGTAATCAGTTATAGGCGATATCAAGACACAATAATGAATACTGGTGTCAAACTTGATATGGCAGTTTCACCCAATTTACTTCTCTTGCCATCTAAAATGGTTATTCTTTCGGGCCCGGCAATCGCAGGTTATAATAATGAATTGCAATACGCAACTGAATCTATGGCCTTCGGGGTGAATGGTGATATAAACACGGAAGTTCGAGAAAGTGCTATACATGAGATGGAAGGGGAAGAGGATCCCGTGAAGTGGCAGGACGAGCCTGGAGGAGCGACTAACAATGATGCGAGTCGGGGGATCCCCCTCCCCTCCCCTCCCCTCCCCGGAACGGGCAGCATCTACGACACTCGGCGCAGACCCTATTCACGAATACGGCAAAATTGGTTTGTTATCTTTAGCAATATTCATTACTATTGTAGGTACTGGAATACTCTAACTCGAGCCAGTAACTTAAAAGAACTAGAAGAGATTCATTAATGTACAGTATATAGATCCGATCCGATGGCAATGTTCGCAACCCCACCATTCAACATGATTGTAACTGGACCGACAAATTCTGGCAAAACTGAATATGTAATGGATCTCCTCACCGGTTCGTACTTAAGGAAATTCGAATATATAGTTTTCATTTGTCCGACATTCATGAACAATAAAACGTATAATAGAAGATTCATTTTCACAGATGACAATGTATTTGTGTTTCCGGTCGGACTCGATGCTGTGAATGATACACTAGCCTACGTGCATAAAGAATGGGCCGGCACGAACACTTTAATAATCCTCGACGACTGCGCCTCGTCCAAAGATATGAAGAAGCGCAGTGATGTTTTAGTCAAACTTGGTTTCAGCGCAAGGCACGACGGATTATCTGTCTGGGTTCTAACTCAACAATATACTAGTATTAGTAAACCATTCAGGGAAAACATACAGATGTTAGTACTTTTTTACACACCGAGCAAGACAGACAACAAAACTATTATTAAAGAATATGGAATGGAGGTGTCAGAACGGGAGGTGGGTTCCCTAATCAGACAATTAAAAAATACACCATTCAGTAAACTAGTATTTCATTTACAGCATCCGTACGACATACAATTTTTCGCTTAATATAGCTAATCATGGAAGCTGAAGGCAATCCCGAAGGAACTCTTAGAGAATTATATTACAACCCGAAAACTGGTTTTGGAGGTGTACAAAAATTATATGACGCAGCATGGGCCAGCGGACTCCACGTTACTAAGAAAGAGGTGCAGGAGTGGTTAAAAACTCAGCTAACTTATAATCTACATAAACCGGTACCTCGTACTCGTGGTGGTGGTTCGGGCGGCCGGCGCGTTTTTGTAACATCGATAGACTCTCAATGGCAAGCGGATCTCGTGGAATTCCCTTCACCATTCGCAAAAGAGAATCGTAACATTCGATACATGCTAACAGTAATCGATGTACTCAGTAAATACGCATGGGCCAGGCCAATACAGTCAAAAACGGCTGATGATACGTTACAGGCGCTACAAGATGTGATTAAGAAATCCGGGAGAAGGCCCGACAAACTTCAGACAGATGAGGGGCGGGAATTTACTAACCGAAAAATGCAGGGGTGGCTCCAGGAGGTGGGAATTCACTGGTTTCACACCTACAGTGACAAAAAAGCTAGCGTCGTTGAACGTTTTAATCGGACTCTTAAGACGATGATGTGGAAATACTTTACATACAGACAGACACGTTCCTGGCTCCCCATTCTACCAGAACTTCTTGAGAATTACAATAACACCGTACACGGAAGTATCAAAATGAAACCCGTCGACGTAACAGAGGAGAACGATTGGCAGGCATTTTATACACTATTCGGTCCTGAGTTGGCAGCCGGGGGAGTTAACCCTGAATTCAAGCCGGGAGAACGGGTTCGAATTACAAAATACAAGACCACTTTCAAGAAAGGATATTTACCAAATTGGACAGAGGAGATTTTCGTAGTTTCAAAAGTGGTGTACGCAGCTGACTTGGGAACACCACCAGTTTACAAAATAAAAGATCTGAATGGAGAGGAAATACTCGGCACTTTCTACTCTGATGAACTTCAGAGCGCCCTTTCGGAACGGGGAGCCGACGAGCTGTACAGAGTAGAACGAATTTTGAAGACGAAAAAAATTAGAGGAAAGAAATATTATCTGATAAAATGGCGCGGCTATCCAGAAAGTTTCAATAGTTGGGAGCCGGAGGAAAATGTTATTAGTACTACGTAAGTACTTCGTAAGCTCCTGTGCTGGTACTTGTCAAGTACTTACGTAAGTACTACGTAAGTACTAACGTAAGTATTTACGAAAGTTATTCAGTAAGTACCATGGACGAAGTCTTAATTTCTTGAAAGCCGAAAGTGTCAGTTTACCGTTATTCTTCCAACCACCTGGCCAAGTATTTATCATGTACTGTCGTAAGTAATGTTCACTTACTGCATCTCGTCTGGCCGTATGTGGATGAGGTGGTACAGGGAAGGATCTGTAGAGTTCCGAAGGGGGACATATTAAGTTTGCAAGATCTTCAAAGCGACTTCTCATGTTGCCATAGTCCGTTCTTTCGAGTCCCCCTTGTTCAGCTTTCTTGATAAGTTCCGGTTGAAGTATAATGTACACAACTGACATGAGCCATAGACAAGTAACTTCAAAGTCTTGCTCGTAATCGTAGTGTTCCTTCGGCATCATATCAAGTGCCTGTAAGTCAAACGGAGCATTATAAGCGTGCACAGATTCACAAGCATTAAGAAGTTTGTGTAGGTTCTTGAGTGAGACTCGAGGTTGTTCTAGTTGTTCTTGACCAGGTGGATAATAAGCTTTTTCAAGTTCCTCCTTGCTGAAACCGTCTATTAAAAATCCTTGGCTGCCGCCGCTCCATGCAATTCCAAAGTCAAAAGCTCGTGGATATTCTACTGGCCCGACTGTCTCGGTATCAATTGTTGGATTAAGTATATTCTTGAGAACTTCATGCGTAAGAGCGTTCCGAATTACCAAACATGGAAGTCTGTAGTCGTGGCAAATTTCTAAGAAAGTCTGTTTGAACTTGTTGTGAATCTCTTCTAGTTCTTCTAAGGCGGTTATTTCGTACGACCTGGCTCGAGTCAACACATTCCGCCTGCAATAATACCAAGGCATATCTTTGAATATGATAATGAAACTGTCTAAATGGTCAAATGCTCTATAAACATCTTTTTTCTTCCGCTGCCACGCCTCGGATTCGAGAAAAAGTTAGATGTTGAATTATGGAAGAGTCACAAATAATGTAGCGTTCCGAAGGGGTACCCCCCTCCCAAGCCTGACATTGTAAACTAAGCGTATGTTCTATAAACTGGTTCTGAAAATCGGCAATCGAAACGTGGCGCCCATTATAAAAGTCGGCAATGTTGCTGGAAAAACTAGTGTCAAATTCTGGTACGTGAGTCACCGTAGCAACTCCCTCTTCTTTCAAATTTACTGCATCGTAACTCTTACCACTTCCAATTGGTCCATTTATGAATATGTATGACATTTTGGGATACTATATCATAGAAAAAAATTTTTTTTAAATTATTTTTATTAAGATATATACGATAAGACAATGACAATCCTTTCTATTTCAACTGCAATAAAAATACTTGAAACCGGAGAAGAGAATATTCGAATCAGTGACGGCAAACTCATATTTGAAGAATATTTGGTAGATCCTTTCATATACGTAGACAGTGAGCTAGAAGTGGTTTTCCCCATCGGACCTAAGTACGGTTCTAAAGATCCTGCTACATGCGATGAAATGTGTGTCCGTTGGCAACCGAGTCTTCAAAAGTTTACTGATTTAATAATATTCCGTACCCTAGGTGAAAGTTTCGATGCAAGCACTGCTAAAAGTTATGCTGCAAGCCTGGCCGCTCACTCCAAGAATACTACTGGATTTTACAATCCATCTAAAGTGTATCAGAAGCGAGGGAGCGAGGCACAGCCAGTGGCGTATTTTAAATTTCGGTTTAAAAGAGGGGACGATTTCGCTACATGTATTGATATGGTTCAAGAAATTGACTGTGCTTTTAAAACAGTGAGCCCATTGCCAGTCCGAGAAAATCCTGCTATTGTACCTCGTAATATCAGGAAAGGTAGTAAGATAGAATTCTTAGCATTTAAACCGCGATTAAGTAAGCGTGGCCTTTCTTTCACTGTTGAGAGGTTATTTTGTGCTGCGCCTAATAAACCAGAAATTCAAGATGCGGAAGAACTAGTCGACTTAGAAAGATTAGGTGAGATATATAAACAAATAAATGCTGACAAAAATATTATAGTGGATTTTGATGACCTATCATAGAATAATTATTTTTTCATTTTAAAAATTTTTAGGATAGTATATATCATAAAGATTATTATGGCCCGTCGATTACATACAGCATTCAAGGGAGCAGTTTTACGAAAAGAATTTCCTGAAGTCAAGCGAGTCAAGGATATCGGGGAGCTGGTGGATATTGAAGGTATGGTCAAAGAAAGAAAGATGTACTCTGTTTATACCGAAATGGAAGTCAAATTATCGGATCCGAAAACTGGTAATACACAAAATCGTACATTGCCTGTTAAATTAAAAGATACATACACAAAAGATGTAAGAGGGGTGGATGTGAAACAACAATTAATAGATCGCTACGATCGTATGCTTGATACAATTGAAGCTGTTGAGGGTTCTGGTCTCGTTCTCGAGGAGATACTTAATTTTGAAGTAATTCTAGTAGAAGTTTTACTCGGTGCCGGGGCTGGCGCAGTCCAACTTCCCGGATGGTTAAAAAATAAGCATTGTGTGAGCGAACTTATTCTACCGGTGGGGGCCGAGAATTGTTTCAGTATGCCGTCGTAGCAAGTATAAAGTTGAGCGATCCCGAGTTTCGTGAAAAGAGGGGTGGTCAGGTAAGGAGAAACTGGAAGACGTACGCCCCATTTATGGCTGACTACTGTTGGGAAGGTATTCCTTTCCTACGCCCGCCGATCTGACTGTGTTCAGGCGCTTCGAGCAGCAAAATCCGGGAGTCCAACTTCAAGTGTTTCAGATCCACAAGTCTGATCCCGACCCGTCCGACATAACTGTGTTATATAGCGGAGCCGAGGGACCCGGCGGAGCGGATCGGGTAGCAAATATATTACTGATAGTTGGTGGGGAGGGCGGGGGTCACTTCGTGCCAATTACTTCGTTAAATCGTCTTCTTAATTCTCATACTAATCGTAAGAATAAGCACAGAAGGAAGTGTATTTGCCCGGTTTGTAAAAGAGGTTTTAAGTCAACAGAAGAATTAGAAAAACATCAGGTATACTGTGGAACAGACGCCGCCCAGCCAGTTTTTCCTAAGGAAGTATGTCAATTCGAAGGACATCGGAAGAAGGTTCCTTCTCCCTACGTCGTCTATGCAGATACTGAGGCAATTATTGAGAAGGGAACCGGTCGACATATTCCAATTTGTCTTTCGTATGTTATGGTGGAACGGGGGTGGGCCCCTTCGGAACGGCGGCCCACCGTTTATGGTAAAAGAACATTCACAGGTCTCTCCTGTGTTACAGAATTTCTAAAGGATATGAAAGAACGGGCCGAGTATTATTCGAAATCGTATTATTGGAAAATAATACCGATGAAAGATCCTTCTAATTACGACAATCCAGTCTGTATTGCATGTGGAGAGCCGGCAGGATACCGAGTAGTGAAGGAGGGGGCGACTTTTTATTGCGAGGGATGTCGACCGTCGAGAACCATTCCTATCTACTTTCACAACCTCAAGGGATACGATGGTTCTTTTATTTTGAAAGAATTACATGAAATAGATGATGGGGGTACCGGACCAGAGCCTAAAATCATAGCTAAGACGAGCAATGGTGGAATTATGGGTCTCTCGAAAACATTTATTTTTAGTGCCTCAATTGTTGTTGCCGGAGGGAAGAGGGAGATAAAGAAACGTTTCTTTTCTATAAAGTTTATGGATAGTGCTCAGTTGATGATGGGGTCGCTCGCGAAGTTGGCAAAACTGTGCCGGAGGATGGGTGGACGGTACCACTTTCGTACCCGGACATTCAAAGGGCGAAAGGTTTCTTCCCCTACGAATATTTAGACTCGGTTGACAGACTGGGAGAGGGTGAGCTCCCGGAGAGGGGGGAATTTTATAGCGAATTGACGGAAGAGGGGATTTCTGAGTCTGATTACGAACATGCATTGCGAGTATGGGGCGAAGTTGGATGTCGTACGATTAAAGATTATATGGAATTCTATTGCGAGACTGACGTTCTCCTTCTTGCAAATATATTCGAAAATTTCCGCGACACATGTTTAAAAGCATATAAGTTAGATCCGGCCCATTACATGTCAGCGCCCGGCTTGACATGGGATGCTATGTTACTTTACACGGGTAATAAATTTGGGCTCATTCAAGATGCTGAGCAGATGAATTTCGTACAGAGGGGAATTAGAGGCGGCATCAGCCAGTGTAATATTCATTACTTACAGACAAATCATCCTGCTTACGTCGCCGCCGAGGGGGCTGGTGAAGCTGGCGGGAATTACGATCCAGAGAAGCCGGTGACCGAAATAAAATATCTCGATGCAAACAATCTCTACGGCTGGGCAATGAGTCAGGCAATGCCTACGGGCGGACTTCATTGGATGACGATGGAAGAGTGGGAGGAATGGGAAGAAGGGGGCCGAGGCGGAGCCGGCGGAGCTGGCGGGGCGTGGGGACCTGGCGCCACCTTTCCACCAAGTTTTCTAGAAGTAGACTTAGAATATCCAGCCGAATTACATAAAGAACACAGCGATTTGCCATTAGCGCCGCATCACTTCGATTTTCCGGGCCAGGGCACTCGACTGATTACAAGTGTGTTGGACAGAGAGAGATACGTCTTACACTACAAGTTGCTGGAATTCTATCTTCGGATGGGAATGAGATTGAAAAAGATTTATCGGGTGCTTGCTTTCGATGAGAGGGCATGTCTCGCGAAATATATTGACTTTAACACTAAAATGAGGGCAAACGGGAAGACAGATTTCGAAAAGAATTTCTATAAGCTGATGAATAATGCAATGTTCGGTAAGACAATAGAGGATGTTCGAAAGTACAGAGACTTTAAATTTGTTTCGGACTGGAACGGTACGGATAGTGGCCGATAAAAGATTCAGAAGTATAATCCAAAGACGAAACATATAACTTTCATAACTTCCGAAGAGGATGGCGATTCCTGCGACAGTGCCCTACTGGAACTGAAAACGGATGAGCATAGATATGTAAACCAGTTTTCATTGGCGCCGCAGTACTGGAACTTTCTAAGCTGCTTATGTATGAGACGCATTACAATTACTTTCGAAAGCAGTTCCCTGGAATACGATTAGCCTACATGGATACTGACAGTTTTGTTTACAGTGTACCGATCCCGGATCCGGACGTAACTTTCAATGATATAGTCCGAGAAGATGTTGAAAAGAATGGTAATGAGTCTATATATGATACTAGTGGGATGAGTGGGCCCAACTTTCCGAAGATTAATAAAAAAGTGATAGGTAAATTTAAAGATGAGTTGAATGGTGAACCTATTCTTGATTTTGTCGGCATACGCTCGAAAGTGTATGCTTTTCGAACTCCCGTTTCCGAGACGAAAAAAAATAAAGGGGTGAAAGATGTTTGTGTTAGAAAACATTTGAACTTTGAAGACTATAAAGATCTGTTTGAAACTGGGAAGGAGCCCGAGCAGGCACAATTTGTACAGTTTGTACGGAAAAAGGCTGGAGAAATCCGTAGTGAAAAGCGTAGTAAAATTATGATGGCGCCAAATGATATCAAACGTGTGCAGTTATACAATCTGAACACGGGCGAATGGCTGGCAGAAACACGGCCGATAGGAATGACCTACGGTTACGGTTAAAATTGTAAAGACTTTAATCTACTATTTTCAACAGTGACCTGGGCATCACTAATAACATAAACGTGGGCAAATATATTATCATCGCGAGCGTCGTCGCCAACTTTTACTGAAGTGTCCATTTTTATTATCTCAAGTTGAATTCCATCCTTTGTGTTCATTACTCTTAGACCATTTCCATGAAACTCAATATCTTTAAAACTACGCAGATCGATAAACAGACAGAATTTATTCTTCAGACAATCGACTTCATCTATATCAATTTCACACCAATCTTTATCTTCAGCAAAATACCGTCGTGTTTCTTTCCAAAATTGTCTTGGTATCATCTTCTGAGCGTACACTTTATTTGCAATGCCTTCGATTGATACAGACACAGATTCAATGGATGGATTAAAGAAAAGTTCACTGTTCAGTTCTGTCTGATTCTGATTTTTAGTGAAGAGTATAGCGATACCTCTAATGCTACGTCGTGGTACATTTATATTTTCATTGATAACCGTGTCCGATTCTTTGAATGGGATCATTCTAAAATAATGTATATGCTCGTAGAGAAAACTTTTCCCACTGTTGTAATAACCAGCAGTATCTCTCGCGAGTACGGAATCAGAAATTGTTTCGTATTCCATTTGAATGTTTTTTAATTTATAATTGGCTGTAACAACCTGATTACTGACAAGTAATTGGGAGGCAGGTGCAAGCGTAATTTCCCATTCGATATGACTCCCTAACTCTTTTGGATATGCAACTCCATGACCTGTTATGAGGGGATGAGTGAGACGAATAGCATATTTTGTTTTATATGTGTCGAAAAGTAAAAGATCGTCCCATTTTGAAAGCCTGTCGGCATTTGCATCGGCCGCGCCACTTCTCAATTTTCTTAGATTTTCGTTCTGAATTCCGTACAGTGTCATGTTCGTTCTCTCCTTTTTATGTTTGAAGAGATCGCGATAACATTCAATGAGGTTATATTTATTCAAATTGAAAAGTGTCTGACCCTCAAATTTGAGTTCCATACGCTCCACCAAATTTTTTGCAACATTTTGAACTACCCGGTTATCTTCATGTCCCGTTACTTCGAGATCAAAAACCAGGTCGAAAGTATCTGGAACTAGTACTACTCCGCTTTCTAACTTTGGACATCGTATGATAAGTGTCTGGCCTGAATTTGCCTCACTTGGATTATGAGCAATCACGTGATGAGTTCTTTCTGACTTCGTTCCCTTCGGTATTCGGTTGCTGAAAGTCGGTAATAATGATCTATCGTACCCCATTTTTGTGTAATGTATATAGTAGAAGAAAAAAAGAAAATTAATCACATCTTTACGTAAATATTTCCGTCTGCCTGAAAGATAAATCGATTGCCTGTGTCGCGAATCAATCGAAGAACCCAATATTCTTGTAAATGTTGGACTTCCATTTCATCATTGTCAATCTCCTGAAAGACGTTTATGAATTCTAGTCGCTTAAAGAAGTTAGTCTTTTGACATTCTTTAATGAAAGCTAAAATGTTATGATATAGATTATCATCTTTGAGTCGAACACCTGGATTTGCTCGAAGGATATGGCGATTTACCCGCCGAAGTTTGCACCATTCCAATTCGACAGAGAAACCAAACAGGTCTTTATTTTTAGAAAGAAACTTTGCAATATTCTTTTCACCAAACATGCGCGACCATATATTAGTACATAATTTTATTTATAATGACTAATGTTAATCCAGTTAAAAATATCCATAGCTGTTCTCCAACAAATCCGACAACCGATCCTGCTGTTTTTAATAGAAAACTGACAAGGGAGCCGATTAAACCTGGTATTGCAGCAGCACTTTTTGCAGCCAAGGTTTTTAACCATTCGCCAAATTGCTTTACAATTTCTTTCGCTTTTGTATATACTTTGGGCGGACCTGAACCAGACCCGCCAGTTCCTGCTCCCGCTCCTCCTCCTCCTCTAGTCACAGCCAAGGCAATCGTTGATATTGTCATTCCAAGGGCAGTCAGTATTGCAGCGATTGTAATACCATTTCGTTTAAATAATTCTGTCAGCTTCAGCCTCAGTGACAATTCTGGATCGGAAATTACATCACGAAGAGACCTAGTCGTCGCCAGTCTTTCACGTGCCCCGCTAATCTTACCATTTTCGTATTCAATTCGATTGTCAATTTTAGCTTCTCTTGTTATGAGTTCAGCTAGTAGTTTCTCGGCTTTTTCTTTTCCTTGGGTGTGATCTTCAGGAATTTCCTTTAACTGTTTTTCAACTTCTCTTTTCTCTAGCCTTATTTTAACTTTTTCATTGTTAAGGTCGCTAATACGCATATTCGCAATCTTTAATTCATCATTAATAGCTCTATATTCTGGGTTTAGATTGTTCCATTGTTCGATTTTATTTTCAAAAGCTTGTATTTTATCTGCATTACCAGAAGCATCTTGTCGTAAGAATGTCAGTTCATCTTTGTATACACCCATGTCTTCTGGCGTCATCTTCTCAGCTGGTATTTTATCATTTTTCACATCTTCAGAATACAATGTACGACTCACATATTCGGGCTCTGCGCTAGAGCGACCTCCTAATACATCTCTCATAAATTCATGTCCTCCTTTTTCTCTCATTAATGTGGTGAGCTTATAAAATCCACCTCCTCTATCTTTAGACAGCTTGAGGTTTTTATAATACAGCTTTCCATCCCTAATCTCAGATTCCATAGCCAATACATTTAGTGCATCCGAATCAGTAATTTTATTCTCCTTTAAGAATTTATTAACCATTCTTAATTTTTATCTGCTCTAAGTTTAGTCCAAAGATCAACCTTTGGGCTAGCAAGGAAAGGATCAGCTTCTGCAAGGGCATTATCATCGTCTATAAAGAATGTTTCAGCAGTAGCGTCATCATCATTTAAATTTGCATCATCGAAATCCTGGAGTGGTATATCTTCTCCTCCTTCTGCCATATTGTCTTTCTATATTACTACAATTATTTTTTATCATCCCTTACATATACAGTAAAAATGCACATCTCAGTTGTTGAAAGCGTTGAACAATTGGCTGATTATATAGAAAGAACAAGTGCTGCATATCGACGAAGTTATAAATTAATGGGTCGAATTGATATGGCTC
This sequence comes from Ptychodera flava, assembly GCF_041260155.1. Lineage (NCBI taxonomy): Eukaryota > Metazoa > Hemichordata > Enteropneusta > Ptychoderidae > Ptychodera > Ptychodera flava. The sequence goes on along the minus strand of NC_091928.1, from coordinate 50,140,628 downwards.
TTAATATTACTAAAGGAATTCTTGTAAGTTCTGCTGTCATAGCAGCAATTCCGACAGTTCCAGTTCTTTTAGCTTTAACTCCCATACCAGGTGTTATTATTGATGTAATACAAGGGAAAACGGGTGTAGCAAAGAGACGAGAGAAATATAAACATTATTATGTGCAATATAAACAGCTGCTTACACAAATACAAGAAAAAGGTGCAACAACAGAAAACGGGTCAGAACTTATTCAGGACATATTTCATCAGGCGCTAGAAATTCAAAAACAAGAAGGATTTAGTCCACCTCTGGAAAGATACCTAAGACATTATGGATTGAATGGATATGAAGTTAGATTCAGAAAAATTCTGTAGAACATGTTTCTGAAAACTGTAGACTTTCAGACCTCTGAAACCACGTGACAAGTTGCTAAGCAACTCGAAGGGTATTGCGAAAGTTCCCTACCGGAAAGCCCCTGCTGAAAAGGTATTGCGCAACAGTGTTCAAGATCGGAACGGTTACTGTATGGGAGGGACTAAAATCTCGCTCCGATAGGCGTAGGAAAAACAAATTCACACAACCAGAAAACGAGTATATACTTACATCCACCTCCAGAATGGGCACTGGAACGGTGCAGAGCTGCAGCACAGTCAGAATCTATCTAACAAATGATCCGACAGATGTACTGATAGTGGATTACCTAGTGAGTCATAGCACATTGCGCAAGTCCAGGACCTGACTCAGCGGAAAATTTCCCACTAAGTTCAGGACAATGCACTGCTGCGCCAAAATTGTTGCGCGTGAGTTCATATATAGGTCAGGGTCATACTTTAGTTACATGGATGGTTAATTTTTCCTTCACTTCCTTTAGATAAATGAATAAATGGGTGTAAAAATTTCTTATTTGTCACGGAAGGAACAAAACTTACTACTAGCGTAACTTTGTTAAATATTTGTGTTATCTTGTAAATGTAAGATTTGATGATTATTAATATGATGATATGTGTGTTATGTTTATTTACCAATGCTGTCTAAACGGCGCACTTATTTTGACCTTGTTTTTCTTCACAAATCAATTAATGCCCTTCTTGATTGCCAACCATTTTTTAATTTACACATTCCTGGGCGATCAACTAGACAGAAACGGACATTTCATGAACCTGGTGGTAGAGTTAAATTTACTAGCAATTCACTTTTTAATCGCATTCCAAAGCTATATAATAGTTTTTATCAATGTCTACCAATTTTTAACATTTCTGTTTCGAGTTTTAAAAGAAAAGCTAAAAGCATTTGCTTTTGAATTTTTACTTTGTCCTTGTTGTGCATGTCATTTGTTTTAACTTGCTTTCTTGTCCTGTAACATCATGTTATTTGTATTTTTTACTAAAATCCTCCTGTAAGTGCGGATGTATATGGTTTTTAACTGTATCATATCTGTGTTGGAGTTCGAAATAAATAAATAAATAAATGTTTTATATCAACAAAAAAGTCGCGCATGCGCAGCACGACGACCATCACCCTCTAAGTCCCCAAATTATATTAGACAACCCTAACATACCCTTGATATTTGTAAGTATCCCGTCAGTTTTCTCGTCGCCCTCCAGGTGTTTGTAAATGCAGCCTTAGTAAGCCAAAATAGTTTCTTTGTCCTATTACCGTGCATTCCGAGAAGGGTCATTGAACAAAACGTTATTTCTTGTTGCCATATCTTTGACTTGCATATGACACACGTAGATAAAAACAATGTGGTGTCAGTGTTTCTTTTTACGACTGCCCACTGAAGATAAGACCATATTTGATCACTACACCGTACAATCTAAGGGTCATGGCAAACACAGGGTCACCTTATGTTGCCTCATAAGTGTGGTGTTTAGGTCGTTGCAGAACTCGCCAGGTTACCTTACGCAGTGTTGTGTTGACCTGGACTTGCGGATATGGAGAATGTTAAAACACACGCTTCGCGTGATGATGAACTGATATTTTATGTGAATGGAAGGAAGGTAGGTTCACTTGAATCCATCAGTTTCAAAATTTGAATAAGGCCAGCACATTTCCAGGCATATTCCCTGAACTCTGTCTCACATATTGGAAAGGGATGAGAAAGTGCCACTTTCTTCCACGTTCTACCACTTTCTTACCGATGGTGAGAATCTGCTGTTATATCCACAACTACCAGGTGAGAAATTCCTGGTTCTCTCCAACACAGCTGCTGGCAGTATTCCATGGCTAGTATATAACAAGTAACGTAGATGACCTTTTTCGTGAGTAGACCAATCCACCATATTCCCCTTAGAGTACCCTTGAATTCAGTACTCAATTGCCACTGTAACATTTTGCGCAGCACTACATATTCAACATCTTTTACATATGTGGCGATCTGCGACTGATAGTACATTGCCCCATTTTCAATTATGAATGATACTTAATGTTAGTCGTTTTGCTGACAGGCCTAGCACAAGATAAGACAGGGCTCGGCTGATGATTGTTGACCTTTAAGCAGGAGGCAGCTGACCCTATTTGATAAGTAAGGTTAGCGGAACGTAAACAAATCTGACATATTTTTCTAAAACATGCCCATAAACGGATGTCCACCAGTGGAGGTCTGAACTATTGCATTAGTATACATACTTAACAATAATGCAAGCTTTGGGAACGGGTTAAATTTTCGTAAAGTGCTAATTACACACTTTTTGTTCATCAATTACCGGAGAACTCGACCAAGGAATTTCCGCGGAAATTAACATATGGCATTCAGGGGCCATAAGGAGTGATCACAGCGTTTATTTAATATGGAACGCCAAGACTGACTTAAGTGGTCAAGCATCACGTTGTCATGAGTATCATCATGTTGTGATGTGCAATCAACATGTGGTTTAAAGCATTTACAATACTTTCTAGGAATTTACAGTTGTTCTAGGCATTTAGCATGTTAATCTACCCATTCAGTATGTCGTTTTAGTCATTAAGTATGTTGAGCTAAGCATTTACCATAATGTCTCAGGCATAATATTTTGTCCTTGGCATTTTCTCTAATCGCCTCATACATGCAAAATGTTGTCTTCGACTTTCAGTATGTTGTTCTTATCATTTAATATGTTATGCTAGCCATTCATTACATTGTCCTAGGCATTAAATATGTTGTGTTGGGTATTTCCTATATTGCCCTAGGCATTCAGTATGTTTTATATACATTTAATGTTGTCAAAGGTATTTATCATATTGTCCTAGACATTTGATGTGTTGTACTAAGCATTTGCCATATTGTCTTAGGTATTTGATATATTATCCTAGGGATTAAGCATGTTGTCCCAGGCATATGTTGTTCTTGGCATTTGATGTATTGTCCTAGGCATTTAGTATAGTGTCCTAGGTATTCAGTATGTTGTGCAGGGTATTTTCAATATTGTCCTAGACATTTAATATGCCTTAGTAAACATTTACCATATTGTCTTAAGCATTTAAATTTGCCGTTCTTGGCCTTCAGTATGTTGTCCTTGTCATTCAGCATATTCCCTGGGTATTTATTTGATGATGTCCTACGCAATCAGCATGTTTTCCTTGGCAATTCTATGTTGTCCTAGGCATTCAGCATGTTGCAGATGTTGTCCCGGGCATTTAAAATGTTGTACTAGGCATTCAACATTTTGTCCTAGGCATTTGAAATATTATCCAAGGTTTTCAATATGTTGTGCTAGGCATTCTGTATGTTGTCTTACGAAATCAATATGTTGTGCTAAGCATCTACTTTATTGACCTGGGCATTTAATATGTTGTGCTTTGTATTCAGACTGTTTTCCTAAGCAAGCAATATGTTGTGCTGGGCATTTAGGTATTCAGTATGTTGTCCTACGCATTAAATATGTTGTGCCAGGCATTTATCATATTGTCTTAGGCATTTAATATATTGTCCTACGCATTTGAAATGTTTACCTTGGCATATACTTTGGTATCCTAGCCATTGATCACGTTGTCCCAGACATTCAGCATATTCTTCTGGACATTTCACATGTTCTTATAAGCTTCTAAAATACTGTAGAAGGCATATAGGTTGTATTTTAGCCTTGTCTATTTGCAATGCAAATATATCTGCATGCTTCAGTACACAAACCTGAAGCTCCATTACAGTTCATATAAAGGTAGTTTACTATTTATTTTTTAGTATTTATATCCTCTTTATATCTTAGTATTCTGTTTGACTTTCTGCAAGAGGTCATCATATCTCTTCGCCTGTCCACGGTCCCGTGGCCTGTCAAAGGGTGAGTTACTTGTTTTGGTTCTGGATTACGAGCTCCCCCTCCCCTGCAAAAAAATAAATAAATCATAACACTAATTTCCGCTGTCACGCAGCGGTCCATAAAGATTGATGCAGCACACTCCGATTTCCACTGACCTGCAGTTTGACTACGCTGCTCTAGTAATTATTTACCTGCAAGGTTAAAGGTGACGCAAGATGAAATTATTTTACGAGACAAAGTATCAGAGTGTAGGTTTGGTTTTGTTTGGCTGATTCAAGTTGTTTTTCCTGCGTGTATCAACAGCTGCGTGGCTCGGCACTTCGCTAGGCCCTTAATGTGCTGTTCGGGCTAGGCCAGGTTCTTTCTGATTAAGGTTGATTGCGCCTCGGGGACATATATTCGGACTCATAAACTTTTAACATTCTTTTTTGATTTACCACTCGTGGGGGCTCAATTTCAAGCTCTTGGAGAAACAAAAACTTTCAACGTTTGTTTATAAGTTTGCTACCTCCATGGAAACGAGCTCGAATTTACTCGTCATTTTGATGCAAATTTGCCCAACACAACGTTACGAAAACATAAGAAAACATGCTGAATGCCAAAGATAACAAGGTTAGTGCCAAGGACGACACTTTCAATTCCTTGGACAACATTTTAAATGTCCAGGACAATATTGCGAATCCCTAAGACAACGTTTTAAATGCCTTGGACAACAACATAATGAATACCTAAGACAACATGCTGAATGCCTACGACAACACATTGAATGCCTAGGACAACATATTTATTGAGTAGGACAATAAACTGAATGTCTAGGACAACATGACGACTGACTAAGGCAACATAATGAATGCCTAGGACAACATAATAAATGCCTAGGTCAACATCCTGAATGCCTATAACAACATTATCAATTCTTATGACAACATCGTAAGTGCTTTAAACAATATGTTTAATGAACATCATAACTTTTTAATACTCATGACAACATGATATTAGACGACTTAAGTCAGTCATGGCTTTCCATATTTATACGTATGGCCGTTTCAAGGACCATATAAAAGGCCATAAGTACGCTTTAACACAAGAACATGTGAAGGACGGATCTGCATAGTCTTATAAAGCATAGTCGCAAAATACCAAGGGACTACAATCAATGTTAACATGAAAATGTACTTTTTTCAACCTTGCGGGTAACGGACAAAATAGTGCAGCCAAATATTACCTTAATAACTTACCTAAGAAATAAATGTATTCTTTTCCATCTCGCTTCTGTCAATGTTTCGTGATTCATCCTCCAGTCATTCTGCTGGAAGCAATCCTCAGTGGTTCTGTTTTTCCTTATTTGTATCACATGCACAAACATTTATAAAGCACAGGATCATCTGTACAAAGATATCAATGCATTTTACAACACCAAATATCACATTGTATTCAGGTTATATTTTTCAGATTTGTTCATGAAATACTTGGTACCAGGTACCAAACTAATACCAAAATTGTCCTCTCATAAAACCTTTTACACCGTCAAGGAATACCAAATATCAAAACCGTGCCCTAAGTTAACTAACAACACTATTTCGCTGAATTTAATATATTACACTAAATTTGTCACTTTCGGTCAATATTGATGGGTAGCATGCAGGGTACGCTTAACCACTCCGGCCGCCTGGTACGATCACTAATCAATGGTTCAAGTTTACCCTAATGTTATGTGCTATAATTCGTTAATTCCTCTGACTTGGAAATCGTGTTTACCTTTTAATACTACTGATCATCGGAACAGCTTTGATGTCCTTAACATTAACACAGTAAATCTGAAAGGTGCTAAGCTGTCTTGTGGAGAGGGAGGATGCGGATCATGTACAGTGATGCTGTCAAGAGTTCATCCAGTCACTAAAGAAATAAGGTATGTGAAAGTTCTAACTGCGCCATTCGCTCTCTATGTCTTTAAACCTCATCTAGATTTTTAAAATAACGGAATAAACAATTTAAATTCTCGAGTGGCTGCACATTCTGGCCGGTATTAATGTTAACAATTATCTTTTTAGTCATGACTGCGTGTACGCATGTCTGGTGCCGATATGCTCGATCCATGGCATGGCAGTAACGACTATAGAAGGACTTGGTAGTGTACGAGACAGACTTCATCCAATACAGGTGAGAATGAATAAAAATATTAATCCTAGTCGTTGTAATATTCAGTTTACTTTCGTATAACAATAGAAAAATGTTGTTACAGCGTATAGTAGTTTTCAGAATAACCATTTTGCCTTTAACGATAGTTTGCCGATTGTCCTAACAGGACGCTAGTAGATAAAGTTATGAACTTCTGTAAATAATTGAATTCGTCGTCATGTGTTCAAAATTAAATATTCGTAGATAATCTTCGAACTTGTACGAATTTCTGATCACTATGATCTAAATTATATAAGCAGTTATATCTTCTACTTTCCAGGAAAGCCTAATCCGTTACCATGGTACCCAGTGTGGTTTTTGCACACCGGGAATGGTGATGACCATGTACACCTTACTTCGTAACAACCCAGCACCGACGAAAGAAGAAATTGAGATGTCATTGGAGGGAATGATATGTCGTTGTACTGGATATGCACCAATTCTGAATGGATTTTACAGTTTTAGTCAGGTATGACTTCATAGACCTTTCGCCATACAATGCAGTAATCCTTGTGATGCGTGGTGCATAGAGAGGAAAAAACAACGTACAACAAAAAGATTTAGAGCATATGCTTTCCGATATAGGAGACGCGTTAACTCAGAGCTGTATTTTATTGCATTGAGCGAATAACTTTTCATGTAATAAAGTATTGCGTTAATGCTTTCAGAAAGTTTTGCCGTGGTACGATTTCCTTGGTACGTTATCATCAAAGTAGTACACGTTTACAATCATGCACATTAATTGCATCAACGAGCCTATATCTTAGTGATCAACATATTAATAAACACATCTAAAATGTAAAAGTCACACAATTCTGCCCATTCAACACATATCTATATATTTATTTATATATCTAGTTATCTAATTCTATCTATCTGTCTATTTATATATCTCTCTATCTATCTTCATATATCTATTTCTATCTATCTGTCTATTTATATATCTCTCTATCTATCTTCATATATCTGTATATTACCCTATATCTAGGAGAGTAGATGTTGCAATGATTCGGCAGATCAAAGTTGCTGTAGGGGAAAGAGTTATACTGATGACAAATCTCAGGACACCAGACACAGTGTAACCGGAAACGAAGAGAATAAGTCGCCAAGCATGGCCGAGACGCAGGATCTCATATTTCCACCGGAACTTCTCGTGAGTCGAGTCTTTGGGACATTTTCGTTCATGTGTCCAAAACCGGGCATGTTTGCTGAGCCAATGTCTATCATGATTGATTTTTCTGTATTTAAGATCTTTGTTACTTTGCCTATGTTTTTGACATCTCGAGAATATTTTATCATACCTTATTTTCGGCTAGATAACTTTAGTGTTGCTATCGATATATTTAAGTAAATTTCATCCTTAGTAGTCGTTATGGGGAAATTTCGTCTTTCACATGTTTCTGAATTTCAAATGAACAAGGTGTGTACCGACAGGTCAATGTTCATAATCATGAAGTTTTTCTTCAACGTATATTTATGAGGTCGATGGATCGTATAATGCGCATTTCTGGAAGTTTTCTGTGAATGGCATTACGTGGTTTCGACCAACCAGTTTGGAAAAGCTACTGCAGCTCCGAAAAGAATACCCGGATGCAGTCATCGTTGCTGGCTACAATGACATAGGTTAGTAATAATGTAAAGATTACTTCTTTTTTATTTTTCTGAGAACTCTTGAAAAGTTCTCATATAATCTTATCTTTGAATATCATGAAAATGTACGCATCTTTCATGCAGTTTAATTTTCAGTACAGTAATAATCATCTGAAACCGTAGACGCTGCAGTATCATCAAAAGTCGCATGTTAAAAGCTTCTAATTTGCTGTAAAATGTGCTTGTTCCTCCACACTTTTAGGTCTCGATGTACTTCTTAACGACCCTGAGCACTGCAATATGATTTGCATTTCTCACGTGCAAGAAATGAACAATGTATCTAGAACAAGTGATGGTTTGACAATTGGCGGCGCTGTAACATTCAGTAGGCTAATGGAATATCTGCACGAAATAGAGCAAAGTGTCTCCCGTAAGTACGCCATACAAGAACGTGCAAAATTAGTGGGAAATGCTCATCATGGATGGCAAGGGAATAAAGATTTCGTTATTTTGACATTTAATGTTCGACATGCTTGCAACGATGGGTAGAACATCTGCGTACCCCAAGCTTATTGTACTTCCGTTTATGCAAAGATGCAGAAAGTTTTCATTCGATATCACTTTGTATGTATGTATGTATGTATGTATGTATGTATGTATGTATGTATGTATGTATGTATGTATGTATGTATGTATGTATGTATGTATGTATGTATGTATGTATCTATCTATCTATCTATCTATCTATCTATCTATCTATCCATCTATCTATCTATCTATCTATGTATCTATGTATGTATCTATGTATGTATCTATGTATGTATGGATGGATGGATGGATGGATAAATGCATGCATGCATGCATGCATGTATTTATATTTATTCAATGCAATCCACGTTTATTATGGCTGCAAATTTTCTTTTCATATTAACATTTTTAAATCGTAGAAATACTTTCAAAAACTAAATATTAGGTCATGTGTGTTCTCCCAAAGTAATTTTTGTATTTATGGTAATTTGCAATGTTACTGCAATTAATTCGTTAGTAAAATAAATACAATGAAAACATTAGCTTTTGAATACTCTGAAATTAAAGAAAAAAAACAGCCTAATGGTCCTGTTTATGAGGTTAAACACTACCAGTCATTCGTGTGCCTATGAAAACAAGATAACAATCGGTTTCATACAAACTAATAGCGGGAAAGTGTAACATTACCAATAACCATTTTACATCGTTTTTATTTTGGCTGCAGAAGAAGACAGAAGGTTGTTTAAAGCAGTCTTTGAAGTATTGAGGACTGTAGGCGGAATGCACACAAGGAATACTGCTGTACGTATGGACAAGCTTTGTAAACCTAGACACTCACAAGAAAGGTCAACGGACGGGTTGATAGAACGACAAATAGAATCATAGACTCAAAAGAAATCGAAAGGAAGTACCATTATGATACGATACGGTATATGAAACAATAACAATAGTTGCCGATATAAACCTTCCTATGCCTTAAATCCATCTGCTTTCGATTACAACAGATCCTCAAACGTGGTGGAGAATGCCAGCCACTTTGTTTGTTTACAAGAGAAAGTCGTCATGTCGACAGTTGTCGCTTGCCATGGCATACTGTCACGCCACAAGCCAATCCCCTTCGTGCAATCGTGCCGTGCTTTGCGACCCCTAAAAGTATTTGCTGGAGTTTGTGACAAATGTTTCGAGGAAGTTATTTAAAGATAGATTGCAAAGTTCAAATTCATGTAGCCTACTCACTTGTATTTCAGACTTTTGGCGGACATATCGTATCAGCCTCAAGGTTGTCTGATGTCCTACCATTGTTGATTGCTTCAAGATGTCATGTAACTATTTGCTCTCAGAATGGTAAGCAATTTTCATTGTCAAAGATCAATGCAAGCCAATGCCGTCACCTTTGAGAAATTCGAAGCCACGATTTTACAGTAAACAATATACCTATGTCTCTGTTGTTAATTATTACTATTAGAATAGGTTTCTCCG